>NC_068305.1:19396125-19749250 GCF_025860055.1 Xyrauchen texanus
TCCAGATAATTTTACAGAATTGTCTTTGATACATAGTCATCTTGTTGAAACAAGCCCTCCCTCTCATAAAGCTTTTTGAGATGATGCAAGATGTTTGATGTTGACTGGTTTTATGGAAGAGGAAGAACAGTTTTATCATACATTTATCTTAGAAATATTTGGTATTACCCACTTCTGCAGTGTATATAAAAAAAGTAAAAATCCTTCCTCATCTTCAAACAGTCATCCATGCTTTTGATTACACAGAATCACAGCATTTGTGCTGATCATTTCCAAACGTTGGTAAGGCCCAATTCTTTTTTTTTTTTTTTTTAATACTTCAGGTAAATATGTAGATGCCCAATAAATCTGGAGTATGTGGTGTGTGAATGTGCACACCTGACGGTTTAACAACTAATATTATATCTCAACTGTTTCCCATCAGCTTAAAGACTGCTCAATCACTCTCTATGCTGTAAGATCTTTTGCACTTGAGGCACTTTCACTTTCTTGCCATTGCAGTGCATTTTTCATCCTTGCACATCTGCTGTGTATGAACTTGCATTGCCTCTCCCTTTCTGTGCTCTTTCAATTTGCTTCTGCAGGGGTGGCTGTGAAGCTAGTGGTGTTCAGAAAAAGACGTTTGGGTTTGCATTCATGGAATGTATTTCTTCAAGCCTCTCCGTAAACTGCAGGTCTTCTCTACTTGGTTGGCATCATCACATATTGAAAAAAACTTAATCAAATCCTCAGTTAGAGAATTACTCAAATGATAGTAGCAATGTAGTACAGCCATGAGGAATTCTTATATAAGATGTTTGCATATGGATTGTGTGTTTATTATGGCCTGCTTTAGTGTGAAGGTTTTCCTTTTAGCAGTGTCCATATTATGAGCCAAATTACATCCCCCTATACTCAATAAACATACCCACTTGTGCCTCCACAAGTATGCATTCAAGTATACACTTGCCATGGAAAGGCACTTTTTATCCCCACTTTCCTTGCCCCGCAGGAAAAATGAAGAATTTAACACCTACACAAATATGCTTGGATCACTTTGACATAATTAGGAAACAGGTTAACACCTCTGCATTGACACAGCTTCTCAACTATAAAGATGTTTTGTTAGATTTTTACTGGCCCAAAAATGAAATAATACTTGTTTTTAGTAATGCATTTTTATGGTAAAGTGTTTTAATATTATTATTTTCTTTACAGAAAAAAAAAACACTTTTCAAATATGAAATAATAGCTGGAAATTACAGGTGTAATATAAAAACACCATGAAATATGGTGGTTTGTGATAGCATTAGCATAAAGTATGATAAAAAACATTTCTGACTGGTTTATCATTTCCAACCCATTCTTACTGGTGCTTCGAAGCAGGGGTGGATCTAGGGTCAGTTAATATTCAAGGCTTAGCTCTTTAAATAATCTTTAATAATAATAATCTTTTGCTGAAAGATTATTGTCTTTTGTATGTTCACCAAAACTCATCCTTAAAAAATGCATTCTTATTCTTTTATCATAGCACCTATGTACCTAATGAACTGTAGAAACAAAAGTAGCCATGCTTAAAGTGTGAAGATTATAAGCACCCTTTAAAGCATTAAACTTGGTCCTCTTTTCTTAATGGATCAATCCTGACACCATACAGAGCTGTAAACTGAAGTTTGTTCCGCTTTCTTAGTTTTCCCTCCAAAACAGCCACATTTTGGAGCCAAAAGACTCGGTCATTAGCACGAAAAGCGGCATGCCCAAAGAAAACATGACCCCTTTGGATCCACTGACCACGCTTGTTATGCAGGTTCACTTTCCACACTCTCGTTTTACTCTGGTGCCTCAGGTAACCGATGACTGTTTCCATTAATAGAGCCTTGCTTCTTATTAACAGATCAGGCCTGCAACCATGATTAGTTAGGTCAAACTTAAGCTGTTCAACTGGAAAAAGGTGCAGCATTTTTAAATAGCACAGTGTCTGCTTGAAAGGTGTGATAATTATTTGTGTTAATAATGTACATTCACCTAATATTTTTTTCTTATTTCTTATTGATGTCTTTCTTGTTTTGTATTCAAATAAAACTGCTGAGACTTGCAGAGTTTTCTATATAACTTATTGCAGTCTGGGAGGTACAGATTAGGATGGCCGTGCAGATTCTCAATTGGTATTTATCAGAATAATCAGTGTCACCATGACTGGTTTAAGAGGAATCTTGGTGGTTACTGGAGTGAGGAATAAGATAAGATCATTTATTATTTAATACATGTGCTCACAAGATACTAGTATTGCATGGTGTACCAGTGCAAAAGTGGTATTGTGATAACTTGCCTCAAAATACTGGCATAAATACCAGTACTTGTATGCACAAGTACTAATCTAATTTTCTCTGACAAAATTACATGCTAGGCCTCAATACGGTACTACCATTACATGTACGATCCTAATATTATGTGCTCTGAAAAATTATATGGTTGGCCGTAAAACGATTGTAGCAAAGGTTCATATTTGGATCAAAGGAGGAAGTGGGAACCGGGTCACTTTTAATCGCAACACTTTTCAGTGTACACAAACTTTTCAGCATAATAAAATAAACACACAAAGATATGCTTTTCAACAGTCACTTTCCCACAGCCTTTTCCTTTGTCCTCTCTCTCTGGACTGGGCCATCTTTTACCTCCCCCAGCTCTCACTGTGAACATAGAAACTGTTATTAGTTACAATTCATCTCAGTTGGATGTCCTTGCCCCTATCTCTCTCCTCAGATGGGCGCTTGACCATGCCCTCACCTCCACATACCCGCACCGCCCAACTCAGGCCAGGGAACCGTCCGGACTGCCCACTCCCCCACCTTTTCTGGAGAGGAATTCCACAACAGCCATCTGTGGCATGGTCCGAACAGATGGTGAATGCTCTTTCCAACAAATAGTAGCGAATAGTGGAGGACCGCCCAATTGATTGCCAAACACTCTTTCTCTATGGTGCTGTATTTCGTCTCTCTCATAGAGAGCTGTCGACTCATGTACAGCACCGGGCGCTCCTCCCCCTCCACCACTTGGGACAGAACAGCACCCAGCCCCCTGTCTGATGTGTCCATCTGCAAAACAAAAGGGAGAGAGAAATCAGGGGAATGCAGAAGTGGCCCGCTACAAAGTGCAGCTTTTACCTGTGTGAAAGTCCGTTGGCATGGCTTCATCAACTGGACCGGGTCTGGATTTCCCTTTTTAGTGAGATCAGTCAGTGGGCTGTTGACATCCGAATAATTAGCCACAAACCTTTGATAATAGCCAGCCAGCCCCAAGGACTGTCTCACCTCCTTTTTGGTCTTAGAACTCAGGAAGGTCGCAGTCGCTGTTGTTTTATCAATTTGGGGTTGCACATTCCCATGCCACAAGTGGAACCCCAGATAACATACCTATACCCATCCAATTGCACACTTCTTCGGGTTTGCCGTAAGTCCCGATCATTGCAGTGACCTCAGAACGGCCCTCAGATGCTGCATATGCCACTGCCAATCATTACTGTAAATAATGATATCATCCAAATAACCAGCGGCATACGCAGTGTTCGGTCTGAGGACTCTGTACATAAGATGCTGAAATGTAGCCAGGGTCCCAAACAAACTGAACGGAAGGGTCACAAATTGGTGTAATCTAAATGGTGTGGAGAAGGCCGTTTTCTCATGGGGCATTGACGTTAAGGGGATATGCCAATAACCCTTTGTTAAATCCAGTGTCGAGTAAAAGCAAGCCGCGCCCAACCGATTGAGCAGTTCGTCAATGCGAGGCATTGGATACACATCAAATTTCGACACTGCGTTGACTTTTCTATAATCCACACAGAATCGAACAGAGCCATCGCTCTTAGGTACCAGAACCACCGGGCAGGCCCAATCACTGTGGGATTCTTCTATTACTCCCATATCGATCATTGCCTTTAATCCTTCCTGTATTACCTTTTTCTTGTTTTCCGGTAAGTGGTTGGCCCGACTACATACCACTAACCCGGGAGTTGTCTCGATATGGTGTTCTATGAGGTTAGTGCGTCTGGGGAGAGGCGAGAACATGTCAAAGAAACTTTTTTGCAATCTGGCAACCTCCGTACGTTGTGATGGCGAGAGGTGGTCTCCACAAGGGACCAGAGTGAACTGATTGGCTTTTAGGCTCACCTCTGGACCGAGCTCCTCCCTCTCCAGAACTACCATCGCCAAGGATACGGGGACCGACTCTCTCCATGGTTTTAGTAGGTTAAGGTGGTAAATTTGACGAGCCCCTCGCCATCCTTACGTACTACCTCATAGTCGACTTCCCCAACTCACTGTGGGACCTCAAATGGCCCTTGCCACTTTGCAAGTAATTTAGAGGTAGTTGTGGGCAGCAATACAAGTAATTTATCTCCCTGTGCAAACTCCCGTAGCCGAGCTCCCCTATTATACGGCTGCGACTGATGTTCTTGAGCCTGTAGCAAATTCTCCTGTGATAGACTCCCCAGTGTGTGGAGTTTTGCTCTCAGGTCAAGAACGTATTGAATTTCATTTTTGTTTTGTGAAGGTCCCTCCTCCCAATTTTCCTTCATGACATCTAACACACCACATGGCTTACACCCATATAATAATTCAAATAGGGAAAACTCTGAAGGCTTGCAGGACCTCTTGCACTGCAAATAACAGGGGTTCGAGCCACTTATCCCAATTCCAACCATCTTCATGCACAAATTACGAATCATTATTAAATCGTTCGACCAAGCCGTCCGTTTGTAGATGGTAGACACTTGTCCGAATCTATTTAATACCTAATAATTTGTACAGCTCGCATAGTGTACGTGACAGAAAAGTAGAGGATTACTCTCTGATCTCCCATTTGAGAGATTATTCTGAAGAGTGCCTCTGCAACACTGCATGCTGAGATGTTGCGTAGAGGCACTGCTTTCAGGTTGCGTAGTCCACCAGAACCAACACAAAGTGGTGCACGAGTGTTGACCATTGTAATAGCCCGATGAGGTCCATGCCAACTCTGTCAAAGGGAACCTTGAAGGAAGGAAGGTAGGAAGAGTGTACAACGGTGCTTTTGGAGTGACCAGCTGACCGGCTAACACACACACTACCGGCTAACATCCCCGCGAATGCCCGGCCAATAGAAACGGGCCATGAGACAGGTTAGTGTTTTCCCCTGTCCCAAATGATCCACCAACGGACTATGATGTGCCACCAGGAACAACATTTCCTGACGGCTCCTTGGTACTAACAACTGGGTTGCATCTTCTTTTGTCTGAGCGTCCTGCGTCACTCGATACAATCGATCATTTATATTTGAGGAATACGGATGTATTGTAAGTGCAATGTGTGGCTGAAGGCGTTGGCCATCAATTACTTTCTCTTGGTCAAATGCGTGCTTAAAGAGTCTCGCCTTGCATCTGCTCCAGAGGGATCACAGAGAGAGAGAGCAGGGCATGCCAGCCCCCAGGTACACTGCTAAATGGTCCTCCTCCAACTGTACTGTTCATCGAGCGGTGGCACTGGATCCACTCTGTCAATCCTTTCGGTAGTCGGGAGATGAATTGCTCCAGCACCATGAGATAGATTGCATGCCTGATGTCGCTGGGCTTCTCAGCCAGCACCCACCACTGGCAGGCATCATAGAACTGTTGAGCGAAGGCAAACAGGTGGCCAAATTAGCTTAGTGTCAGGAATCGGAAACCCTGGCGATGCTCCTCTGGACTGCGGCCGACCTGCTCCAGGATGGCTTTCTTCAACCTGGGGTACCCCAGGAGGTTGTCCACCAGAAGCTGTTGGGTCGAGATTTGGGCCTCCTCAGTCAGCAACGGTAAGAGGGGTACCGCACATTGCACAAGCGGAACTCTAGAAAGGCCTACGGATCGTCTTGCACCCCCATCTTCGCAAGCAACACATGGGGGTTCGCTGCTACTGGGTTTGTGGTGTGTGCCCCTCCTGATGCACAAAGCTCCACAATGCCCGTCAGTCCTCCTTTTGGCCTCGAAGGAACAGCTCGAAGCTCTGTTGCTGCTTTGCCCGTAGATCCATGAGGCCCTGGTGTTGAGTCTGATGCTGGTGAGGTTTCGGAGCACTTCCTCCAGCAGCGAAGATGACTCCATAGCAGCGTGCTCTTCCTCCTTGTCTAGGGTTTAGGCACCAGTGTAGCAAAGGTTCGTATTTGGCTCAAAGGAGGAAGCGGGAGCTGGGTGAACAATCCAAAATAAATCACTTTTAATCGCAACACTTTTCAGTATACACAAACTTTGCTTTTCAGCATAATAAAATAAACACACAAAGATATGCTTTTCAGCAGTCACTTTCCCACAGACTTGGCTTAATTCTCTCTCTGTGGACTCTGCCATCTTTTATCTCCCCGACTCTCACTATGAACATAGAAATGGTAATTAGTCACAATTCATCTCAGGTGGATGTCCTTACCACTTTGTCTCTCCCCAGACAGGAACTTGACCATGCCCTCACATCTACAACAGTACTGCCATAACTACCCTTGCATGTGCAATACTAATATTATTTTATAATATTATAAAATAATACATAATTGGCCTAAATATGTTTACTTTCGTAACTACTGTTGCACGTACTATACTAAAATTATTTGCTCTGCCACAATTATACGGTAGGCCTAAAAATTGTACTGCCATAACTACTGTTGTATGTACAGTACAAATGTTATTTTTTTTCTATTTCTTATTGCCTGATATCATGAAACCTCTGCTTGTATTGTACAAATGAGATTAAAGTATTATGACAACACTATAAGATACCTCCTATGCTTAACATATGCTTCAAATGATCCACTAATTCAATATATTTTGTTGAATGAACAGTACAAAAAGCGCTAATGAAAAGAAAATTGCCAATTTCAGAAACCTTATTATCAAAGCAATATAAAGCATGATCATGATCTGATTTCTTTTCAGACAAATATTTGGCATGTAAGTCTTCAAGATAGACATATTCTGGATTTGCAGTTTGATTTAAATAATGGATCCAGTGGAGAAATATGATACAGAATCTGCAGAGAATTAAAAAAATTAGAGAAAAAACATCACTTGAATTTGTGCAGATCCGTTGTATTTTTTGTTGATTTATATATTTTTTTTTCTGGGGTTAAAGGGTGTCTAATTTGTTGCAGTCAGAATATAAACATGAGCATTTCAAAGAGGTTTTGTTTCTAAGTGAATTTATACATGAATTATCAGTAATAAATCAATCATTAATGCCAATATGCTGAATATGCTTCCTGTTTTTGTTTTTGCTCCGCTGTTCGTTTGCTACAGAAGAAAAAGTGCGAGCACTATTCATTGTGTGAATGGACAGGAACCTTTTATAGTTTTTAGTTTTTGACTAAAGTTGCCCAAACCTTTCTCTGTTCTGACAAAATGCACTTTTGTCCAAACTTCCTAATTGTATGATGTAGTTATGTATAAAAAACGAAAGAGAATGGCAAAATCTGTCTGAAATAAATTTTGATGAGAGGGTTTATTTTTTTATAATAATAAGTGTTTATGTGAGGCCACATATACTATAAACAATGTCATTCTAAAATTACATTTAAAAAGACAAGACTTGAGTTTATTTTATTTTTATCCCTTTTTCTCTCTCTGTTTCTTGTACATCATTTATATATTTAATATGACAATACAATAATATAAAAAATGTTGTCAGTAGTGATGAAGCATGCAGTCACTATTTGGCTTTGTAAGGCAGTGTTTTATATTACTGCTAAACAACAAACACATTTGACCTTTTACATTTTAATATTTTAAATAATTTCAGATGGCAAAGTCTTTGAAGAAGGTATCATTGTGAGATAAATGTATTAAAGCAGCACCATGGAAAGTAATACTAAAGTTCAGCACTATTTTACATTGAGTGGAAAGTTTTCATTCATATTATACATTTTAAAATTATCTGCAGATTAATCTGCTATTGGTCTGTTTCCCCACCTTAATTATCCGTATTGGCAAAACCCACTATTGGTCGAGCCTCTTTAATAAACTACATGAAACTCAGATAAACTAAGATACAGCTAAATTAAGATACAACATTGGCAATCTAGCTTATCATAATACTATTGTGACTTAAGTAATTAAACGGAAACCCATACAGTGATATATTTTACCTTTACCCACCTTTTCCCTATCCCTATAAACATTTACATTTACTAAAAAACTAATTTCAGGAGTAATTATTTTATTTATTAAAAATAATTACACATCACTTTGAAAAGCTATAAGTTTATTTTTCCTACACCAAACTGTGCATGCATTATTTTAATTGTGGTTAATTGCATTTTATGTCATTTTGGGTTGTCTGGTTGCCTAGCAGTTTTCAAAACGGCAGCCCCACTACCCCGTTTGAGCTATTGAGATTTAAAATTTCATATACAATGCCCTATCACCTAAGTTTAACAATGCCTATTTTTTACTTGACATTTACTTGCCATTTTAGGTCAAACCTAAACTTTTCAATGCTCAATTTCCATTTCATCTACTTCTTTAGCTTCCAATACCTGCTAGATTATGCGTATTGCTGCTTGCAACAACTTTCAGTGTGCTTTATCGTGTTAAAAAGTTTCTTTGTCTTATTTGTTTGTTGTTATTTATGTTGACATTTTTACCTGAATTATTTGATGATGTTATATTAGATGTGATAGGATATTTAATTTTGCCTTTTTTTTTTTTTTTCACAGAATGGAACAAAGAAGTCCTGGGACTTTATGCAAACCCATGATAGGTGAGACTGTTTCTTAATATTATTTAATTTAATACTATTTAACCAGTTTAATGTGGGCCTGATAGAGTTCACTCAGGTGTGAAATCTGGTATCTTTTCTTTATCTTTGTCTCTCTCTGTTTTTGGAGTTCTGACTGCCCTCTTAGAAGCTATTTAATGTACTAATCAGAGATGTCTCCAGTTGGTACATTACACTCTTCATCTATTTTGAGTGTCTTATTCATCATAGAGATAAAAGATGCTGACATTTACTGAAGTGACAATGTACTGAATTGCTACCTCTGTGGAATTGACCGTTTCGTTTGGAAATAGAGGTAGTGTTGTCCTGCATGCACAGATGTAAATTCATAAATATCTCACTCTACACGCAAACAAATGACGCCAGAGTACTATGGACGCTTTATAGTTGACGTGAGTTGATGTAGACTTCATTCATATATTCATTGAGTGTGCAGCTCACCTTCAAGTCCTCTTATCAATCCAACAGGGTTGGCTGAATCTTTTCAGCTTTAGGAAGGGAGAATGGGAGATTTGGGTTTCCTGTTTGCCTGTTTAGCCATATTCTCAGAGAGACGTCTCTTGTATTGTTCTTAGTGTTACTCAATTGGCGACCTTAAGGCAAAAATAAACCTCGGAGGATTAGGTGCCTGTGAGCCTGGAATGTCTCACCATGGTGCTACAATAGGAAGCTCTCCCTTGCCCTAGGATTCTTTGTGTACACATCTTGATCTCTCTTCATTTCTATCTTATACACGCACAGGCCTGCAAGAAACTTTGTCAAGATAAATCTCTCTCTCTCTCTCTCTCTCTCTCTCTCTCACTCTCACTTCAGTGCACCTTTCCTCCCTCCCTTTCTCTTTCTTTAATACACAGTGCTGTTTTTATTTGAGTTCACGTAAGCGAGAAAGCCTTGCGCACTTACAGTGCAGCCCCTGATCCCGATCAGGCTTGAATCTTGTTCAGGAGTGAGTCTAAAGCAGTTCCACTTTAGTGCCTTTACCTGCAGATCCCCTTCCAAAGTGGTCCTTGGGTCATTACACCTAAGAGCAGCCTCTTTGTACCTCTAGAGTTTTTCACTGCTACCCTGAGATCATGGCTGACCTCTCTTACAGGGTTCATTAAAGCTATGTGTATGAATCCATGTGGATTGAGTACCTCTGTGGGCAATGTATCAATATTGTCAGACAATTTTCTTCTTCATGGAGCTGTCTGGAGATTCAATCATTCTCAACAACAAGTCTCTGGCCAATACTATAGAAAGAGAAACAACATGTCCTTATATTAAGTTTCTTATTTCATTAAGAAGACTTCAGTGAAGAGCATGTGGACCATGTCTATGAGAAAGTGATCCACAAACCAAAATATAGTTCCTGTGGATTTGTAAAACCATGTCCTAATCATGAAAGATTTGAAAAGTTTACAGCAAGTCATTTTTCTGTCCTTACACTGTAAGCAAAATGCTGACTCAAAGTGACGAAATCAGAACTCAGGACATAAAGCTATGTGGACCAGAATTTTGGAGCAACAAAATTTTACCGTACCTAGACAAAAATGGAAACCAAATTGCAATAAAATCTCAGTTTGACATGTGTGATCCACAACTTGTTGCTTTATCATGTTAACTGTGGTTTGGAAAGGTGAAAAGTAGAATGAAGCTGAAAGAGATTAAAGACAATCGTTCTCTGACCATTGAAACCAACAGGGTTTTTTCTGTTTGTAAGGTAGGAACAAACAGGTGCGTTATTGATAGCAGTAGCTGTAAGGTGCTTCATATTGCTAGCTGAAATTTTTTTGTATTATGAATGTGTGCATGTGGTTCCATTTGGTACTCATGAATGTACTAAAATACTGTATATACAGGACATGTTAAAATATTTGACATCACCATTTGACTCTGATAATGGACTGTGACAGTGTATTGATAAATTGTGTATGTGTAGTTGGGATGGTGGGGGGATTCTAAAGATGAAAGGTAAAGCCATTAAGAGGAGCAACTGTTCAGGTCATTAGTGCCACTGCTGCAGTCATTTGTAAGCTTTGCTGGTCCTTGGGTGGTAAGGAGTTAGTGTCAGTTGTCTTTTGTGAGGACCCGAGGGTCAGGAAGAGCGTTGATGAGTGTGTGTGTGTGTGTGTGTGTCTGCATCCGTATGTTTGTGGATATGCATAGCATTGGGTGTAGATAAATAACTTGATATACAGTAAGACCGATATGATACTCATATCTGGAGAGTAGGGCTGCAGCGGTATACCGGTTTCACGGTATACCACGGTTTGAAAATTGACGGTTATCATACCATGTACATTTGCCTATCTACGGTATTGAGAAAAAAATGCAACCGGACGGAGAAATTCACATCTGGCGTGCACATCTCCTTTATTCCTTGTCTGCCTGCCAGACTCATCAACTTGCGACACACGCACGCACGCATGAAAATGTCTGAGAGAAGCCAGGGGGTCTGACATGAGTGTGTGTGTGAGTTAAAGCTGTGTTTCTCAACTGGTCTATTTGGACTGGGTCGCTCGCGGACAGCAGGGAAAGAACAAAATGCCATGGTTCTCCCATTTAAGATATTTTGGCAGGCGCTAGGGCTGGGACAACGCGTCGGCGTCATCGATGACGTCGACGCAAAAAAATACGTAGACGCAAAATATGCGCGTCGATTCGTCGGACCCAAAACAAAGATGGCGGCGCCGGCGAGTAGTAGCAACACGCTCCTCAGACTATCAGAAGTGCAAGGCGGCATGCACTCGTTCCTCTAAAGTATGGGAATTCTTTAATTTAAAAGGAAAAAATTCCGTGATATGTCGTCTTTGCAAAATGGAGATAGCCTTCCATTCTAGCACCACGGCAATGCACCAGCATCTGCAGAGGCGCCACCCGGGAGCAGCTGCTGCAAATGACAGAGCACCGTAAGTTTTGGAGTAGGCTATAATACGTTGTCGACACCTAAAGTTTTCGCTTATAGCTATTAATAATGCGCTTATAGCTATGAATGTCGTGAAAAATACATAGAGGACACTGACAACGGCTGACAGACAGGACCAAGCAGGTAACATTTAATAAAGTCTCAACTTTCAAATTTGGTCATTCAAAGAAAATTAAACCATAAATAGGCCTACTATTTTGTGGCTCTTTAATGTGTCGTGACATATTGCCTCAGTTAAAGCTGCTTTCGTGAACCGATCATCTTTTCCTTGGTTAATTTTTAGCATCAAATAGGCTAAACATGAATGTAGCCTACATCAGAAGGACTGTTGTTTTAACCACGGAAAGAGCGTCAGTACGGTAGCCTACAATCCATTATTCAAATTCAAATCCATCGACGTTAATCTTCTCTCTCCTGACTACTTTGTCAGACAAAAATGGCGTATTATGATTGATTGATCAGATCGCCAGTCAATCAAACTCCCGGCAAATGTTTTTTTTTTTAAACATTTTATACACCCCCACCCCCGATGAAACCGGTATTACCGGTGTTGTCACAAGTCGGTTAATCAAATCGAAATCGAATCGGACTGAAAAAAATGAATCGTTAGATTAATCGATGCATCGAAAAGATAAATCGCTAGATTAATCGTTTAAAAAATAATCGTTTATCCCAGCCCTAGCAGGCGCCCAAGTGATAGACTATTTAGGACTGCCGACGTAGATTTAATGATAATCTCGCAAACAGCTAAAACTGACATGGGCAACATACGGCCCGCATTTATCATAAAAGTGTTTATTTTTCATTGGATATTTCAGTTAACTTGCATTGGAACCTAACGCATCTCCACAAACGTTTAACATGCTCAGGGTTGCCAGATAAGAGTCGAAACACCCCCAGTTTGAGATTTATACTTGCGCATATTGGAAATATTCTGCCTAATATTATACTTGTTTTGTGCAATTTGGCAATCATGCACGTCTCGCTTTCTCCTTTGATCAAACTTAGCGATCTGTAGTGCAATATTCTGCTTAAGGAAAAGTGTTATATGGCTACTCTGTGTCCATTCTTGAGGCTGCTTGTGATGTTTGGTGCTACTAATTTTGCAGGTAAACCTTCTCAGTGATTAAATTAAATATAAAAGTAGATCTCGGCATCATTGACACACGGAGGGGTAATCACTGACATGCAAGCAAAAACAAGCCAGAGATGAATATGTAAATTTATTTTTTATTTGTGCAAATAAACTCGCCCGCTTTGCGACAAACATTAAAAGTTCTATAAAAACATTATTTTTTTATTATTATTAAAACTGAATAATAAATTAACAGGGAAGTAGAGATGGCAAAATAAATGTATAATCTCTACCTTTATTCAGTTATTTAATGCCTGATAGAAAAGTATCTATCTTTGTAGAGCAATACAATACTTTAGGCAATTGCAGAATAGTCTCACTAGTCACAGATACACTTCAGAAAATTGAGCACACAAATATTCCTGGGCATAAAAGATACAAAAAACAAATCAATGCAGAACATTGTATCTCAAAAGCAATACAATGTGGCCCCCTATGCACTACTTACAGCCCGATGTGGCCCCTTTACCAAAATAGTTACAAATATTAATAATTACACACACATCACCTTTACAAATTTGTTTCAGGATTTTACATGAGTAAAAGAAACTGTTATATTTTGACAAAATGTTTCAGTTTCATATGAAATAATCTAAAAGATAGAATTTATTAGACCTCATTTTATATCAACAGTGGAAGTTTTAGTTAAAGTTTCAAGATTTGTTTCAGCTAGTATTTATTTTTCATAAATATATACATTTATTATTATTATCACTATTATTTAAGACTAGCACACTGACCTAACCATGGTAATGAGGATCCTTTCCTTCTGTGTAATATGTGTATAAATATGTAATATTAGGTAACAAATGGGATAATAATGGGCTCATATAAGTAAATATGCTCTTCAATTTTTAAAAGGGGGAGAGACAACTTCCTGTAGATTTTGTTGTTGACATCATCAACAAAAATAATTGTATTTTCAGTGCAAAAACCTTTGTCTTATTTACTAACCACTCACATTCTAGTTTAAGCAGGCACAATCAGTGCTGAAATGATGCTGTGTCTTAAGTATTTAAATTAAGTCATCGTCATTGTGCGCAAACATGCCTCCTCGCTATGTAATTTAGGTTCTATAATAAAACTGCTATTTGCCCGGCACAATTAAGATTGTGTTATTACCTCCTGAGGAAAGCAAGAGGTAAACTGAAAGACATGTTTGTGTAAATGTTCATGAATCGTAGTAATTTATCAAATAATGACCAAACGATGGAGAAGAGTGTTATAACCTGGCATTTATAAATTTGCTGTGTAGTCAAGCTCCCTTTCAGCATGTTAAAGAGAGTATTCAGGTTTCTGGATCATAGTAGTGGAGTGATGCTGTACAGTACTGGAAGAGTGTGCCAGATCGCGGTTCATCAGTTTTTGTTCCTGATCTGCATAAGTCCTTGTGGTGGCGTAGTGACTCCCCTCAATCTGCGTGGCGAAGGATGAATCTCAGTTGCCTCTGCATCTGAGACCATCAATCCACGCATGTCGTGGCTTGTTGATCGTGTTACCGCGCAGACCTAGCGCATGTGGAGTCTCACGCTATTCTCCGCGGCATCCATACACAACTCACCACGTGCCCCACCGAACGCGAGAGCCACATTATAGTGACTACGAAGAGGTTAACCAAATGCGACTCTACCTACCTTAGCAACCGGGCATATTGGTTGCTTAGGAAGCCTGACTGGAGTCACTCAGCACACCCTGGATTCGAACTTGCGACTCCAGGTGTGGTAGTCAGCGTCTTTAGTGGCTGAGCTACTCAGGCCCCCTTCAAATGCAATTATTTTATGTTAATTTTATTTTACCATGTTTACTCAAACTTCACTGAAAATATTACAAAAAAGAAAATGTGCACTATCAATTAACGAGGCTGTTGGTACATTTTTGAGCTGACTCTTGCTAAAATGGCCACATCCATTAATCGACTAATTGTGCACAGTTATCAGCCAAATTTGCCAAATATTTGGTTGATTAAACAACATGACCAATATATCGGTCAATCACTACTTGTGACATTGTTACACCAAGACACTTCTCCCCTCACTGTCCCTCTTATTGTATCACATCCTGCAGTGAAAACCAGACAGCTATAATGGACAGCAGGCTTAACGTTGTGTGATGCATTCTGCGTGACTTTGGCAGTATCGTCAGGGTGGAGAGGTCAAGCAGCGAGGATCACAACACTCCGACATGCCGAGGCTCGCTGGAGCACTGACCCATCAGCCACAAAGTGTTGAGCCAGACTGCACTCTCCAGACTCACGGGACAGTCCATACTCAATAGCTCATCAGAGTGAAGAAGGAGGGGCAGAGATAGACAGACAGACAATGAGACTGTGCCTAGAAAGCCACTTCCTCCTGATGAAAAGAATGACAGAAGAGAAAGTGGAGACAAGAAATAGATTGGGGCAGTGGTGTAGTAGTGTCTGAAGACGTGGGCATACTGTGAATTTACCAAACAAATGAATAAAAAATATGCTCCTGATCTCTCAAATTCATATATTTACATTTATATACAGTACATATGCAAAATGTGAAAAATTTTATGTTTGGCTGTTGTAATTATAGTCCCATATGAATTTACAAAATGTACTCTATATCAGGGTAAGGTTCTTGCTTGCATGATGGACAGAAGAATTAAGAGCCATGGTATGGTAACGATGTTAAATGTGTATTTCAATTTATAGGTCTTATTAATGTTCCTTTCATTAGGCTGCTATAAAAATGACTCCAATTAATAAACTACTCCATACATAATACAAAATAAACTGTTAAGCATTTTATAGTTTATATGAGTTTAGTAATGTTCACGTTAACATGTTGTCTTGTATTACCATATAAAGCACATCAAAATGTATGGTTATTTGTTTTATTTTTTACTATAATGTGCTTTTCTGTGTATAGTGAAGTTGTTTTCCTTCTTTGAAATTTCACAAGAAAAAGGCACAAACAAAAAAGACATTTGATATAATTACTGGATAGTTGTCCAGCATCTGTGAAGAGCATTAAAAAGTAGCACGGGTGCAATAACTTTTAGCAGGGAAATAAATTTACAGTGAAAATTATGGGTACTCCAGGGATGCTTGTGCATCAGCATTAGATGCTGTTAATGTCCCACCCCTTACTGAAATGGAAAATATGATTTGTTAACAAATATCCATTTGTGTCTGAAATTAACATTCTTATTGGTGGATCAGATTAGTCAAACTGTCTGTCTTGCATGTGTCATCAGTTACTCTCCCGCTGCTCCGTGTGTGTTTATTAGAGTATCTCTGTACACTTTTTAAAATAATAATAAAAATAAAAAAACTATTCACTCAACAAAGCTGCGGCATCGCATTATTAGATTGAAAAAGTTCCGGGTCAAAACAAAAAGCCTACTTGTTGTTCTGGCGGCCATACGAATCATCACTTATGCCGAGTTAAAACTACACTATTTTAGGCCCGATTTTCACTCGCCGATAGTTTTGTGAGCAGTGACGAATGCAATGTATGAATTATCAAAGGCATGATCTGAGAGAAACGCTGACATGTCAGCGATGTCAGAGAGATGTCTAGCATGTTAAATATCTGGACCTGTCTGCGATTCCAAATCATGCAATGTGAAATGTGTTTTGACTGATTACAACTGCAGTGTTGACATACAGCCAATGAGAGAGCAAGAAAAGGGGCCAATTTGTTTCAGTGGGAGGAGTCCTGATGTACCTGCAACAGAACATCAACTGGCATGGCTGCGGTATCAAGAAAGTCTCATTGGACTGAAGAAATGGATACAAATTTGTGGAACATTGGCGGGATCATCAGATTTGATGTTTCTTCTGAACTGTACCACAACCGGGTGGAGAAAGAGAAGATTTGGAGCGAAATTGCCAATTCACTTGGACACAACAGACACTACGCATCATGGTGTCGCTTTATAATGAGCTTTCCTTCCAAATGTTTGCTTATGTACAGTACCATTTGAGTCACCTAAAGAAGAGCTTCTGCTGTTCTTTTGTAAACAAATGTGCATGTAGGATTGGTGTACTCTAACTTGTTTAGTGGCCATGTCAGTAATGCTTACATTAAACAAAGTACATACAGTAGTAGTTCAAGGCACCTAATATAAAGTGGGTGTAGCACAGAACAAGTGGCTGTTGAATTCTGAATGCATATTGTATGTAATATTTTTACATTTTTGTGTGTGCGTGTATAGATTTGCTGTCAGACTGGCCTGGCGGTTTCTCTAGCACGCTTTCACCATGGGAAAGACAGGGCAAGGCTTCCTGCCTCTACAGACATATCCGCTTTACCCACTCAGAAGGCAGCCTCCCTCCACTGCCGTCAAAACAATTACTCCCATACCCTCACATTGCTAATGCAAGACATTTTAGAACAGAATGCTCTGAAGCCTGTGACAATCTTGCACTCTTTACACCTGCTATTAAAATCCATCTCTGGCAGTCCAATAGCAAGTGGAAAGACCTAAACACTGGTGTAAACCAGGTCCAAAATGCTTTGTATTCTGATCGCTCAAACCACATTCAGAGGTAGTTTGAACATTTGAACATTTGTTGAATAAATGATTATGATCACACCAGACAGCAGCAAATGACCACCTGCTTATCTGTCAATCAACCATCGATGTCAAACAAGTTTTTTTTCTTTACAGATGACATGTGACTTTAAAAAAAATAAAAAACTCCCTGAAAAAAGCATGTATAAGACTTCTCAGAATTTTTTTGGTTGGAATGGGCATTTCCAGTAATTTTGTGGTTGAGTACTCTAACATATAATTAAAGTAATAGACTACTTGAACTGTAGAATTAAAGTTCAATCTTTAAATCTGTTTTTCTTTTATTATTTTTATGAATAGTGCATAAGCAACAACATTTGTATTAAAAAAAGGACATAAAAACCCCAACAAAAAACGTTTGCACTCACAAATAGAAACTTGTAGCATCAAGATTTAGGTGAGAGAAGCAGTTTTTTTGTTGCCCATGGCAGGCAAAGGCTCAAAGGAAAATCAAATTGCAATATTCGAGTAGTGATTTTACTAGTTGAATATTTAAAGAGTATGTAAACTTAAAGAATATTTAAAGTACTCGAATAATCAATCACTTGTGCACATCCCTAATCTTTAGTATGCCTGATATCAGCATGCAAAGGCACAGATAACTCGCTTTGGATAAATTGATTAATTTTTGTTTTGCTTTTTTAGTCTTTTTTGGGGGGGAGGGGTTCATTTGTTGTTGTTTTTTCAACTTTATCAATGCACTACTAAGTGATATACATGACAAAGTCCCCTCTACAAAATCTGATTACAAGTGTTTACATGAATTTGAGATGCAGGTGTAAACGGTGTTCTACTGTATCTCACCTGTCCAATTCTGATCAGATCACTCAAGACAGACATGAATACTATGTTTTAACAGGGCCATATATATGTTGCTCTGGTAGGAGAGTGGGGAAAAAAGATATTGCATTTGTGAAAGTGCTGGAAGGAGACTCTGTCCTCTGACCTCCTGCCACACCAAGCAATTAGCTTCCTTTCAGTCTACCAAGGTCTGTCTATCCCTCTATGCTTCGGTGGATAAATCCTATTATACAGAGATCCTTAAGACACAGGGATTTATTCTCCTCTTCTTAAGGCATTACGTTTTTTTTTTTTTCAAACAGAGATGAAGTGAAAATCCAAGGTGTAAATCCTGGGTGATTGTTGGGGCTTGATGGAGCGTGGGTGTCCATGCGCTTCCTGAATATCTCTCTCTCTCATGCTCACGTTCACAAACTTGCTCACTCTCCTTGTCACTAAGCCTTAAGAAGCCAGTGTAGTTGTCAGATCACTTTAATTTGTTGTTACTCTGGCAGAACTGGATGCAGCAAAAGGAATGAAAGATATCTGTTGTCGAGTACTGATCAAACTGGAAGTGCATCTTTAAATGTCAACTCATTTTCTAAATACTCTTCTCTTATCTCTTTGTTTCCTCTCTCCAGTGTCTCTGTGCTGATTTTCAACACCACCTCACACTGTTTCATACTGGTCAAGCAGTTCCGCCCAGGTAACATTAAGCAGTTGTTACTCTAGTATATTTTGTTTACCACACTAGGGTCTTTGGTCTTGAATTATCTGGTTTCAGTTGTAGTTTTGTGTGTCCTTCACACATCTGCACCAAAAGTGCTGTACAGTCTTGACGTCAATTTGTAGGCCAACCCGGAAGGCTAAAGGCCCATCACACTTACAGTGTAAGTGGGGGAGGCATTTAGATGTACATTTAATTAAGAGGACTCTCAAGACTACATGTAAAAGATCAACTAATGTGACATTAAAATGTGATATCAGTGAGTTCATGCCTCATTCTATGAGGAACCGTCATGATCCATGTAAGTATCATTGCTTTAACTACTTGATTATTTAAAGTAGATGCTGTGGATAATGTATAAATGGTATTTTTTACATTCTGAATTCATAGAGCTAATAAGCAAACATGCTATGTGTGGCCATGATGTATGTGGTTACCCATTTGTTTTTGAAATTTACGATGACACTAACGCTAAATATGGTTGTATAAAAGAGTGTTAATTGTCAGAATACAGACAGACGAATGATGATAAGAGAGGCATATCTTACTTTGGGCAGATGTATGTATGGCTTTACAGCTGTAGAAGGTACATGTGTGAAGCAGCATAGAAAAATAAAAGAGTGAATGGGCACTTAAGAGTATTTGAGTAGATTTGATTCCTTTTGTTGATGAATTAAACAAAAAAAATTGCATAACATATTCTTGAAAATTGTGTCTGCATGATCGATCGTACAGATGTAGGTGAATTTGCTCCAGCTAGCAAATAACAGCATGCCTGTGTGTTCATCTGGAATGATCTTGACTGAATGGGAATTAGCTGTCAGTCTCAAAGTAGGTGGAGCTTCAGGTCACACTTAACAATGACATAGACCAATGTCAGTGAGAAAGTGTTTAGCAGTCGATAAGAAGTCCCAGCAAGCTGTTACGAACCACTGAAACAAACTAAAAAAAAACACAGATTAATTTTGGACAGATTTTGTTCTAAATTACAACACACTGTACGTTATTTTGATTTCATAGGAAGTATGCAGGAACCTTAATTCATCGGATCCCTCAGAAATTTCCAATGCTTTTTAGAATACCAGATATCTTTATGTGCTGGACAAATGACTCGCAATTAATGAAGCAAGTGGCATATGAGGTGTGAGGAGTGTAAATTCTGTTGTAGAACAAAATGGGAAACTCTGCTTAAGTCATTGTAAAGAAGTCAATGGAAAGGAGGAGGCGAGAACTGGCTTGATAATATAAATAATAGTTTTAATGACAAACTTAAAAGACAAATACACACATGACGGACATGTCCGTAAACAATCTCTCTCTCCTGGTCGCTCCTCTGCAGTCGACCTTTATCCCTCTCAGGAGGCTTGATTAGCCTAATACGGGACCGGGAGTGTACGATCACGACCCGGCCCCACCCTCCGCCCTGCCACATTCCTCCTTCGTTCTCTCAGGCTGGGGAGCCCCCAGCATGACGTACACCCCCCTTCCCTGGGGGAGGGCGTTCCCTAAGCACCGTCTGCCGGCAGGTCATCCCCATCTACCTGGACGAGGGAGGGGACAAGGGGAGGGAAACAGAAATAATTAAACTGGGGGGTTACTTCCTGTAACAGTGTAGTTCACTGTGAAATTTAAAACAGAGGGAAAAGGTCCAACGCAGAGCGGCAGTGAGAGAGAGAGGAGAGAAAAAAAAACTCTTACTCACAGTAACTCCCAGTTCTCCGATACGCTGCAGCTTGTTCCTCGGCCACTCCTCCACGCTCCAACGGACGACAGCCGCGCCTCTCCGGGCGGATCAGAGGCAGAACTCCAGCCCCTGGTGGACGGAACGCCCTGCCGTGTTCTCGGGGAACAGAAGGGGTCTTCCCCACCCCTGGCAGCGGTTCTCCCGCTCCAGGTGGTCGGCAGCGAGCCCCTCACCACTCGCGGTCGGCGGTCTCAAACCCTGCTGTGTTTCAGCGGCCGGTAGGTGACTCCTGCGCCCCTGGCAGCGGCCCTGACCGCTCCAGGTGGTCGGTTAGGAGCCCCTTCTCCCCTCGCGGTCGGCGGCCGTCGTCCTCTTCTAGGTGGCTGGGCACCTCGTCCCCCGGCAGATGGCCGTGGCTGCTCCGTTGGGGTGATAAAGATAAAAAAAAAATGTATTATTATTTGATTGTATAAGTGCTTTGAATGTTTGCATGTTATAATTCATCATGTTAATTAAGCTGCCATTGATATTTGTTTTTGAATCTGAGCATGCTGTGATATAGTCTGTGTAAAACATGTCATGTGTTCTGTGGAGATGTTAAAGGTATCCATAGAAAATATTAGTTGTTGTTTTTTTCTGGCTGTGTAACATATTGTAATATAAGATGATCTTTTGATTATAAATGCTTGGGGACTTCAAGTCCTCTTTTTTTATTATTAGAGCCGAAGGATAAATTACACTTACATTTAATCCCAATGTTCAAGAAATTATAATTATTGTAATTGCACTAACTTGGATGGATGGATGAATAAGGCATTATCTTTAACATTAAGTAAATACACGATGAAATCACTAAGATCTAATACCATGTAATGTCCAAGATGTTTGTGCATGGCGTGCAAGCATTATAGATTAATTTTGTAGGTAATTTCTCCCATGTATTCTGCAATTTTAAAGCTTTTTCACATTTAACAATGTTGCTAGCTGTGTATTGACCTTGTATCTTTTCAGAGCGACTCCATCCTTTAGAAGTTTACATAAACCTTAGCCAAATACATTTAAACTACATTTTTCACAATTCCTGACATTTTTTTAAGAATGTGAAATGTCAGAATTATAGTAGAGAGAGTTATTTATTTCAGCTTTTATTTATTTCATCACATTCCCAGTAGGTCAGGAGTTTACATACACTTTGTTAGTATTTGGTAGCATTGCTTGGGGTCATTGTCCATTTGGAACACCCATTTGCAATCAAGCTTTAAATTCCTGGCTGATGTCTTGAGATTTTGCTTCAATATATCCACATCATTTTCCTTCCTCATGATGCCATCTATTTTGATAAGTGCACCACTCCCTCCTGCAGCAAAACACGTCCACAACATGATGCTGCCACTCCCATTCTTCACGGTTGAGATGGTGTTCTTCAACTTGCAAGCCTCACCCTTTTTCCTCCAAATATAACGATGGTCATTATGGCCAAACTGTTATTTTTTTGTTTCATCATGCCAGAGGACATTTTTCCAAAAAGTAAGATCTTTGTCCCCATGTGGACTTTCAAACTGTAGTCTACCTTTTTTATGCCAGTTTTGGAACAGTGGCTTCTTCCTTGCTGAGCAGCCTTTCAGGTTATGATGATAAAGGACTTGTTTTACTGTGGATATAGATTATTTTCTACCTGTTTCCTCCAGCATCTTCACAAGGTCCTTTGCTGTTGTTCTGGGATTGATTTGCACTTTTTGAACCAAACTATATTCATCTCTAGGAGACAGAACGCATCTCCTTCCTGAGTGTTATGATGACTGCGTGGTCCCATGGTGTTTATACTTGAATACTATTGCTTGTACAGATGAATGTGGTACCTTCAGGCATTTAGAAATTGCTTCCATGGATAAACAAAATTTGTGGAGGTCCACATTTTTTTTTTCTGAGGTCTTGGCTGCTAATAGGAAGTCTGTGGAGTAGTTAAAAAATTAGTTTTAATGGCTTCAACCTAAGTGTATGTAAACTTCTGACTTCAATTGTTTAATGCTTATCTTTCCCTGTTACAGTAAGAGTGCAGCCTCTAAAACAATAACTTTCTCATAATAGAAAACTTTTCATGTCGATGGCCGTCATACTTACAAAGCATTTGTCAGTGCTCTCTGTGAAGCTTTGGCCCCCGCACTCAACTGTTACACTATTGTTCTATACATGCTTGCCAGGGACGGCGCCCTGTCTCTCAGAATGGAAGGAAAGCCTTGCATTGAAAGAGAGACGTATTTCTCCAGGTTTCTATTTTCTTTTTCTATAGTCTTCAAACAATGCTTTAAATGAAAAGGCATGCTTGTTCAGGGAAACATCAGAACTTCTCATGAATGGTTGTTCCTTAAGTTCACTCTCAGTCAGTTCCTTATGTCCAGTACATTTGTCTGATGGAACTAGATTTGTAACCAAAAATTTTAGGTTCCTACACAAATGTTGTAATCCATGAGCCATCACAATTATGCCTTTAAACCAGGCATTTAAACTCAGATTGTGCCAGGGGAATTATCACTGTACTTTAATTTCCATTAGATAAAACCATATGTTATCTGAATATTTGGGTATTTGTCAAGCCTCATTGAAGGTACCGCCACACTATTATTAAAGCATGCAAAATTCAGACTTTGCAACCAATTTTGGCAACAGGATATTGTTACACTTTAGGACTTTGTTTTAACTAATAAATTACAAACAATAGTAACTTTTAAATGTAAAAATACGCCATCTACTACATTTCTGCAACACTGCTTATAATGCAGCTTTGAAATTTGTATTCTTTGAAGTGAACCAAGAGGTAAATCTGTAAAGATTATTTTCAATTGGTGAGACATCTTTTCTTTATGTGAATTTGCAGGTTAGAGTTCACCAAACTTGAATTTTATTATGTGAAGGGAGCGCAAAGTGTGATTGCTTACATGATCTGACACAGTATATGTTGAGGCATTGCTAAGAACTTACTGTATATTTGAGACCTCATCAATCAAAATGGCTGTTCGCTCAGATGTTTCCTCATTTATAATTTTTCTAAAGCCCTCTTACACTTGACATATAGTGACATATTATATATTTATATTGGTATATCTCCACACTCCACAGCCGTATACATGAGTCAATGGGAGCGGAGCAAACATAAACCCCTGCAGCTGGCCGAGGAAGAGCCTTCAGAAGCTACATCTCCAGAACCCAGAGTCCCAGAAGAGGGCCAAGCTGGTGAGACAAGCGACGAGACGTCAAGCAACCCTCACCAGCCTCCAGCTTCAGCAGGGGTGACCTATGAGCTGTGTACAGGCTTGGTGGACAAACCCGACCTCTCTTTGGAGGAGATCGCCAGGCAGGAAGTACTGGAAGAATGCGGCTATGATGTGCCAGTCATCAAGCTGAGAAGGATCACATCTTACAGGTGAGAACCCAAGTAACATAGAGTCTTATGGTAAGTAAATTGTTTTTTTTTCACACAAACATCCTTATTAATCTAAATCAATTCCAGTTGCTTGCTTAAATCTTTGTAGAATTGCTGGAAAAGATCATTAACAGTTCAGGTATTAAAACTGAAGTGTAAACCAACTGATAGTTAACAATTACTCCACTTCAATTACCTGTAGGCCAGTGTGATGCTGGAGTTGAAATATATTTTCGTGATATAGCTAGTTAACTAGTTAACTGCATTGTGGAAACCCTTAAGAACATCTTAAACCATTCTAACATAGTTTGCTGGTCTTAGCTGGTACCACAGCCTGGTCTAGTTGGCTGGTTTTAGATAATTTATGGGTACTGTTTAGCTGGCAAGGCTGGGAGACCAGTTAAATGACAAGCTTAATCAGCTGCAGTCTAGCGTCACCAGGCTGATTTATGATGGTTTTTCTTATGGCAGTAAATAAATGTCAGTTAATTAAATTAATGGTTAAAGGTAAATTCTTGCAAATTACTTAAAAGATTTAACAGATTGTAGTGATGACATTAAGTATAAAATATGGATGGTTGTTTGTGTTAAAAACCGATGTGATATGTTCATAAGGCAGTTTAACAGGTTTCAAGTGTGAAAGTGCCTAATAATAACACAAACATTGTCATCACTGATACAATACTGATAATGATAAAAAGGATTACATGTGGAAATGTACAGAGGTCTAGTAATATGCACTATTTCTGACTGGCTTACATTATTATCTCATTGGATTCATGCCTCCCAATTTAATATTTAACCTTCACTTTAATCCTCCATCCTTAACAGCCCTAGAGTAAAGAACAACTCAGATAAAGAATTCAGGGGTTAAATGTGTCCCAATCTCATCTATAAAGGAAGAAGGAACCATGCTGCATAATGCTGTTATCAGTCTTTAGTGAGGAAACCATCATAAACCTCAACGATCTCACACCTGCCAGAGTCTGTGTGAGCATGCAACATCTGCTTATTGCTGTTTACTGTGACCTCTACCACTGCCATCTCTGATTTGCTAAGATATCACATGGAGTCACAAACTACCAAAATACACACATACAAAGACACAGTGAGACACACCTGCCGACTGCCGACCATCAGAAACACATGTGGGCCTCATGCTGCACCCGTTGGTTTTATGGGCTGGGTTGTTACATAAAGGAATGCAGAGCGAGGGGATGGCCTACTTCAAGTTGCTTGCGCTAAAATGTGAAGAAAAAATAATAATAAATATATATATATATTGTGGTGGTGGAGTGGTGGTGGTGTAGTGGTCTAAGCACATAACTTGTAATCTGGTAATCAGAAGCATGCTGGTTCAAGCCCCACAGCCACCACCATTGTGTCCTTGAGCAAGGCACTTAACTCCAGGTTGTTCCGGGGGGGATTGTCCCTGTAATAAGGTCTCTGTAAGTCGCTTTGGATAAAAGCGTCTGCCAAATGCATAAATTAAAATTAAATTAATGTCTAAATAACCTACTGGTGTTAAAGGAATAGTTCAACCAAAAATGTTATTTCTCTTTTAATTTACTCAACCCTTGTGCCATCCCAGACTTTCTTTCTTCAGCAGAACACAAATTAAGATTTTTAGAAGAATATCTCAGCTCTGTAGGTCCATAAAATGCAATAAAGTGTTCTGAAGAAGAAAGAAAGTTATATACATCTGGGATGGCATGAGGGCGAGTAAACGATGAGAGAATTTATTTATTTACCATAATTTATTTATTTACCAGGGACAATGCACATTAATCAACATTTCAGTTTCACACTTCAATGTAAATGTACCAGAGTTAGCTAATAATAAGCTAAGTTTTATCCGTAGTCCCTGGGCAGGTTATAACAAATCAGTGTCCACTATACTCAATACTGCAAGAGAAATACAATTCCAAATACATAAATACATTACAAGAGTGACAGAGATATATAAAAAAAACATTAAGATTATGTAAAGAGCTGAAAATAGGTTGTTGGATTACTTAAGCCATATCTTAAGTTTATGTTTAAACGTTAGGTAATTAGTTCCTTCTCTCAGTTCAGTAGGTAAACCGTTCCAGTAATGGATAGCCTTAAATGAGATTGCTGTTTGTCCAAACTTAGTACGTGTGTTCTGTACAACACAGTCCCCTCCGGTAACTACCCTTGTTACCCTACCACTGCTATCCTTCTGCCTCCCTAATCTTTAAGTCCTCCTCTGCACTGAGATATTTAAAGCTGAAGTACCTAATTTTATGTTTCAATATATTCTCCTATTCCAGCTTGATATGTAAGAGAACCAAGAGAACTTGAAAACTATCGTTATTTGTCAATTATGTAGAAATTACACACGTGAGCTTTAAATCATGTCTCAAAGCTTATCTTTTCTCTCTGGCTTTGCGTCGTCAGTCTAATTGGTAGTATAATGTCCGATGTCATAAAACTTTGGTCAAAATGTGTTGTTTTAAAAAAAAAAAATTAGACCTGACTGTTTCAATATCCATCTACATGTCTGCATGCAAGGCATTCTTCTCCATGTTAATAGTAAATATGGTAGTCAGGCTGTGCTCCACATATTGTGTGCTGTGGACACGCTAAATGAAATATAGCCTATATATATTTTTAATATTCATATATTCTTGGAGAAGAAAGATCAAAAGGTAAGTAGAATGTGAAACATGCTTTCATCTGTAATTAAAATCAGAGCATTTAGGAACATTTTATCTATAGATTATTTTTCTTTGTATACTTATTTTTCTGTGTGCATATAACCAGAGCTCACGGAACTGGGGTAACTTCTATTCATTTTACTTTTGATTAAATATGTGTGCTTGTTAAATGAATGAACTTAAGCACCAGCTTAATAAAGTTACACTTGCATTGCAGAAAATTATTTTCTTTTTTTAGTTTATTATTTTTCCTCTATTGGCAAATAGTTTTACTATTACTATATTACTAACTTACTAAATTCAGTTAGATTTTTCTGAAAACAAGACTTGTTATCATGAGTCATTTTGCTTCTCAAGTAAATGTATCTTATTTGAAGGATAATTCGATATTTTTACAGAAAAATTTGACAAAATTACTAAGAAAATGATTTGTAAATGTTTCTTTCTTTCTGAAAGATTGCTGAATTCAAACTTTTTGTGTTGAAAATAAATCTGCAATTGTCATCCATCAAAAGAAAAGCCTAACTTCTGGCCCCTATACGTGCCTCAGGAGGACTTCCGTTGTTAATTTGTCATATCTGCTCTTCGCTCTTAATGACTGTGTGTCAACATAGACCCCATTCTTCTTTGGTGACTGATACATTAGAATCCAGGAGATCCTTTTTAAGTTCAGACACTTTGATGTAGAGTGGCGTTTTGCAATGCATTGTGGTTAGTTTAAACTTGTGCTAAAAACTGATTGTCGTGGCTTATTCCATTTTTACTCCCTCAGGCAATCATCCATCACTTTGATACTGAGCAGTCATCAGGGCCTTGTAATTTTCTTCCATATTTTATGAGCACATTTTACATTCAGAATAAGTTTTTCTACACTGCAAAGTACTAGGGAAGGGAGGGACTTCTGGAAGCTTTCCATCCCTGTAATGCCTCTGGGTGTCAGGGAGATCTCCATAGTGATATCTCCATGACAGAGTCTCAGGTGAAGTAAGCCCTCAGTGGCACTCACCAGATGCTGCTATGTTGTTGCCCATTAAGGTATGAAAGGTCTTTCTCATACCTGCAGGTCCTGACGAGCGCTATAAGAGCGGCTCTTTCACAGTAGCTTGCGTGTTTAGCGCTAAAAACAACAGAAGTTCTTGTGTGAACATGCATGCCACTGTGAACGAGCTTCTGTCACAGCACTCATTACTCTACAACTGACATCAAATAGTCACTTAAAAATGACTGGATATTTTGAGGGTTTGATTATAGCTGCAGTGTTTTGTTAAGGAAAAATCAGGCGTCCTCAGTTTTCTTTGTTCTTGTGTTGCTCTTTTTTCCTTGTCAAGTGGCCTGAGTCCCGTGTGCCTTCCTCCCACCACAGGTCAGGAGTTGGAGTCACTGGATCCAAGCAGACCATGTTCTACGTGGAGGTGTCCGATGAGAATTGCGTTGGAGAGGGCGGGGGTAAACCTCAAGAGGGCGAATTGATTGAGGTGGTCAAAGTTCCCCTACATGAAGCAATGACCTTCACTTTTGATGAGAGCATCCCGAAAACGATGGGCGTCATTTTCAGCTTTATGTGGTTCCACAGCAACATGTCGCCAAAGTATAAGATCTCCACCAATGTGTAATGTAAAAG
The DNA here is from genome assembly GCF_025860055.1 of Xyrauchen texanus. Lineage (NCBI taxonomy): Eukaryota > Metazoa > Chordata > Actinopteri > Cypriniformes > Catostomidae > Xyrauchen > Xyrauchen texanus. The sequence goes on from NC_068305.1 coordinate 19,424,375, forward strand.
TTGCAAGCCATTATTCGAAATACCAGTTATTACATACAGTACATTTTGTATATATTGTATTCAAAATGGTCACTAACAGTGTTGACTTTTTCAGTTGTTTCTTACACTTTTGTTCTGTTTGTTGTGGTTATAGCTATAGTCTTATTTCAAATTCTGATGTAAGAAGCACCTGTGTGCTATCCGCTTTCTGTGGGAGCTGAGACATCCCAATAGGTTGCCATAGAACTAAAGAGGTTCATTGTGAGTTTGTTTGGTGTAACTTAATTCTTTGTTTTTACCATGTGAGGAATTTCAAACAGCCATCTTGTTGAAAGCACACCGTGGCCCTTTAAGTCTTTGTACCAGTGATCATTTCCTCTCAAACTTGAGAGGGCAAGATTTGAAAGTCCACGTTGATACAGTACCATTTAACTTTGGGAAAATTAAAGAAAGATCATTTATAAAGCTGTACGTTGTGGCCAAGAAGTGAGACCACTTGTCATTTTCCCACCAGTTTTGTATACAGAATAATAATTAGAAAAATTAAAAAGAAAGTAAAATAATATTAACTAGTCACAATAATTAATGTGATTATATGTGGACAATACACAGGCAGCTACCCAACTGTGAAAACTTGATAGTCACTACTGTAAACAATCATTAAGTCATTTCTTTACCAAGCAAAGAATAAATAAACAAGCTGTTGCATTTTTTCAGGTCCAAAGCTGACTTTGGTACATTCAGGGTTAGTGACAATTGTAACGGGTACTTGCTTAATGGACCAGGAAAAAATACCAGAAGACTATAAGGCACGAGGAAATAGGTAGCAGGTTTGCTGAGCAATAACAGACACACACAGGAGTTATATGTTAAGGATTACATGTCTTTTTACCTAAAGTATTTTAGGTATTCATTTACATTTTAGATGTAATAAAATAAATGATACAAAACATTAAACATCAAAGACAACAATACAAAATGAAACCTCAATTATTTACCTTGGGTGCACCTGTTACATTTCTCTCTGTATATACCGATATTCACAATTTTACTTGTAAATCTCAAATAAAAGAGAATGCATCTCTTATAAGATCTTCAAATGTGTTCAAATGAATTAATCTTTCTCATTCAGTTGTTATATGTGATCACAAACAATCCATGATTCAAGTTCACATTGAATAAGATACTGATCGATTTTCTTTTCTCTTAAATTTGAAACCAGAAATATTTCAGTCAATCTATAGAAAAGGGAAAGTCAGTGTCTGTGATGGAAGTTTCTTTCTTTTGGTCAGAAGGGTAAGGGAAGATACAGTCATTTTCTTTAGGTTCGTTGTCTCTCTCTTTTTTTTTTTTTAATCGTTTTCAGGAGGCTTGCCATCAAATAGGACAATCCAGCTCAAGAAAAGAGACCTGGCCTCTGTATTCACTTCTCTTCTTTTATAAAGGCACACGTGAACAACAATGGCATCAATGAGCAAGTCAAAATATAAATTCGGCAGCATCCAACAACAAGATTAACACTTGATCATGCAATATAACAAGTTTTTTAACAGTTTTGACCTCTTCAGAGGTTTAAAACACAATATTTCTGTGTTATATACTCAAGTTCAGATCAAAGTTTTCTTCCTCCATCACTCTCCGCATATCTGCACGTCTCAGTGCACTCTGAGCACGTAGTCAACAATGCAAAGCTCTGATTGGCCATGATCGCTCATTAACTTAATTTAAGGCTTGAATCCACCAAAACATAATTTTGATGGGTTCTATATTTATGTATATACAGTATGTTATAAAATGTGATATTGATATCAAAGATATGAATTTTAATATTTATAAATGACCATTATTTATCTTGGGTTACACAAAGCTGAAATGTATTGATGTATTATTGTACATTGCCGCTTAACTTTAAGTTGATTGTTTTGAGTGTGTGTTTTCCACCGAATTTATGAGATACATATTGTTCAATCCTAAAGAAGTATTAGTACCATTCTAGTCCTACAAGTCTAAAGCTGCTTTGCCATAATCATCATAGTAACAATGTTCTCAAATCTTTCAGAATGACTGTATATCAGAAGTGCATGAGCTTGCCTGCTGAGGTTGAATAAAACCCTGGAATTAATATTTTCCCCCAAAAAATATATAGAGTCAGAATAGTTAGATTTACTAGTACCTTCTAAAGTCACAAGAACAAATCCCTTGAATCCCATACATGAAGATCAATTGATTCATCTTACATGAATATAATAATATAATATACTCTCAATATCTTCCTCCAGTGTTTCAGAGGTTGTTTGCAAATTCACTTATAAACATTTTATTAAGATTGTTGAATTTTGATTTTGTTTCATAGAAATCCTCAGTACACCAAAAAAAAAAAAAAAAATTCTAAATCAGATTCTTGCTCTATTGCTGTTCAGTTCTGATTCTCTTATGCACAGATCTTTCACTGGTTTCATTGTGGGTTTGATTATTTAGTGAAGGATATTCATGTTATCCAAGCTAATTACACATGTTATTTAGCATTTGTTAATACTCAGTCTTTGTTTCTGCCACGACAAATGATCACCACCACTTAAAATAAATACAGTATTGTAAGCTGATTGCATCTTGTTGTAAAACTATTCTGTTGTGATTGAGTGTTATAACTTAAATGATCAATACTCACATTACTGTGCAAATGTTTTAGGCACTTATAGTGAGGATGTCTTCAAAAATAATGCTATTCATTTATCACTTAACGCCATACAAAGCCTATTAAAAAAAAAAAAAAGCTAAATCAATATTTGGTGTGACAACATTTGCCTTGAAAACTGCATCAATTCTCCTAGGAACACCTGGACACATTGTTCTTGGTTGTTGGCAGATGTTCCAAGCTTCTTGGAGAACTTGCTTCAATTACTTCTGTCTCTTCATGTAATCCCAGACTGACTCAATGATGTTGCGATATCAGCTTTGTGGGGGCCATACCATGTATTGTAGGGCACCTTGTTTTTCTTTTCAATTGTATTTCCAAAGGGAATGTTGAAATCTAAAACATATATTTCCTACTGATAAACTAAAAGCAGAATATATGAAATAAACACTTTAAGACAAATATAAAATAACTGTTCTTGTGAAAATATAATGTGCCTAAGACTTTTGCACAGTAATGTATGCTAATAATACGTTACCATCTTCATATAATCATAATCAAAAAGAGTGTTGTGGAAAAGAGCAAATGGGTTTAGTTTGGTCCACAACAGAGGAGCTAGAGCATGTTGGTAATGTTAAAGTTGAAAGTTTCCTGCCAGACAGGAGTGGGTGTAAGACATTTGTAGATAACTGGTGATTTCTGCACCTTTAGCATTGTGATTGGTGGGTTCAATTGGACATGCTTCATTTAAAGTATGCAAATGAGACATTTAAGATTTATGCATTGTTTTGAGGGCACTACTAGGTATTATGTATCTTTTTCTTACAAAACTCTGTTTTTTTTGTATGTTTATCTCAGGATAGGGCTTCGGATTTATTGTCATGTGCCACTGTTACTAATGCTTGATTTTCAGTATTTCAGCAGATCATCATTAATGTCTTTTTATCTCTTTGATTTCACAAAAAATATATATATATATTATTTTCATTTATGGCACCTCGTGCAAATATACTATACATATTTAAAATATGTAATATATACATATCTTGTATATATCAGAAAGTAAATATTGCATGTTCACTGTATGACATTTGATCTGCATTCAGTTTAAATGAATAAAAAAGATTTGGTGCCTAAGGCTATTGAGTCTCTACTTTCATATGTCAATTTCAGTCTGTGTCAGCTCACTAATCATTCTGTTAAAGCAATGTTGTTAAGTAAGAATGATAGTTCACTCAATGACAATTCTCTTATCATTTACTCTCACGCTATGGAAGCACTGGGGCTTTCTCTCAAGATATGACCCTTTTGTAAAGAGATGTCTTTTAATTGGTAATTAATGACTCATTTATTAGAACTTGCTCTCATATGACGCACGGTGGACTAACATATTTGTTTTGTGCCATTGTAGTTCTGAAGAAATAGAGTTGAGACATTTTTAAAAACACTGCCTTAAAGGAATAGCTCACCCATAAATTACATTTATTTGTACACACCCTTATGCCATCCAAGATATGTATGACTTTCTTCTGCTGAACACAAATTAAGATTTTTAGAAGAATATCTCAGCTCTGTTGGTCCATTCAATGGAAGTGAATGGTGGCCCAACTTTGAAGGTCCAAAAAGTACATAAAAGCAGCATTAAAGTAATCCGTGCAACTCCAGTGGTTTAATGATTGTTTTCTGAAGCAATATGTTGGTGTGGATGAGAAACATCTTTTTTTCTTTTTTTTTTAATAATTTTTTTACAATGAATTCTCATCCCTACCCAGTAGGTGGCGATATGAAGAACATTTGCTATAGATTTATAGGTTTAAAACTAACTTAAAAACGGATTTATCCTTTTTGGACGTTCAAGTTCTGGTCATCATTCACTTGCATTGATTGGACCAACAGAGCTGAGATATTCTTCTAAAAATCTTTGTTTCGTTCTGATGAAAGAAAGTCATACACATCTGGGATAGCATGAGTGTGAGTAAATGATGAGAGAATTTTCATTTTTGGGTGAAATATTTCTTTATGTTTAAATGACTTGATGGATTCCTATAAATTGTATGAAGTCTATTGCTGTAGTATTCTTTAATGGTATGACCTGATAAATAATAAATTCAGTGAGAGGATATTTGTTGTGGTGAGATTATCTATTCCACTTGCCCCCATGCCACTCTCTTTTGCCCTCTCCTTTTTCTAGTCCCACACCTTTTTGTTACAATCTGCCATTCATGTGCCAAACAATCATGATGTTTTCATTTAAGATGAGGGACTATTCATCAAGGCCTTCTCATCCAGAGCTTTCTAGGGGTCAGAGAGAGCTCTTCGTTGTGTAGCCGTCTCCAGAAGAGCATTGAGAGGAGTTGAGTTGTCAAGGTTATGTTTGTTTTCATCTCTGCTTTATTTAGGCACATTGGTAATCATTAGACAACCTCACTGACCGATGTCCGGGGTGAGGGATTGTTGAGGAGGGACAGGTGGTTGGGTGAGGGGGTCACAAATAATAGCATTAAGTAACTGAGTGCAACTACCATGAATTTTCTATAGCAACAGCACGCCTCACAACAAGGCATACAATGAGCATGATCTGTGAGGCAGAATAGAGGCGAAGACGTGGCAAGTGCGTTTAAGCATGTGTTTTATGCTTCTTGATTTACTGATGGCTTTGTTCAGATGACCTAGAAAGGGCTTGTGCACTGTACACTAAATGCATAATATAAATAATTTGCTCATTTGTCAGCTTATATATATATATATATAAAAATAAATAAATTTAAGAATAGAGAAAATATGCTTTGATTGGTTAATATTAACTAATTTATTAAACCAATGTATTTATTTTTCACATTATGTTCAGGACTCTGTATACTCTGACAGTATATTCACATCATATCTCTATCAAAATACCTGTTTTTGTGTTCTGCAGAAGTTTTCAAACTTTAAGTTTGTGCTGCATGTTTCTCACCCTCTCTTCACAGCATAGGAGAAATGTGCCCTGCACTGTGATTGCCCCTCTAATTATCAGCCATAGGTTTACCACCACTTGCACCAGAATAATAGGTCTGTATTCCAGAAGTTGTACTTTTTGGAGCCTGGCATCATTTTGATTTGCAGAGGGAGAGTTGTTGTACAATGTAAATTATGTGCAAGAGACACAGTTGTGCTGCATTATGTTTTGCACCAACCCCATCATTTTTATAATATAATTTGGGTTTTGTTTTGATGCACATATTTCTAATAGGTATCGCAAACCAGACAGTTTCTCAAGTCAATTGTCAGTATGTTATAATTTCCTATACATTACTGTGCAAAAGTTTCAGGCACATAAGATGTTTCACAAAAACATTTGTCTTAAGATGGTTAATTATTTCTTCAATTTTAGTGTGTCAATAGGAAATATACATTTCAACTGCCAAACATTACTTTTGCAAAAAGAATAGAAGAACAGGGAGCCCTGCAATAGATGGCATGGCCCACACAGTGCCCCCCACTGAACATCGAGTCAGTCTAGGATCATGAAGAGACAGTAGTAATTGAGACACCCTAAATACATAGAAGAACTGTGGAGAATTCTCCAAGAAGCTTGGAACATCTTATCTGCCAACAAACAAGAAAAACTGTATCCAAGTGTAAGTAGGAGAATTGGTGCTGTTTTGAAGGCAAAAGTGTTCACACCAAATATTGATTTAGATTTTTTATTTTTACTGGACTTTGTATGACATTAATTGATTAATGAAAACGATTTATGTCATTCTATTTTTAAGAAATCCTCGCATTTTCATAAATGCCTAAAACTTTTGCACAGTACCATCGTCACATATGTTTTGAGTATTTGCCACCTGTAAACTGCCGAGTTCACAGTTGGTTAAAGCTAAGTTATGCATGTGCTTGCTTTGCTTTTTTGTGTGTGTGTTGCTTTGTTTGTTTGTGTTTTGTGTTTCTTTGTTCAGTTTTGTGTTGATTTGTTCTGTTGTGATGCTTTGCTTTTTGTGTTGTGTTGCTTTGTTTTGATTGGATTTGTTTGTTTTTATTTTTTTATTTATTTTAAAGCAATTTAATCAGAAATCTGCTTTTAACAGATGTTTCTTTAACTGACAGTTTGATCCGCACACATCACTTTATTTAGTAAGGGTCAGGAGCTAAACACGGAAGGAGACAGGGCAGATTGGGGGAACTCCCTGTTTTTACGGATGGAAAATGTCTTCCGTAATGTTTTATTCCTACAAATAGCATGTTATTACTATATAACGATTTCATGATAATACCATGGAATATCAATATTGCCTTGCAGTGGGCCGGTCATCTCAAGTGAGGGCGCCTGTTACTCAGGTCCACTATTACACCCCTGCTTACTGTTATTCTTAAGTTTCAATGCTCTCATAAATCATCTATGAAAAGGAAAATGTAACATAACAAAATGTTCTTGATGAGGTGATGAGGTCAGCATCTCAGCTCATGTTGAGCGTCAGATTCAAAATGTCATGCTGGTTCCGATCTTTCCCTCCCTTAAGGGAAAGGGCACTTCTATTTCTCTGAAGCTCTGATCTGTCATCACTCCCCCATCCTGCTTCTCACACCAAGTGCAGCTGATAAGATTCACTGTAGATAAAATGATCTTTATGCATTAATGGCACAGATGTGCATGTTTATGTGAACTTGCCCCATCTTGATATCAACCACTGGCTCCCTCTAATGTGCAGTCTGATTGCAAGCCAATAAAATTATCTTGCTTTTGCCAGAAAAGGTAGAGGCCAAGATGCAGGACTGATTTGCAGTGTGGTTTGACAGAGCTGTGCTTCAGTGGGGAATACCCAAACATCCTCAGGAGAGAATTGTCACGCTAGGCAGGAGGGTGATTAATTAAGGCCTGTTGTTTTCTGCTTTGGGTCTGAAAGGTACAACAGTAGCCTCAGATAACATGGTGGTGGTACCTTATATGCAAGCCACTGATCTGTCGTTTTGTCTGCTAGTTTATTTGCAGAGCTTATGTGATCTGGCGGCCAAATGTATCATATATGTCACAGGTGCATATGCATCAACTTTGAAATTCACCTTTGTTTGAAATTTTGTCAAATGACAACATAGTTACAGTTCAGTGTGTTAATCTAGCTATGAAATTTGGTTCTGTTACATAATCGTGTCTAATTTATAATTTTCTTGTCAATGCAAGACATGTACACTTTTTTTTTTTTTTGCTCTCCTCCAAAATAATTACGAAAAATTCAAACCAGCAATTAAGTGCCTCGTGGTCACAAAATCATTTTGTTTAAATATCTGCTATTTAGTGTATATTTTATGGCAGTTCTGCATTCGTTTTCTGCATGATAATTGCATAGATATTTGTAGAACTGATTCAAACAAAGTCACTTACAGTATTAGTAGTAAAGTAGGCTAATTGCCAGAGCCTAAATACTTGGAATCTGTGCACAGTGAGACTGTAGTTGTCAAGGGATTGTCCTGCCTGTTATTTCCTCCCAAGTCTAACCATTCAAACATAGCCTGTGGCATGAAATCTGCAAGTTTTCTTTCTATAGTTATACAGTCTCTTAACAGTTTCAGTTTTTCAAAGCATTATTATCTAACCATATAATCATAATTATTTTTCATCTATGAATTAAAACTGCTTTTCTATTTATAAATATATTATTATTATCATCATAGTCATTATTTATTTATTTATTCATTCAATTTATTATAGGTCTAACATTAACATTTTCAGATTAATTATTACTAATTATTAATTAGAGCATCATCATCTGTTTTGCCTAATGTGAAGATTCGATTTTCCATACTGTCCTGCTGAGACTAGACCTGACTTCCAGTAACACTTGCCTTCACTTTCACTCTTTTGTGAATGGCTTCCAAAACCTCAGGGTAGGGCACTCTGAATTTGATATGAGCTTGATCATTTGGTTCTTACTTCTAGCTACATCATCATGTAGGGTTGTGTTACAGATAAGGGCTTTTCTATCTATCTATCTATCTATCTATCTATCTATCTATCTATCTATCTATCTATCTATCTATCTATCTATCTATCTATCTATCTATCTATCTATCTATCTATCTATCTATCTATCTATCTATCTATCTGTCTGTCTGTCTGTCTGTCTGTCTGTCTGTCTGTCTGTCTGTCTGTCTGTCTAGTCTGTCCGTCCGTCCATCCTGACATTGGGAAATAATGCAAGCATATCCTTAGGCTGTAATTCTAACAGGATTGCATCTTTAATATATACAGTACAGGCCAATACCCTGTGCAAACAGTTAGAAAATAATATTCATGGCATACATATTTGTACACTATCATATTAAACATTCAGAAATATGAACCCTTTCAGAAAAATAAAATTCTTACCTGCTTATCTGAAATATATGCCTGTCTGCTTTCTTCACCCAGAAAACAACAACTGATAATTACTATGGATACCTTTAACATCTCCACTAACTCCACATATGACTCGTGATATATTTTGTGTTTTCAAAATGAATTTGATAGTTTTACCTCTTCAGCAGTATTTATAAAACTACCATAAAAATTCTCATCCAGTAATAATAAATGACTGTTATTTGCCCATATATAGCCAGCACTGAGAAAAGTAACAGGTACGTGCCAGCACCGTCAATGTTTTGCATTTGAATCCCCCACCCCCCAATGGGTGACTGACGCTCCCATGTATCTCCTTTTGTGTTCCATGGAATAAAGGAAGTCATATAGGAGTGGAACAACATGAAGGTGAGAACATCATGATGGATTTTTAAATTCTGAGAAAGTAATTTTGGATTTGAAATGAATGCTGGTGTGAAATGAATGCTGTCAACATGTGGGTTCCTGGACAGAGGTACATACAGATGTTCTCATTCCAGACCTGAAAGCAGAGTTTCTTGGAAGAGGTGGATTTTGTGAATCGTGACTTGCCTTCCAACCCACCTACTACATTCCACAAACATTCTATAGCACAACTACAGTCGTGCTGTGTGAAGAACTAGTTGCCAGGGAACGAGAAGGCAACAGGTCATGGAACACCCCCACAGGGTTTTATTCAATGAGATGCAAGTCTTCCTGTCTGCCTGATTGCCTTTGTGCTTCACAGAGCATCTGCTAACCTTCAATGTATCTTCCAAAGAGCTGAGACTGAGTTGTATTCTTCATCAACTGAACATCAATTATTCACTTTCCATGCTTTCGCTTTTACTCTTGTTGCTTTTATCAATGCACATCATATATGTGATTAGAAATGGTTGAACAAACATTTGTCTTGTCTTGTCTTTTTTTTTTTTTTTTGGGCAGAACATAAAAAAGATTGAACAAAAAAGCATGTTATTTTACATGCTGGTAACCAGTTAAAGGGATAGTTCACACAAAATGAAAATTCTCTCATCATTAACTCATGCCATCCCAGATGTGTATGACTTTCGTTCTTCAGCAGAACACAAACAAATATTTTTAGAAGAATATCTCAGCTCTTTGGGTCCATACAATGCAAGTGAATGGTGATCAGTATCTCCAAAAGTCACATAAAGGAAATATAGAAGTAATCCATAAGACTCCAGTGGCCAAATCCATATCTTCAGAAGTGATACAATAGGTGTGGGTGAGAAACAGATCAATATTGAAGTCCTTTTTAACTCTAAATCTCCACTTTCACTTTTACATCTGAAAGTCACATGTGGTGCCTATTTAGTTTCACTTTCACACCTGAAAGTAAAGATAAGTGGAGATTTAGAGTCAAAAGGAGCATAAATAGTGATCTGTTTCTCACCCACACCTATTATGTTGCTTCTGAAGATATTAGAAATATGGATTACTTTTATGTTTCCTTTATGTGATATTTGGAGCTTCAAAGGTCTGATCACCATTCACTTGCATTGTATGGACCTACAGAGCTGAGATATTTTTCTAAAAATCTTTGTTTGTGTTCTGCTGGAGAAAGAAAGTCATACACATCTGGGGGCATGAGGGTGAGTAAATGATGAGAGAATACAAATTTTGGGGTGAACTATTCCTTTAATAACGTTATTATTTAACCCATAATTTTTCCTGAAAACAAATAATTCTAACGGGTTACAGACATGGTCACAAAAGGATTTGTGCATGCAAAATTATTTTGGACACCACAACAAACAGGATATAATGTCACGCTCAAGCGCCTCTAGTTTGAATCTCAAATAGAAAATAATAATATATACAGAATGTTAAAATATACTATCTACTCACTTGACAACTTAAAAATATATATTTTTTTTATTGAGGCAGGATGTCTGTTTGTGATATTTTCTTCTTTTGGTCACATTTCCAAGTCTTCTCATAATCCGAATTTGCAGTGGAGCAAAATTTCTTCTCATGAGCTTGCGTGTCCAATCTCCTGTGTTCAGATGCATTTAAATGGGATTGAATGGAGTGCAAATTCTAGTATGACCACACCTTACCATTTGGAAAGGAGTCTTGCGGAATGTCAGTAAACTCTCTGAACAAATCAAAACATTTAATGAAAAACATTTCGTTTCTGATTCCTGTCCACAAATGTGAAATGCACAAAAGATATTACAGTCATAGTAGTATGTTAGTATACAGGTAATGAACAACTGAATGATATCCTACCACACATGCCTGTCAAAACATATGATATTTCCACTATGTTACTACTTGTGATTAAAAAGTGATGAGCTCCTCTCACGCGTCATAGCTCCCAAATTCGTCCAGAGTTTTGCGGAGCACTTTCATATGTAATCCGACACATGGACCTCTTACAGCTCACCCATTGTGTTTTAGCATGAGAGGCCATCTGTGCAGCTGGCTATGGGTTCCTACTCCCTTTCTCAGAACACTCCCAGGTGTGACCAGCCCTTTGAAGAGCAGGGAGCATTGTGCCCACCACTGGAGTTATTACTCGCCAACAAAGAGTTGGAGGACACACTATATGATTCCAACACACTGTCCATCTGTATGCTAATGAGAAATGGTGTGCAAACTGGGGGCAGCGAAACTGGATATGGCTGCCCACTCAGTGTCCTGAGAGCCTTTTGCATAGGAAATGATGGTCAATAACAGCTGGTCAACAGGTGTCATAGTGTGTGTTTTAAATTATGTACCATACACTATGTAGATACTTACATTATACAGTATGAACTAGGCCTTGTAGGCTACGTCTCAAATGGGACACTAGTGCTTTTTTTATTTTACTACACAGAAGCATTCACCTTTTTTCAATGGAGGGAAATTTTGTTTCAAATGTATGAGCACACTAGCATTAGCGTGTTAGCATAATGATGCATATTCACACAACCTGGGGTGAAGGGAAAGCATTCAACTTTCATTTAAAGGTGCTGTCTTCTCCTCAGAATTTTCTGTAGTAAACATGTCCACCATCTTGGCATTGTTTTGCCTGGCTAGCATTGCGGCATGATAACCCCTTCCGCTGAGAAGGGTAAGCTGCATTTGTTTAGCATATAGTGTCCAACATTCCACACTTTGGTTGAAAAAGTACATCATTGTACAGTAGTACACTATGTCCTGTAGCATTTTTCAGTGCAAACGCACTACTCGCTCTATGTATGCTAAAAACGGTGCAGATGTATGCAAAATTGTAAAGACCTATAGGTGCACTCCCTGGTATGATAATTGGGTGGAGGCCCTTTTGGATGTTGACATCCTAATAAATTCATAGCATTTCCCAGTTAGTCATTAATTTATTTTTCCTTAAATAATTTTACAATCTGTTTTGTCCACTTGCATTGGTGAGTCATAATATTATTTACCAGTCCCATGCTAAAGACACAAATGTTACTTAAGAAACAATTGAATGTTGTGGATATGTACATTGGTTATTATCATAGTAGTTATAATTGGTTCATTGATGCATTTAACATCTCAGCTATCATGAGTCATGTCCTGGCCATTGTAATTCATGAAGGGGTCACTCTCAGTGCTTTTTGTGTTAAAGGAATGATCTCAGATTTTGATTTAGAGTGAGGCAGAGGACCTGCTGTGAGAACACAAGGTCCTCTCTGCTTATCTGTTGACATTGTAGATATTTATGGGGCTTCACCGACTACACTCCCCAGCACTGTCCCCTACAAAATCTGCTTCTTTCTTTTCTCTCTGTATTTTTCTATAGAGATGAGCAAGAAGGAGCAAAGGAGTTTTGACTATCTTAGACTCAGTGAACCTTTCTTGAACCAGTGGGCGGATGTGGGGCTTGGAATGGATTAGAATAAAAACAAGCAAACAGGGGAGTCACCATTCAGACTCTGTTGTAGGATATCCTGGATGAGTTCATGTCGCTGGCTGTTTTTGGGCAGCCAAAGCATGTAGAGTTTGATATGCTCAGCTCTCATGAGATTCTGAAGCCACTAGGTCACGGTGTGATGTCATAAAACAGGACGGACATCCTGGTCTACTCTAGCCTAAATATAACCGTGTTTCACAAATGGAAGAAAAAATCATTCTTGAGTGGAGGTTGACACTGCATTTTAGAACAAGACAGAAACAACCCTGAAATTATTAAGATTAATAAAGATATGACTGTGATTACAATAGTCTCACAAATGTGTTGTTTATGGCTTTGCAATTGTACATAAATAGCACAGATGAAATAGAGTAGACAAAACTGAATAAACTACGAAGGCAATGGTAAATAAGGAGAATGGAATTTAAAAAAATTGTCAAGTTAGGGAAAGGTTAATGGATAATAAATAGATGTGCCCCACTTGAATTAATTTGTTAACAAAATAGAATCGTCACTCAACCCTCAGCAGAGAGGTTTTACGTATTTAATGGCACAAATAGCATAGGCATGTCCCAGCTCTCTGCCCTCTTCAGAGACCCATATGAAATGAGGGTGAAGAGTCTCTTGATTATACACAACTCATCAGCATTTTCAAGTGAGATCTAATTATTCATTGTTAACATAATTTATTGTGAACTGCTTCTCACCCATCCATACTGTACATACATGCATACATACATACATACATAAGGGAAGTATGCAGAGCATCAGTTTCATTTCCAGACTGCAGCCTCAGTGAATCCAGGAGTTCTTTTTCCCTGACAAACTTTGTCAGGGTTGACTGGGCCCATTGTAAATGGTCTAATTGTAAAAATGATTGGGCAGAGCAATCTGTACCTGCTCCAATGGAGAAAATCTGTCAGGGCTGTGTCAGGCAGACACAAGATATCCAATTCTCCTGGACAACCACTGATTATGTATTACTTTTCATAATCTGTATAACTATATGTGCAGAGGGCCAAGAATATCCAAAAATGTGTCCATTGCACTTTTTTATGTTGCAGGGCAGGAGGAAGTAACGTTTCCTCCAAGAGGACTAAGTACATCAGTGATCAGGGTGTGGGGAGTCTCAGCTCTGTCAGTTGTCGGATGCCCTCATGTTCTGCACCACTGCAAATATGTAGAGGGATGTGACCTCACAAAATGGACTGTTATCTATTGAAGTAATTGCTCATCCAGTAATACATTGTTATATATAAGTTGAAAAAGGTGATTTAAAATACATTTCTGTAAAATGTTATTATATGAGACAAATACTGTTTTTAATATAATTTATGAATCTAATTATCATTAATACAAAGTAAAATAATATTAATTCACAATTTACAATACGTATATGCAAATATAATTTTGGCTTCAGAGAGGTCATGACTCTACTAGGTTGTAGTATTTATATCATTTAATGCAGATATGTCTACAAATATCCTCTTTAATTTCTCACATTTTAACTGTACATAACAATGTTAACAGGGTTGACATTTTAAATGCATTCCATTCTGGCAAGCAAAGCAAAACATAAGATAAACTGATAAAAAAAAGAAGTGACTTGTCTTAGTCATTATGACTTAATCAGTTTTTTTTGTGTGTTGTTGTTATTGTTGTTGTTTTAACTAATTATTAATTTATTAAATGGGGGAAATGAATGGTAACAGGGTTGAAACATAATCTGAGGACACAAAAACAGTATTTTAAAAATACATTGTCAACTAAAATAAAGTCAAAATAAAAATCATATAAAGATATTAAAGATAAAATGTAACTTTTTCTTTCCATATATTTTGTTTTCATGAAAATAGTTGCATATTGTAAGAATTTGGAAATACAGGGAACAAAAAGAGCATCATAATGAAAACAAATTTTAATATTTTTTATTGTTGTTTAAGTTGATTTGTTTAGAAAAAAACTATATAGTATAAGTTGTCATTGGCTACTGTTTTCATTGTTGAAATAATTTTTATGCATATATACTGTATATGAGGGACATAAATGGCAAAAATGAACCATTTCTTTCTTTCTAAGCTGCTGTAATAAATTAGAAAATGATGAATGTTAATGATGAATAGCGCATGAGGAAATAGTTTATTTCACATTATTTAAGCTTTTAAGAGTGACACGCTTCATACAAGGAGACATTTTCATTATGTAATGTGACACACTTCACTACCAAAGTTGTCAATCATGTCTTCATGAATGAGGCTTAGGTGGCCAACGGCTTACTATGAACATCGTTTATAGACCATGAAGAGTGAGATTCCATTGAGGACAACCAATGCCATTTATTCATTCTTATGTCCATTCTTTAAACGTTATGGGAGGATATAAAGCAGTGTACTTTGCCATGTGTTACTTCAATCTCCTAGTAGCCACAAATCACTCTTTTTTTACCACTCTGCGGTGACGGCCCATTGAAGACCATTTGTGCTTGATAAGACTGTTCAGAAAACAGTGTTTGTTGTAGTGGTCATGGGCTAAAACAAACACAACTAAAAACTTGATGGCTGTTGATTAATAGCACTCATGAAGGGTGTCAAACACCTACACAGGTTTGGGGAGCAGGGATCTGCACAGACATTTTGTGGGGCAGGGGCTCAATTGGGGAAAAGGGCACTTCTCATAATTATTTATTTAAAAAAAAAATATATTATATAATTATATAGTATATTAACACAACTCTGACTTCCTTACCAATTTATTTTAATGCCCTCACACTCACGCAATTGTTTCATACTCAACAGATTTCTACAAAATATTGACAAGTCAATATTGTCAGCTTTACGCTAAACTAAAATGCGTTTCTAGCCATTTTACATGCACGTTACCTGACACGATTATATTTTTTAATCAAGAAAATTCACATTGGATCATAATTTCTCTTTTTCTAGTAAGACCTTTGATATTAGGGCAAAATTAGTATTCTTGATAGTATTATAAAAAAAGTATTCTCCGCTCACGCCGATCTCTGAGCCCCTCCTCTCTCACTACCCTTGACGGTGGGGCTGCCAGGGGGGTGCTCTATGATTCCCCAGGTGGATAAGTCGGTTGCGGTGCACCTGTGCCCTCAAAGCACAGCCACCTTGTGGAACCGCCCTAGACTCCTGTCCAGGGCCTGTAGGCTAATGTCGCCACTGGCTCTCTTGCAAGTGCACCTAGCCAAGGTGCTGAGAGAACTGCACATGGGTATTTCTGACCCGGGATTGATGCAGGAGCTGTGTACCCTCCGTTCGATGAAGGTCATGGAGCAGACTCTCGGTCAGGCGATGTCCATCTTGGTGGTCCAGGAGTGCCACCTATGGCTCAACTTGGTCGAGATGAGGGAGGCTGACAAGGTACGGTTCCTTGACGGCCCCATCTCCCAGGCTGGTCTATTCGGCCACACCGTCCAGGACTTTGCACCCCATTTGCTCGTCGCCAGGGGCGTCCCTCTGCGGCAACTATAACTCTTTATATAATGGTTGTTGTGATCGCCGGACACCGCACATTTATGGCAGGCACGACACTGCGGAGGCGGGCCCTCCGACCCTGCATGCCCAGCTGCGGCACAACACACCCACGCCCAGGAGGTTGTGATGGATTACGAGGACGGTTCCCTCTCCCCCGTTGCTGACCAGTCCTGCGTGACCATGGTGCGTAGAGCCAAGTAAGTGCTTCGATGTCCCCAGACTCAGCACGGCCACGAATTTGGGGTGCGAGCCCCCTCAATGTGGCGCATCCGGCTCTGCCCCACCATGAGGCCCCACCTGCTGGTACATTTAACGTGATTGTCTCCTTGGTCCCCCTCGTCCTGAGCATGGGGGCATGGCTTGCACTCCCCAACACATCCCAATGGCTGACCGGGATCCTCCGACTTGGGAATGCGATTCAGTTTGCCAGGCACCTGCCCGGGTTCAAGTGCAGGGCAAGAAAACTGCGGGGAGACCCGTTTGAGCCCTGGAGTCAGTTGCGATAAAGGCGGTCTCTTGAAGACTGCCCTCCTGACTGAGCTCATGTCCATCAAGAGGGTAGGGGACCTGTAGGCTTACTTTGTCAGCGACACGTGCCTGGAGTTCAGTCCAGAATGCTCTCACGTGGTCCTGAGGCCCCGACCAAGCTATAAACCCAAGGTTCCCACAACCCCGTATAGGGATCGGGTGGTGAAACTGCAAGTGAATCTGCCCCGTGAGGAGGCAGTTTGTCAGGTACAAACAGGTAAGTTTGCGAGACCACTGGCCGGGTGTACCGCTTGCATATAGTGCCTTTCCCCTACTGGGGGAGATGTGCACTTTTTACCTCCCATCAGTGTTCACGAGACCGTGGGCCCTGGACGTACTTCCTGCTTAGCCCTGTGGCAGGCAGATTCGCGGAGAAGTTCGATGCTGGCCCAGTACATGTGCTAATAGGACCTGTACTGTGGTAGGTGCTCTTCATGCGCTGGTTG
Source organism: Xyrauchen texanus (assembly GCF_025860055.1). Classification (NCBI taxonomy): domain Eukaryota; kingdom Metazoa; phylum Chordata; class Actinopteri; order Cypriniformes; family Catostomidae; genus Xyrauchen; species Xyrauchen texanus. Next base: position 19,441,680 of record NC_068305.1, read on the forward strand.
CTTCTATGTAACCCTGTGTGATGTAACTTCCATGAGACAGTTTCCCTGTTGGTAAGAGTCCCCCTCTGCCACCAGTCACCGTGTTTGCAGAGTTCCATCCCCTCTGGGTAGGATCTACAATGGGGACTTCTCCACATGCAACGCTGCCGACAAGACTCGGTAAGCCATGTGACATATTTCCACACAATTGCCTCCTCTTCGGGCAGGCTATGGTCTCCGTGGTGTCTTCTTATTGGGAAAGGACACCCCCATGACGTGGACATTTATGGCCCCCAGCTGAACGATTTCCATTCTTTTTTGGGGAGAAAATAAAAAAAAGAGAAGAGGCCACAGCCGGGGCGGCCTGTCCCCATTTTTTGCAGTTGAATTGTTCCCGAGGAGCAGGGGGCCGTATGACGTTCGTAGGAGCGTTGGGGGAGGTTACGTGATGGCCAAGTGTGCTGGCTACGAGGCACGCAATGGTTTGCCGTCTCGCACCGCCAGTCCACGTAACACAGTTCAGCTAGTTCTGGCGTTTCGTATAGGGACCCCTAGTGTCACTACATTGACACAACGTCGAGTGAGTGACAGATAGGAACGTCCTGGTTACTTTTGTAACCTCTGTTCCCTGATGGAGGGAATGAGACGGTTTGTCCCTCCTGCCACAACACTGAACTACCCGCTGAAATGGCCGGGACCCTGTCTCGGCTCCTCAGCAAAAAACCTGAATGAGTGGTTGCGAGCCAGCTCCTTTTATACCCGTATGTCCGGGGGAGTGGTATGCAAATTCCACTCGCCAATTCCCATTGGCCTTTTCTCAAAGATCAGAGGTGTTTGGGTCTCCCAAGGGTGAGCCCTAGTTTCACTACATCGACAAAACGTATCATTCCCTCTATCAGGAAACGGAGGTTACGAAAGTAAACAGGACGTTTTAATCATTGCAGAAACTACACAAGGCCATATGATTGCTTAATGATAAAAAGATTGGCCCTTCCAGGAGCAATAATTAATACACATGAGACAGTGCATAGTGTCACACGCACAAACACAAAACATCCATGTGACACCAAAACAATGCAATAAACATTAACTACACTACATAAAGTTCAACACCCCAATGTACATGTGATATTAAAAATAAGAACAAATATAACTCTTCCCATAAAATACAATGAAATGTGATGCAGTGACTTTTGCAAACGCCTGATTGTTGTTTTTTTTAACATAATTTTAACAGTAGTTTACCATAAAAATTACATGTATTCTCTTGTTAAATATAATATATATTTGTGTGGTAAAATGAACCTTTATACATCTAAAAAAAAAAAACACATATTGTTAACAATATTTTGCAGTAAATTATATAGTCTTGTTAAATATATTATAATTTTTACCGTACATGATATGGTTACTACCCGTTAACCAATAACATTTTTTTTTCTGTAAAATATTTACTTTTTTACTGTTAAAATTACTTATCTGCATGTCTAGCTTAAGGTATCAAATATTTTAGAATTGCTTTGTGTGTCTATTGCAACACACATGAAATCAAATTGAAATGTATTGATTTCTCAATGAAAATGTATTTTTTGCACTTTTGATTTGCACTTTTGTATGGTAATACAATTGTTCCACAAATTACTTAAAACAGCAGTACATTTTCTTTATGGATATATTTGGGTAATCATGCCCATGATATTTAGGCTTACTGTGAGATTCTCCTAACCATACATTGCTTTTAGCCTTACTGTCATTCTCTGCTCCTAGCTCCGGTGGTACCGGAGACCCCCTTGATGGAGGCCCCTCTGCTCCTTGCTTCAGTGGTTCTGGAGACCCCCTCGATGGAGGCCCCTCTGTTCCTAGCTCCGATGGTTCCAGAGACCCCCTCGAAGAAGGCCCCTCTGCTCCTAGCTCCGGTGGTTCCGGAGACCCCTCGATGGAGGTCCCTCTGCTCCTAGTTTCGCTCGTTCTGGAGACCCCCTCGATGGAGGCCCCTCTGTTCCTATCTTCGGTGGTTTCAGAGACCCCTCAATGGATGCCCCTCTGATCCTGGCTCCATTGGGCCCGGAGACACCCTTGACGGCCCGCCCGCTCCTCCTCCTGTGGCTCTGCGTGCTCCTCCTCCAGCTGCTCTGCCTCTTTAGCTTCCTGCGGCACTGCCCCTGAACTTCCTGTGGCTCAGCCTCTTGAGTCTCCTGCGGCACCACCCTCTGAGCCCTTGCCTCCTGCAGCTTCATCAAGGGAGTATCCATCCCTGGCAGCTCTGCCCTCAGAGTTTTTACATTCAGCAGCTCCGCCCCCTAAGCCTCTGCCTCCTGAGGCTCTGCCCCCTGACCCTCTGCCAGTTCCGTCCTGGTCTCCTGATCCTCCGGCAGTTCCATCTTGTTATCTGGATATTCCACCAACTCCGCCCAGGCCGTTGAACTCCGCTCCCTTTCAGGAGCCACTTTCCTGTCCTCCTGCCCTCTATGCCTGTCTCCGGGGTCTGCTTCGTTGTCTTTCCTTATTCTTTTTTGGCTTCATGAGCCACCCTTTGGTGTGTGTGTGTGTGGGGGGGGGGGGGGGTGTTCTGTAATGTCATTCTTGTGCCCCCCCACCACCATAACTCTTACTTTGACATTTATAAGAGACTCCAAGTTTGAAGTTTTGTGTTTCCCTCTTATGTCTGTCTTCCTATCCCTTGCCCTAATTCTATTCCAGGTGTTCCTTGTCTCCTTGTTAGCCCTAGTGTGTGTATATATATATATATATATCCTCTTGTCCCTTGTTCTGTTGTTGGTTCTTGTTTGTATGTAGAGTGTTGTAAGCCAGCATACGGCTGTTGAGTTTGTTTACCATCTTCGTTGTATTCTCTTTTATTTATTATTAAAGTTCTGTATTTGAATCCTCTCTCTTGACTCATCCCTACACAAACACATACAGCTCTGATTTGTGTAGACATTTGGTAGGTGGAGGGGGCAACCATGATTACAATAATATGGAGATTAATTCTTATAGATTCTATAGAGATCAATACCTGTATAAGAAGAGTAAATATAGTACCTTACAGTATGTGTAACTTGAAACAAAAACATAGTATCTGTCAGCCATATATCTCTGTGATCTTTTTTTCTCACCTTTAGGAAATCTCCTTATCACATTTCATTTCCTGTATTTGATTTACAGTAAAAGTGTAAGCCTATCACTATGGAAACAAGCTGCTGTAATAATGTCATGCATCAAATAAAGGGATGAGAACTAAGCACAACAATACAAAAAGCAAATGGATCATACAATTGATTTATAACCTGTCAGCAACTATAAAGTTGCTATTTTATGCCCTAATTTGTTGTTTTTGCATGGCTGGATGATGCTGTCATTTTAACATATGGTTTAGTCTTGTCAGAATTGCAGCGGGGGATTCATTATTTTCTAATATCCCTGTCACAGCTGTCCATGGTGATGTAGCTTTGATAGAAGAAAATGAGCAACTAACAAGTCATGAAATCCATTAAAATGGGTCAAGGCCATGATTCAAGATAAAAGGGAATCAATGTGTTGCTTATATGTTTATGTGTGAGGCCTCAGAGGAAAAGCCATGAAAAATGGATGAGCGAAGCCACCAAGATATGCCTACTACTACCACCAGCAGCACCACCACACTACAGCCGCCAACCTTTCTATTTATCAGTCCAACACTTCCCCTTCCCCCATCGACTTCACTGCACATCTGTTATTATTACCCACCCACATATTCTTCTTCCTCCTCCTCCAAGCTCAGGCTTTTGCACCCAGCATTTCAAATATTCCTGATGAGGTGAGGTTGCTGCCTATGTTATCACTGCATTTATTTATTTTTTGCCTAATGACATGACATTTTCCAGCTAAGAGGGCATTGGGTGGTGTAGGGAGACTCTTCAGCCACACTGTCTATATTACTCCCATTTTCTCTATTAAAATCACACACACTCACAATATATACCTACCAACTTACAAGTTATACCAGGTATACAAATGCATCCACAGCTATCTATTTAGGACTTTACTAAAATAAATAAATAAATAAAATGGGTTCAATTTACTTAATTAAAAAACTAAAGAAATACAATTCTGAAACATCTTTCCATTTAAATTTGATTTTACTTCAATCATTTGAGATGGGACTACGTTAATACTTTTTGTGTTGTTAATGTAGCATTGATGAAACAGGGCAGGGTATTTCCCTTTTCCAGCATGCTTTGCATGGGACTCGATAGAGTGAATGTTAAAAGTCAGTGTTATTTTATGTGTTTTTGGGCAAGATGAATATAAAGGATACTTGTTAGTGTTTAAAATTTTGTGGGTTGTCATTATGGTAAAGAATGGAGCTTGTGCTAACGATGAGGACAGATAGACATAGCCCATGAATTTGAATGCTTGCTTAATTGAGCAATTGCTGTGCTATCCATAACATTTTTACTTAACTACACTTAATCTGTGGTGCATCCAACCAGCATGTTTTTAGCATGCTAACATTCACTTTCACTAGTTAGGAAACAAAGAAATTTGTGAGTGTTTAGAGTTACATTGACACTTCTAATTTTGTGGGGTTTACCCAATTCAGCTAGGTTCTTTCTACTCAGTGCTTGTGTTGAGATTACATAGTAATTTTAAGTAAAAAAACAAACAAACAAAAACTAATTTAAAACATGAGGAACCGCAATCCACAAATAAATCAAATTAAGCCAAAGAGCTATTTTTTGAATGTTGGAAATGGCACTATACTGTAGGTCCTTAGATACAAAAAAATTACACCTCAATCACATTACTAACTGCAGTTTGTAAATCAGTCAAAATTAACTTAAAATAGATTTTATTTGTTATATATATATATATATATACACACACACACACACACACACACACACACACACACACACACACACACACACACACAAGTCTGCAGGCTGAGTGCCGTAGTTCATCACAGAAGTGCTGATTTAGGGCCGAGATTGTGCGTATGATATTGCTTATTTACAACTGTTCAATGAACAACTACATTTTTAAAAATGAACGCATTTGTGCATGGAACTACTTTATTACGCAGCGGATCAGAATCTGCCATTGCTGTTTCAAACCAAATGATGCATCCAAGCATTCGTAAGTAATTAAAAAATGTCACTTCAGAAATAGTATCACGGCTTGTGCTGTTTCTAACAAGTTATTGGATAAACAAGGATGGATGATGTGAGTGTGTGTGTGTGAGAGAGAGAGAGAATGTGTGATCACCTGCCACACCCAAGATCAGCTTTCTCAGTGAAAAATAGCGTCCAAGCGGGGATATTTCTACTTATTTCCTGGTAGTAGATGCGCAAGAGGTATTCACTATAGAAACCACAATGTCCTCCACCATTTTAAACAGTGTGCCCACTCTAATGTGGAAAGTCTGATAAGAAGCAACTTTTTGTGTAATTAATCAGTCTGTTGTGTCTCTCGGCTGTGATGAGCCGTAATGCTGAAGTTGTTCGTTTAAAGCTTTTTCCTAGCTTTAGAAGTAATACGAGCGATCACAGTGTGTTGTATGTAAACACTGGCTGATGCAAAATTCACTTCACGTCACCTAACTGGCTCATATTGCACATTAAAAAGTTATTTTGCCACCACCAGCTGGCTAACATATATAATGTAAAAACAATACCTGTAAAAAAAAGACAAACAGTAGCTCTTAAAGGGGTCATATAATGGTACATGCACTTTTTCAAGTTGATTGTACTGAAATGTGTGTGTTGGCTGTGCCTGTACACAACCATCCTATTATGATAAAAATCCATCCAGTGTTTTTGTTTTAATCTCCTTATATATTTTCCCCTGCCTCAAATCGAGCCGTTCACACGGCGTCACGTGACGTCACACGGTCGGACGCCCCTCCCAGGATTGTTGATTGACAGCAGTGTTTCAACACAGACCCGCCCTCGCTCGTGAGCGAGCTGTCAATCATGTCCGTCATCATTGTTGATACACTGGAGCATATTGGCGCCTAAGCGATTGTGGTGTTCTGTTCTTCGGTGTGTCATAACGAACACAGAAGTCATTTTGATGTTCCTAAATCTGAACCGCTGAAGACGCAGTGGCTGAGTTTTGTTTACGATGGGAATATTCCCCACGAGCAACGTCAATGCGTTCATGTTTGCGCGAATCATTTTTCACCAGACTGCTTTATAAACGAGGGTCAGTATAAAGCTGGTTTTGCTAAGAAGCTGCTGCTGAAAAAAGATTCGGTACCAACTATTTATATTCCCTCTGCACCTCCAGAAGAAGTAAGTGTAACGTTTTATTAACCTTTATATTAATCTTTGCAAATCGCTAACCCTAACGGAGGGGCGGGGTGACCAAAGCTCATTATCATTTAAAGTCATATGCACTAAAACGGCGTGCTGAAAACAGAGCTGTTTCTGAGCAGGTAAAATTAGTGTTTTCTTAAAATACTAATGAGAATTTTTAATAAAAGTATATTACAAAGTTTTCATTTAGACCCTAAAGATTCATATTAACTTGTACAAAAATGGCATTATATGACCCCTTTAACAAATATGCACTGGTCTTACACTTCAGTTTAGAATGGCACGAATACTAGCGGATTTAGGTATAGGCGACATGGGCAAACGCCCAGGGCGACATCTTGCCGGCAATGCCGGGGGGCGGACAAAAGTTTGTAATAATGTACAGATTTTGCTCTTATTATCACCAAAGTGGCGTTCAACTGATCCCAATTTATAGTCAGGACATTAAGAACGTGAAAAATTATTATTACAATTTGAAAAAAAAATTTCAGAACTTCTTAAACTACTTCCAAAAAAATCCTCCATGTGCAGCAATGACAGTATTGCGGATCATTGTCATTCTAGCTGTCAGTTTGTCCAGATACACAGGTGACATTTCAACCCACGCTTCCTGTAGCACTTGTCATAGATGCGGCTGTCTTGTCGGGCACTTCTCACACACCTTACAGTCTAACTCAGGGGTAGCCAACTATTTTGGTAAAGGGACCACATCAGGCTTTAAGTAGTGCATGGGGGGCCACATTGTGTTGGGTGTATGTTGCCCATGTCTGGTCAAACTGATTCCACAAAATCTCAATGGTTTTAAGATCCATAACACTCTTTTCCAATGTTCTGTTGTCCAATGTCTGTGTTTCTTTGCCCACTCTAACCTTTTCTTTTTGTTTTTCTGTTTCAAAAGAGGCTTTTTCTGTGCAATTCTTCCCATAAGGCCTGAACCCCTGAGTCTTCTCTTTACTGTTGTACATGAAACTGGTGTTGTGCGGGTAGAATTCAATGAAGCTGTCAGCTGAGGACATGTGAGGCATCTATTTCTCAAACTAGAGACTCTGATGTACTTATCCTCTTGTTTAGTTGTACATCTGCTCTTCCACATCTCTTTCTGACCTTGTAAGAGCCAGTTGTCCTTTGTCTTTGAAGACTGTAGTGTACACCTTTTTTTAAATTTAGTTTTTGGCAATTTCAAGCATTGTATAGCCTTCATTCCTCAAAACAATGATTGACTGATGAGTTTCTAGAGAAAGTGGTTTCTTTTTTGCCATTTTTTACCTAATACTGCTCTTAAGACATGCCAGTCTATTGCATAGGCTACTGTGGCAACTCAAAAACAAACACAAATACAATCTTAAGCTTCATTCAACTAACCAAATAGCTTTCAGCTGCGTGTGGTATAATGGCAAGTGATTTTCTAGCACCAAATTAGTAATTTATCATGATTACTCAAGGATAAGGTGTTGGAGTGATGGCTGCTGGAAATGGGGCTTGTCTAGATTTCATCAAAAATATTTTTTTTTCAAATTGTGATGGTGCAGTTTTTACATCAGTAATGTCCTGACTATACTTTGTGATCAGTTGAATGCCACTTTGGTGATTTAAAGTACCAATTTCCTTCCGAAACAGAAAAATCTGTACATTATTCGAAACTTTTGGCTGCCAGTGTATATATATATATATATATAATGTATGATCTAGTGTTTCCAGTGTTTAGAATCCACTTTTTGTCTTCCATTGCGGGTTATGCAATTATGTACAGTAGAGGGCGCGCTCACCTGTGTCAAATCACTCTAGTAAGCAAAGCGCGCAACTAGTCATGAAGCCTAACTGCAACAGCGATATACGTAGGTTTCCTGAGACTAATACTCCTTCACCACCCTATATCACTCGGTTTTCACGTAATAATAAAACACTAACTTGAAAATATGTCAATTTAAATGAAAGATTAAAATATAGGCTACCAGAGTGTTTAAAATATGCTAAGGATTTTTGTTTCAAAATATGCTTCCAGATTACTTTTTTCAGTCATATTTCAGAATTGAAACGCTAAAACATTTGCAGCTTCACTGTAGAATGCGCATTTAAATGTGATTGTCACTGAATTTTATTTAAGGTCGCCTGTATTTAAACGCATTTGTTTTTTATACATAGCCTAAATAACACGAAATTCTTCATGGCAATACAATAAAATGCATTTTTATAGCTCATCGTTGTGAAACATTGCACCTTTCACAGAGTGTAAGTTTTTTGGCAATACTCCGCCCTCGAGCGACGTTGGCCAACAATGTAATCTGGAGGATTTGTGATTGGCTAATCCGGCTGTCAATCACACGAGATCTCCTCAAGCGTGCTGTAGCTGTGAAACATATCATTTGCGGTGAGTGAGAGAGAACATCACCGGGCAAACACACCACGCTTGTGAATTTTTGCATGTCAGTAGCGGAGGATCCTGTCGCCGGTCAACGGCCGTTTTCCATCTTATAATTTTGTCTCTGTGATTCATAACGCATAAATCAGAGGCATGTGGAATCGTATCAGGATTAGGAATTGGCTCCCAATAGCGTGCCTTCTGTTAACGATATGGACGAAGGTGAGACCGCTGATTGTTTCCAGTATTGCAGATCGATTTCGTTGTCATTGAAGTGATCAGGAGGCGAAAGTTGGTGGGTGTGGGCTGATGATTTGAGAAAAGCTAAATTATATTTGTCAAGAGCAGAATTCTGCTCAAAGTAATCTATATTTGAATTACGCAGACGTCAGTTGTAAGACACATGTGCGTGTGCAATTGGGACTGTCAAGAGATGTAAGAATTAAAAAAATAAAAATAAAGATTGCTGCACGGGTTTCATGTCATTTCAAGTAACTATATGTCAAATCAACTAGAGTGCTTTTAAAACATGCATGGCTGTTTCCCCCTCTTTTACGCATTAACAGGTAGGCAACATTGTAGATTGATTTTCTGTAACCGCGCACGCGAATGTATCAACCAGCTTTGACATATTTCCCCAAATAACATTACCTCAGTTGTGCAAAAATATATGTGCGTTTCGATAAAATAAATAATAACAATATTTAACAGCATTTATTTATATCGATGTTAACATTTTTTAACTCATTTAAATGTCATTTTTAGGTGTCCCAGTCCTCTGGCTATTTCGAACTGCAGCTGATTGCCGTAGAAAATGTAAACGGTGAGTTGTGGGACGGGGAATGTTGCGACGGCACGCGGAACTCCCAAGACCAGCGCTGCGTGCGGGACGAGTGCGATACTTACTTTAAAGTGTGTCTGAAGGAGTACCAGTCTGAAGTCACCACCAATGGACCGTGCACCTTCGGCTCTGGATCTACGAACGTACTCGGTGGAAATATATTTTCATTTAAGAATGCCAAGAACAACCCCAACAAAATGAGCGATGCGGGAAAGATCGTCATTCCCTTTCACTTCGCCTGGCCGGTAAGTGCGCGTCTTTTCACGAGCTGTCAGTGGTCGGAAGTTGAGTGGAATATAGTGTTACGGTGATGACAGGGTCCATCATGTTGGAAAACCATGGTCCTTTTATAATCATGAGCGGACAGGCTGCTGTTAACAGTGTACTCATTTTATTCAGGACCATAATGTGTTTTGCATCCATATAATGAAACGGCAAGAAATATATACTATGTAATCACTCCACCGGTAGTATCCATGTATCTATTCACTCGTGTGTTGGTTTAAATGTTTGAAACGGGAAATCAATCTGACTGCTCCAAAGGTGCATTTAAGGGAACACATACGCTGTTAACGCCGCAGCTTTCTGGCTGTGTGTACAAACCTAGTGAGTTGCCTACCTAGGCGCGTTTATAGAATGCTGTTTAGGTAGGCAGCTCATATTTTGTGGCACTAACGCTGTGTTGGTTTGCTCGTGTGACTTAAGAGACGTTATTTTCACAGCGGATCTTTCTCAATCCTCTTATTTGAATAATGTACCTGTTATTCAAATGTAACTGGCACAATGCAGCTGCACATGTCCTAATTGTTGCTTTTGTGATCTGTATGAATTGGTTGAAATATTCTCCCCACAAATCCGTCAAAGTATGAGGTAATTATAATTTTGGGGAAATCAAATTACGCAACAATGAATTCAGTTGGCCTCTTTCTGTTTAATGGAAAGCTATAATTTTATGTGAGAAATTGAGTCTGTTTTACAATCGCTTGTAGTAGGTTGCCTCAAGAATATGCTGCTTGCTTGCATTTGTTGAACCTAGTCTCAAATAATCACTATTCCTTCTTTTTGCAAAATAATTTTTACAATCTTTCACACAAATCACGAGTAAAACGGCGGAATATCAGTTCATAAACACATACTTTTTGTCCTGCTCCTCACACAATGCTACAGTATCTTATGGCATCTGATCACTTTTACTACAATACTTGATAGGGATGGCTCCGATACCTGGATTGGTATCGGCTCCGATACTGATGTTTTTAGACGGATTGGGTATTGGTCCGACGAGCCCGATCTAAATCCAATACTAAGCTCAAAAAATGACATAAAATAACCATTAAAGTAGTTCATATGACTCATTTTATTCAAAGCCACCTGAAGAAATGTGATTGCTCTGTGAATCACAAAAAGCTGTGTTTAGTAAGTAAATATATAAAGTGCATGTGCAGCACCAGGGCTTTTGTGAATTAAACTACTGTGAACGTGCCTACAATCAGACACATACAGGACAGCTGGAGAGTTCAGATTGTCAAAATAAAAGCCAGAGGGTTTTAAAGTTAAAGGTGCATGACTGAAATATATGTAAAATTCTAAAAGTCAATAATTGTAATAATAATGTATTATTATTATTTGTTTACAAATTATAACAATATTTATATTGAATGGTTCCAAAAAGTAACTGAATGAAAAGTGAACTGAACTTACAACTAAATTTGTTCTACTGAACTCTTAGACTGGAATTACTGTTAATTTTGCTGCTACACTATCCAGTAGACTATAGTTAATAAAGATTTTCTTAATAAGCTATACATTTATATTGAAATAATATGTAGTTAGTGGTTTGCGTTTCTTTAAGAGTACCCCAATTAGTTTCACACAATAATGTAAAGATATTCTAAACTGATTATTCAGAAAACAACAACACTGGTATCGGATCGGGATCAGTATTAGATATCTGGCATTATTGAGATTTCAGAAATCGGATCGCAAGAGATAAAAGTGGTATCTGTGCATCCCTATTACTTGACTTGTAAAGCTACACATTTTAATGTTTGCATTACGTAACTAACTTCATTTACAAGCCATTTCAAGTTCAATCAAATTGCGAGAACTCAACTAATAGTGTTGCACTTGCAATGTAAATGATGGGAGTATGAGTCTTGGAAGAGTAAGCCTATGCGAGTCGACACATGATTCAGAAGTGTCATAGAAGGAATACAAAATGATGTGGTTGCTTAAGCAATTGTGTTTTTTATGTTGCATTTGCTTTTATGATGCTATTGGTTAGGCTTAAGGTTTAGAGTTGGAAGGTAGGTTTTTTTTTATTTAAAATTCGATAGAGCATCAACCTTAAAAGCCTTATCTGTTTGGCAGAAAATTTAACTCACTTTATGTGCCACACAGTGAACATTTCACCTCGGAACTGCTGTTAAGGAGGTTAGGTAAATCTATTTTGCAGAAAGTTTGCAATAGTCACATAATTTTCATGAGATCAGGCTGCAGGTTAAGATTCTCACCTGTTAGTTCTGGTCCCTAGCAGTTGTGTAATGAAGCTTTGTGTCACTTTTAGTGGATGTCTCTGTTACTGGCAAACTCCACAGGCAGCACAAGAGGGTGAGAGTCCGTACCCTCATGAGAGTCTGTCACTGCCTCTCTAGTTGTGCAGAGAATGTTGACGATAGAGACGACAGCTGTAACCGTCCGTCAGAGTGGAGGACCACTATGCTTCAAGGCTAAATGGCAGCATCAGCCACACCTGATTGGGAGCTTGCTGGGCAGTTGCTAGGAGATGGTTACATGGGCCTTTAATAAACAATTATCTATTCCCCTCCCGAGTTCCCTTCCCCCTTAACTGGTCTTTCAGTGGAGCCACTCATTCCCATCTCACCTGGGAAAGAAGTGCTAGAGCCTCACAACTGATTACACTATTGACTGTGTAATTAGCCAGTCACAGCTGGCTACATCTCCAGTCAACAAAAAGCAGTAATTGTCCAGTTCAACATCAGAGCAGGTGGCTGCTGATTGGGGCTGATTATAGATCGTTGCTCCCCCAGGCCTAAAATGTTCACGTTAGCAATGTCCATCTTTTATTGTTGTTGTTGCTGTCTTTTATTAGTTGCTTGGAAGCCACCATAAAGTAGTGGGTGGGACAGTATTACATTTGTCTTGCAGAGTTGAAAGAACCATACCAAATTCACATTGAATAAAGGAACATCAGGAATAAAAACTGTCACTGTGAGACTGTGCTGTGCAAGTCAATGCAGAGCGGCACTTGTAACTCACTATTAACAGTCCTCTGCAGTGGTTTGTGATTGTTTCAGGAAGAGCCTATATTGATTCCTCTCTCTCTATAGAGACTGGCTGTGGTGATTAAAAAGGAAGTTTGATATCATAAGGAATCTCTAGCTTAATTTGAGCCCCTCTCTGCCTTTCCCTATCTCTTCCTGACCCTGAAATAGCTTTTTGTTCTGCCACCACAATAAACATTTTCTTTCTTGTGACTTGGGGCAGTACAGGGTTTTACAGGGTTACATCTTCTCATTGAATGAAGGGCAAGGCTACATTTTCTCCCTCTTGAATACAGCAGTCATGGTACTAGAGGTATTTTTAGTACCAGAGAGACTGGACCAATTAGAAGGCGATGTGCCCAGGGGTGACTTTTATGAAACAACCTCTTATGATGCTCCTGTCCTGTACAATGTGATTTGTGAGATGGTGATTTGTAAAATAATTAATTTGGGCATTTAAAAAAAATTAGATATCGAGAGAATGTTTGGAATTTTATGAAGCGTACAGGCGAGGCACCTCCTACTCTATCACTCCCACATGGTGGGCTCTTAAAAACAATGAAAACAGCCTGCTTTGATATTGTATTTGACAGAATGGTCTCTGCCAATATGCTGTTAATGGATTGAGTGGATTTTTAGTTCAAGCACTGTATTCCTTAATGCTGGAAAAAGCTGTCATGATTGTGATTAAAGGGTTTTGACCAGGCTTAGGCCTGGCATGGGGATGTTTGGTGCTTAAGCTGAGTACCCAAGGAAGCATGTGCCATGCCAGCATTGCATCCTGAAGGTATGAAGGTGAACAGAAATGATTGGGTGCCCAATAGACAAGATACCTTTAGGCTGAATGTTCCAAGCCACCAGTGGTGGACATAATTGTATTAGGCAGTGCAATTATAATAGATTTTCTATCCCCCCTGAGAGAATGGAAATAAACATGGGGTCTTTTCAGTGAAAAGAAGTGGGAGTTGGCGAGCTTAACCCTGATGTCCCTTTCTAACAACACTACAATCTAATGTGTGTGTGTGTGTGTGTGTGTGTGTGTGTGTGTGTGTGTGTGTGTGTGTGTGTGTGTGTGAGAGTGAGAGAGAGAGAGAAAAAGGGCTTTCTATTGTTAGCCCCTGGTTATAAATAGGGATGTCTATGGATAGTTGATATCCTATAAACCGTTCGATGCACCACTATTCAAATACCAAAATCAATATACGGTTACTCTACACATGCAATAGAGATCTTCAATCTGACGCAAACTCGACGTGTTCCGACAAACCATCTGGTTTTCCAGCCGGGTTTAGTTTTTTCAAGTAAAGAGCGAGTTAGGGGCTGTTCAAACATGCTTTTGTTTGTGTCTGCGCTGTTTTTCTATATAGACCTACTGTTAACACTCGCTGGAGGGGTGTCTTTGACTTTTTTTTTTTTCAACAGCATCTCGTGCAAGATCGCCAGGTTTTAAGACATCAAGTAAAGTAAAAAAATGTTTTATAAGGGGCCTGGGTAGCTCAGCGAGTTCTGATGCTGACTACCACCCCTGGAGTCGAGGGTTTGAATCCAGGGTGTGCTGAGCGACTCCAAACAGGTCTCCTAAGCAACCAAATTGGCTCAGTTGCTAGAGAGGGTAGAGTCACATGGGGTAACCTCCACGTGGTCACAATTAGTGGTTCTCGCTCTCAATGGGGCATGTGGCAAGTTGTGCGTGGATAGCAGATAATAGTATGAGCCTCCACATGCTGGGAGTCTCTGCAGTGTCATGCACAATGAGCCACATGATAAGATGCGTGGATTGACTGTCTCAGAAGCGGAGGCAACTGAGACTTGTCCTCCACCTCCTGGATTGTGGTGAGTAACCGTGCCACCATGAGGACCTAGTAAGTAGTAGGAATTGGGCATTCCAAATTGAGAGAAAAGCGGATAAAATAAAAAAAAATTATACGTTTTATAAACTTATCTGAAAAAAAACCTGCGTTGTTTAATTCGTTGTGCTGCATTTTGAAGAACTTCCAAAGATGACTTCATGTGACCGTTACACCATTAAACATGATTCCAGCTTGTTTTTCACAAAGCTTTTATGTGCCACAAAATGGCACCATGATATGCCAAAAACGACAGCAAGCCACCCCCGCCACTCAACTTTTGGACCAGTCAATCCCAGGCCGATTTGTCTTCAAAGTCCACCGCTGGCACTGAACATGCTTCATTTATGCCCTGTCCCGCTCTTCACATGTTTCATATTTTCCCTGCATGTGAGTAAACATGAGGCGCCACATACGTTATCGTAGTTCCAGAGTGCCTTTACACCATAACGTTTTTTTCTTTCTAAATGTAGTTTTATTAATCTGCATGTTACAAGATTTTAATAAGAAACAAATAGATTTCTGTTCTAATTTTGTGAAATTATTCAGATGTCATTATCTCTTACAAGGATGAAAGACAGTAAAATGACTAATTTGTAGCCTAGTCTTTCTCACATTAATGACAATATAAAAATGGTCCATTTCCTTGAACACCCATACAGTATCATTCCTCAGTCACAAGGGCTTCTATTCCCCCATACTTGGGTATCTGATTATAATGAAACTTTGAAAAACTTGACTGAAATATTTCTCAGGATCTTAAAAATCTTTTGATCTGAAGCCGTATGCTTAAATGTTTGAAATTAGTTTTGTAGACCAAAAAAAAATAAAAAATAAAATGTTTTTTGACCGGTAGTGTATATATACTGTCATTAGGATTCAAAATGAACAGATGATCTTTTAACATCCATATCCAACTGCACTCAATTGATAAACTTCATAAAATATTTTAATATTTTAGTAGAAGATCCCTCAGACACCACTGCGTTGGCTGTCTCTGGGCCCCCAATGCAGTTTTTTTATAGACTATTTTGACTGTTTAGGATTAATATCGAATGATATGAAAAAGAATATTGTGATAATATTTTTTGCCATATTGCCCAGCCCTATTTAAGTGTAATATTGATTATTTATTCAATGGGAGGACAACTTTTAAGTTAACTACTCAGTGAGTGTTTCTCCAGTGAATGCCTGCTGGGGATTCTGAATTTGCTCAGTGTGCACCTGATTGTTTTGCTGTGTTGACGTACATGGATGTGTTACTTGTGTGATTGTGTTTGACTAATGCATGTGCACCTTCTTGAGCAAGCTAGTGAGCTAATGAATTGAGAGCAGGTGTGCTGCAGTAATTGTGCATTACTGCACAGCAAGTTTAATTACTGCTTGACCTCTGACCTTGTTCAAAATGCAAATGTTTTAAATTGAGTTTTACCTCATGGTGCCATTGTGGCCATAACCTAGCCTCTTAACAGCACGCGTCAGCTAGAGTGACCAGTGCAATGCCAACATACTATACTGCAACTAGGTTATTTTAGCTAGACATAAAGTTACTTAAAGGTGGGGTATGTGATTTTCATTTTTGACCATTTTTTCAAAATAACTTGAAATCCTATTCCTAACCCACTTACTGGCTGTAAATTAGAAGCACTGAAATGAAAATTAAGCAATTTAATCATCTGTGGAACGGGCAGGACTCGAAAAACTCCAGCCAATCATTTTCAAGACCATCTAGAATCATTGGACAGAAAATGTGTCAATCAAACGGTCGTACCATGCCCCACTCCCCCCACCACCCTGGCGCGCGTGTCCCGTTCAGTGCGCATACTCAAAGCTCGTGACCCAGTAACAGGAAGCGATTGTATTTATGTATGGAGAATAGAGCTTTTATAGTGCTAGTGGGGTTGTTCCACATTTCTATGAATCCTGTTTTGAATAGAAGACCGCTGTACAGACGCCAGGGCTGGCGATGTTCTTTTTTTTTTACAGTTATGAGAAAATCAGCTCTACACCTTTCAAGAGTGGTATGCGACCCCCTCCTCCTGCTGTGTCAACAATTTGCTCTGAAAAATTGTCTGACAGGTGAATGCACTGTTTGACTAGTGAGTCTAGAACACTGCTAGAACACTGCGCATCTGAGTTTTCGCTCATGCATGATTGCGCGTCCATGTTTTTCGAATGGGTGGAGTCAGGGCCAGCGTTGGAGGAGAGAAGGTAGGACCTTAGAGTTGTGTATTTTCAAAATCTGCCGGCCGTTTTGCAAATCACATACCCCACCTTTAACAATGCCTATTTTGTTTAGCTAGATATTGGAACTGGAGTAATCAGCAGTACTCTAACTGGACTAGATAAACATTGAGACAACTGGCTTGTCAGATGGTTTGATGATGAGCTACAGTCTAGGGTGTCAAATGGCTGCCTCATTGTAGTAACCATGGGGCTGGTTGCCAGATGGGTGGTTGCCCATAAGCAATATTGTCATTCCATGTTGGGGTCATAACACCAGTGTATTAGTATCTGGTAGTATGTTTTCACAGATCAATTTAATGTGTTCACATTCATTTTGGAAGTTTACATTAGGATGAGATCATCACTGTGTGACATGATTTGGAAGAATTGAGAGCTGCAAGAATTGATTCAGGGCGGCATCTTTGGGAGATCTGTGAGTTGTGCCCACTGGGATATGGCAGCTTCTATCCTCACAGCCTGTTTCTAGTGCTGCCAAGCAGCCATGCTACTTCAGTTTCTACAAATGCTGCTGTTATTAAACAGTCTCTGAAATTGAGAAGATCTGGATTATCTTATTCAGGTGATTGATGTGACATTCCTTTTTGTGTACAGGGCAGGTGCTTGCTTGGTTAAAAAGCAGTAACCTGTTTTAAAGGGATAGTTCACCCAAAAATGAAAATTCTCTTATCATTCACTTACCCTGATGCCATCCCAGATGTGTATTACTGTGTTTCTTCAGCAAAACACAAATAAAGTGTAGTGGGTGCCAGCACTTTGATGGTCCAAAAGTCACATTTAGGCAACATAAAAGTAATCCATGCGATTGTTCAAACAGTATGTAAAGCCAGCAGACACCCAAAGCATATCTATAATATAAAAAGTTATATATTTCAAGCTGACAGGGATTTAATTTTCTTCGTGTTTGCACCCTCGTCCAAGTACTGCATCATTTCCACCTTATTATTTTATGTAATACAAATTATAGTAATTTTTATAATCAAGTAATCTAATTAAATTGATTAATCATTAGGGGTGTAACGATACACTCAGCTCAGATTCGAAACATATCACGATACTGGGTTCACAATACGATATGTATCACGATAAATTGAATAAAATTAGAAATTCAAAATAACAAATTCATTTCCAAAGCATTAACAATTTTCAATAACTTTCTTTGTTGTATTTGAACCTTCTGTATGTAAATTAACAATTGACTAGGTGTGTCACTCAACAATAAAACTGAATTTTAACATGAAATTAGAATTAAGATAGCTGAAACCTAAGAGAGAAATTCTTAAAGCAGTAAAAGTGAAGAAAAAAAAAATCATTAAAATAAATAGTGTTCTGTTCAAGTAAGTTCAACTCAACACAAACAGCTTATGGGTTTGTTTCGGGTACTTACATTTACAGTACACCAACATGCAAATGGAGTGACAAACACACACACAAATGCAAATACACAGATTCTATGTAACTGGTTTGATTTGATCTTCAAACGGTGGAAAACCTCTTCGGGTTGTTCAGGGAGTAAGTGGGGCAAAGATCAAAATCTGGGGTCCAAGGCAGTACTCTCTTGCAGATAATTCTGATCCTCTTGTGTATCTGCTTTATTGCAGGATGGCTGTTTTCATGTTAGCTATAGTTGTAGAGTATTTCTCATCCAGTGTCATGCTCTGTTCGATCATGAATTTCAACGGCACAATGAGTGACAGGGTGGCGCTCTTTTCATCCGACAGGACAGTGGTGGCTTTTTTTAGCAGTTTAAGAAGGCTTACTATTTCTTCGGCATCACTGATGTCGGCGCTATCCAGAGTATTGAGATGACGGGCATTTTTGCACACCTCTGAGCTCAAGAGCGCTGCCATTATAGTCGCTTGTTGCTCGAAATAGCGTTCCAACATTTCCATTGAGCTGTTCCATTGTGTAACAACATCCATGATAAGATTATTGGATTTGATCTCAAGCAACTTATACTTTCCCACGAGCACAGCTGTTGCTGTGGCACTGCGGTGAAAGAAAGCCACAACTTGAACAAGCAAGCGACTGACACCGGGAACATGCAATCCTGCTTGCAAAGCAAGATTGAATGTGTGCCCAAAACCCTTAATAGGAGACAACCCAGCATCTCTCACTGCCACCTCCATAATAATTTCATGATTTACATGTAATGTTTACTATGAAATGAGTATGTATTTTGTTGTAGTGGAATGTTATTGTAGTGTGTGTAAAGAGCTCAATGAGCAGCATCTTTAGCTGTTAGCAGGGTTCTGGGGTTGGAGAGGGGCGTGAGTCGCGGTTCAGTCTTCTGGAACCACGACACAGGATCGTGGATATTTGTATCGCGATTTCGGTTGCGGTTCGCGTATCATTACAGCCCTAGTAGTCATGGCAATCAAGAAAACTACGTATTGTTTTTTTTTAAATGGCACTGAATATGGATCTTTTTGGATATTAACCCTTTAAATTGTTTGGCAAGTAGTCTAAGATTTCAGTTTTTGACTCCTTTTGTTAGTACATCTTGTAGGAGACCTTGCTATCAGGTCAAGAAAATCCAACACCTTTGCTTGCTATTCTGTGTGTGTGTGTGTGTGTGTGTGTGTGTGTGTGTGTGTGTGCCATTGCCCTCCCCTTCTGCTTAATTAGCACCCAGAGAGGGAGGGGTTTGTTGTATTGTCATTGCTAATGATCTTGTTGGCATAGCAGCGGAATGCAAAATGTGCCATGTGTGTACACACTCACCCAGAGCTTGCGCTATGCTGGCCAAGTCTGCATTGATAAGCACTACGAAAGCATAATTCTGCGAGTCGATCAGTGCTCCTAATTTCTGCAGCCCGATCGCCATTCAACAAAATTTCGTTTGACTTGCTTTATTGATGATGGTGTCTCATTGGTATGCAAGTTAACTAGAAGCATTGCAGACAATAATAGCACATTTGTATTAGGGGTGTAATGGTTGTCGGGAATAAACAAACCGTACGGTTCGCCACCCACAATTTGGTAAGCATTGGCACCGCGGTTCATCTCAAGTTTAATGACGCATCTACAGCACAAGGTTTGGGGATGAAAACAAAGCGTCAACAGACAGGCACAGTTACTACCTCCGCTAATGCACCTGTATATCTTTGTAGATTGATGCTCTGCTTGTGTTTCACATGGGTCAACTTGATGACATCACAGTTCTACGCGCATTGTGTATAGTTGAAAATGGCAAGCGGAGAAATCAAGCCGCTGATAGAGAAACACCCCTGTGAATTTCTCCTTTCTGGTAACGTTTTCTTTTTGCAGTCAGTTACAACAGCGATAGTCATGCAACTTCTACAAAACAGGCACTGTTTGCAGACATCAATCAGTGCCATAAACTGGTAATATATGTCAATGCACGGGTTTAAAACATGCACGTGAGTTCTTCCTGTTTCCTCGTGGGGCAGCTGTGCTCAAGTGGTAGAGCGGGTCAGCCACTAATCACAGGGTTGGTGGTTTGAATGGTAGGCTAGTGCCTTGCATGAATGTGTATGAATGTGTGTGTGAATGAGTCACAGTGAAAAGCGCTTTGGATACCATTAAGGTTAAAAAGGCAGTAAATAAGTGCAGACCATTTACCATTTCATTTATCGTGAGCGTCAATAATGTGTTTTGATTAATGGCATTAATCATCTGTTTATTTTGAAGCTTAATAACAACAGTCCAATATTTGTTTGAATATTTGTACATTCAAATATACATTTTTACATTTTGATACAGAAGTATGGGGGCATAGAAGCCCTTGTGATCTGAGGAATGATACTTTAAGGGCTTCAGAGTTATCCCATGAGAGAAAATGTAGAAGTCTGAATGGCCCATTTTATTATTTTCATTAAAGTGAGAAAGACTAGGCTCCCAACTAACTAACTTAATTTTCACAAAATTAGAACAGAAATCTATTAGTTTCTTATTAAATGCTCGTAACTTGATTCATTTAGAAGGAAAAAACGTTATGCTCTAAAGGCGTTTTGGAACCACTTTAACTTATGCAGGGAAAATAGCCAGTGTGTGCAGGGCAGGACAGGGCATAAATGAGGCGTTTGGTGCTAGAGAAAAATATTCAAGATTACAGCGCAGAAAGATGAGATCTGGTGTACACAGCGCTGCTGTTTTGTCGTGCTACTCACTAGAGAATATGAGAGGGCACAACCTTTGTCACAATGTCTTGTGGATCACTCAAGGGGCCAGACCGCATTGACTGGCGTAGCCTAATAATTAGCAAGGCAGTTAACGTTAGCAACTTTATACAGTCTGAGAAAGCCAAACTGCATTTGCTGTAGAACACAGATGTAGAACACAGACTAAATATGGAAAATGACTCAAAAGCTTATCATCGATATCGTGAATTCTTTTTTTTTTTTTTATCACGATAAATATCGAGACCTTTTTATCACCGAGTCCTACTCCAGCGTGCAATTTTCTGCCGATGTGGCTGGAACACCAGCCTCAAATACCCTGACAGTGTTTCCAGCAGCGCATCTCTGCAGCAGCACTGCCCTCTACGGACTGTACAGCATAAAAACACACAGTTCTACCAGTGTATTTAATTCTTCATTGAACGAGTCTCGAGGCGGCACTTTTTACAGTGCAAAACATATGCATTTCCGGTGCAGTTCGATTCCCGAAATAATTATTTAAATGAGCCGGTTCTTTTGAATATATAGCGCGAAACATATAGCGCTTCCAGTATACAATTAATCTTATACTGATGTGCAAGTTATGAATGTCCAACTCAAAATTAAATAAGAACTATTGAAGTCTCACAAGCCTGAAGTACAACATTAGGCTAAAAAACTCAGTCAAAACAGTCTCTTGAACTGTTACTGTTTATTTAATGATGACCTATGTCTCTATTAAGTCAAGTAATGCAGTTACTGACTGGTTGTTCATATGACAATGTATAGTTAAAGATACAAAAGTTTGTTTGGAATTTTATAAAATAATAAATTAATTAATGAAATATGCCATCACGTTTCGTGTTTTATGCCTGTAAAAAGTCTGCAAACACACCTTTTACAAGAACTGTATTAAATGTATTTCTGATTTGTTATATCTGCATTGTACAAATCTGAAATGATCTCCCTATTTGGTAAACCTTCTTAAAAAAATGTACTAATATAATTACTGGAATCGTTAGGAACCGGAATCATTAAGAGGAATCTGAACCGGAATCGTAACATTCATTACAATTTCCAACCCTAGTCACAATACCACTAATAACAGATATAACTGTTTAACCTTCAATAACGGCACAGCGTCTACACACATTTGCTTATTAATTAGTGATTTGTGTTGCAACCAGATGCCAAAGATAGTAAACAAATCATAGATATAATGATTTGTCAGTGGAGCAGTTTTAGAGCTTGTAATGGATATATTTAGGGCCCAAGCACTGAAAGTGGTGAGGCCCTATTGTACTTCTAAGAATTTTTCTTCTTCTTTTCAAGGTTTTGGGTGCTTTTGTGCACTTAACATGCTAATCTCTGTCCAACAGGAAGTTAGCCATTTTGGATTGAATTTTGATTTTGTTTTTAAATTGCAGCCCCTGAACTTTTAAATACTCCTCCTAGGAGATTAATGTGACTGTCACCAAAAGTAGGCAACATTATGCCAAGACATTGATGATGTTAAATTGCAAACTGTTTTGATATATTGAAAGGTGTTGCCATGGCAAGGCATAATAATTAATAATAAATTAATGGCATAAATATGAAACTGGAAGTTCCTTATACCTTCTGTGTGAATTGTATGATTATGATAAAAATTCAGCTGTGTGTTTTGGGCTGATCACATGAATGTTGCTATTATGGGTCATGTTTCTAGCGCCAACAACTGGTAGCAGGAAGGATTTCACTTTTAACATTTTGAAATAGCCCTCTTATGCTTGCATAAATTGCTTCAAAATTCTTTAGAATAATGTCAAGACACTGCTGATATAAAATTGCCAAGGGTATTTGATGTCTTATATAGTGTTGGCATGGCAACACATTAATTGTTATATTCCTTTCTTCCTAAATTTGTATGTTTTTGAGGCACTTGGCATGCTTAAAATGTCATGAAATTTTGCACACACATCAAAGTCGTTAACCATTAGGGCTGGGCCAAAGTTCTTGCATAGGTGTGTAGGGAGAGCTTTGTAGCACCCCCTTTAAAATGGGCATGTAAGACGGCCTCTGTAGCACCCCATTTTCACCTAGCGTCACCAACCTTGGTACATAAATGTTTCTCAAGAAGCTGAACAACTTTCATACTTAAATTAGCTCACCCAACAGGAATTCGGCCATTTTGGATTTTCAGACAATTGCAGGCTCTGACCTTTTAAATACTCCTCCTAGGGGATTCATGTGACTGGCACCAAATTTGTGCAATATCATGCCAAGTAATTTTAGATGTTAAATTGCAGATAGGTTTTTGATATTTTGAATGTTGTAGCCATGGTGAAGCAATACATTTATAGTGAAAAATGGGAAACAGGAAGTGCCTTATATATTCTATGTGCATTGTGTGATTGTTTGCATGAATGCAGGCCATGGAAACACATTAAATGTTATTATTCCTTCCTTCCTATATTTGGGTGTTCTTGAGGCACTTGGCATGCCTAAAATGTCCAGAAATTTTGCACACACATCAAGGTCGCTGGGCAAAAGTTCTTGCATGGGCGTGTAGGGTGAGCATGGTAGCACCCCCTTTAAAATGGGCATGTAAGACTGTTGCACCCCCATTTTCACCTACAGTCACCAAAATTGTTACGTGTATATAGTTCTCATCAAATCAGACATCTTTCATAGATGTAATTATTAGCTCCACCCAATATGAAGTTGGCCATTTAGTATTTTTTTGAATACTGCATTGTCTGAAATTTTAAATCCTCCTCCTAGTGGATTCATAAGACTGTCACCACATTTAGACATTATGGCAAGACATAGAAGATGCTAAATTGTAATCAGATTTTTGATGCATCCAATGACATGGCAAGATATTAAATGTCAAAAAATGGGAAATACGAAGTGTCTCATATCTTCTGTGTGCAATGTGTGTTATATTTACCCAAATTGCTTAAAAATGGTTTAGAATAATGTCAAATGCCAAATGCACGTGTCCACCTTGCATTGATTTCCGAAAGCCACTGGGTGGAAATGGACCCATGGTGCTTGGTCCCGTCATTGTTGCTTGCAGCTATATCTTTCTTATTTTTGAAAGTATCTTTGCTGTGTGTGTGATGCTCTCATGGTTTTTGTTTGTCAGTATGTCACAATGACCTTTTGATATTGACAACAAAACTATTAACTATTACTATTTTTGTTGTTTGTTCATGCTAGTTCATAGTGCATTAACTAATACAACTTTTGATTTTAAAAATGTATTAGTATATGTTGTAACTAACATTTAAGTTCATTAGTTCATGTTAACTAAAGTAATGTTGTTAAAGAATGTTAACAAATGGAACCTTTTTGTAAAGTGTTACCTTAATTTTACTGAGTGGGGCATAAACTTATAACTGCAGCATATAACTTGCAAAAGTGTGGCTAAGGGTAAAAAATGTATCTGTACCGGCCGATCTCCAAAATCGGAGATCGATATCAGCCTCAAATCTCCTGATTGGTGCACCACTAATTTTACTATATATTGCAACAGTAACATGCTGATTTTGTGGTTACTATGATTTTATTTCAAATAACATAGTTAAACTAAAGTCAATGTTGTAAATAGGGATGCACCGATACCACTTTTTCTCTTCCGATATCTGAAATCTCAGTATCGGCAGATACCGATGCGATACTATTGTGGACTTTTTCATAATCAGTTTTGAATATCTATACCTCACTGAGTGATGCTAATTATAAGTAAAGAAACACAACCCTTTAACTACACATTATTTCAATGTAAATGTACAAACTATTAAGAAAATCTTTATTGTTAACTAGACTACTGGATAATGCTGCAGCAAAATTTATAGAGTTCAGTAGAAAATAATGCAGTTTATTTATTTTTTGGGGGCAAATTTTTCAACTTGTATCTGGGCTTTAAAGTATTCAGCTCTCTTTTTTTTTTTTTTTTTTTTTTTCCAGTTTATTTGGAAGATATCAGTTCACTTCATTCACAGTTATTTTTTGGAACCCTTTATACTTAAATATTTTTTTAATTTGTAAATAATAATAATAATAATAATAATAATAATAATACAGTATTATTATTATTATTATTATTGACTTTTAGAATACTACAGTATTTTTTAAATACAACAATAATATATTTCAGTCGTGCACCTTTAACTTTAAAACCCTCTGGCTTTTATTTTGACATTCTATATTCTCCAGGAAGTCCTGTATGTGTCTGTTTAATTAGCTTCTTATTCAAATGCTGGTAAAAGGCACCTCGGGTGCCATTCTAAATGTGAAGCGAACCGCAATATTGAGCATCTACATCTGAGATGTTGTTCGTGAATAGCACTCAAATGTTGCGCAAAGCTTGAAGGCTAAAAATAGTCGTGTGTGCATGCGTGTGTGTGTAAATAGAGCAGCACCATTCAATAACGCGCAGGCGCTGGACGTGCATATTATATATTTACTTATTAGACACAACCTTTTGTGATTCACAGAGCTATCGCACATCTTCAAGTGGCTTTGAATAAAATGACCAAGTCATATTAACTAAATCAATGGTGCTTTTATGGTTCTTTTATGTAATTTTTGGAGCTTGACAGGAACGAACATGACTAATACACAGTATCTGATTTGGATAGGGCTCATCGGTACGTGAGTATCGGAGCGGATCAGTGCATCCCTAGTTTTAAAACCATGATGTGTACCGAATAGAGTATCTTTTTTTACAATGCAAATACCGAACCGTACCGAAACCATGACCCTAAAACAGTGATACCAACCGAACCTTGAGAAATTCAAACCGTTACACCCCTAATTTGTTTTGTGTCTGTAGGAACTCAACCCCAGTGTGGGAGAGTGCTGAAAGAAGGGAGGTTACTGAACACAGAATATCATTTACCAGCCCCAGGGCCCAGAGTACACGTCAGGCTGCATCTTCCTGTCCTCCCAGGGCCATAATGCCGTTTAAACAAAGCTATTGTCTGCTTTTGTGCTCTGGAAGCAGTTGTCAGAGTCGAAACAAGTCATGTCATATGGACTTGTTCTGTGGAGAGGTCACTGGCTTTGTGCAAAGACACAAAGTGGAAGAGGGATTTCTGATTTCTAAGCCACAGCTTAGGGCTGATCTGAGGTAAGTATGTTGGCGAGGGTGGATGGGAAAGATTTTTCACATTGGTCTCTGAATGAGAGAATAGCAAAGCCAACTAAAAATCCCTCTTCATCTAAGGCTGCTTTCACACTAGCACATTTGGTGCATGTACCCGCAAACCGCACACAAGTCCACTGGAAAAGGTGGTCCAAATCATGGAAGTGAACCACTGTTGATGTCATATAATTTGCATCTTTCAGTGTTCCCACATTCAGTGCATCTGTGACAAACACAATTGTCATTTTGTGAAGGGATGCACCGATCTGATACCTGGATCGGTATCGGTTCTGATACTGATGTTTTAAAACTTATCTGGTATCGGTTCGTCAAGCCCGATCCAAATCCGATACTGTGTGTTAGTCATGTTCGTTACTTTCAAACTCCAAAAATAACAGAAAATAACCATAAAGACACCATTAAAGTAGTTAATATTGCGCGTGCATTTTATTCAAGATGTGAGATAGCTCAGTAAATCGCAATAGTCTGTTTAATTCTGTTTATAAATACTATTTAAAGTAAATAGTATTTTATAGTAATATATAGTATGCACGTGCATTGCTAGGACTTTAGTGAGTGGTGCTGCTCAGTTGACGCACATATAAGCACATGCAGCCCTGGGTGATTCACTCACGGCTATTTTTAGCCTTCACGCAGTGCGCAGGGTTTTTCCTGTATAGAGAATTACTAGACGGCCGTCTCCGTCAAATTTTGTGCCGACTCCAGCTTTCTACAAAACTCTGGTGGGTGTCTTCATGGAAAACACTAACAAACGTTGCACTTGGTGGATTGTCATTTGTAACTACAAATCTCTGCAATAATAATAAAATAATTCCATTGTTGAATAGTCGCTTGATGTTATTTAACGTAACAACATGAAAACTAAAATGTTGACACACAAGATGAGAGGAGTGCTGCAGCTCGAGTGTCTGATAGAAACACAGATCACAGCTTGGCGATATCTTTATTTCATCCTTAATTAAAGTTCATATAATACGGGAGTGTGACATGTAAATAAGCACAAACTCCAAAACTGTCATTCTCTGTGCGGTCAGAGCTGCTTCAACCTGTCGTGAAAATGACCCAATCTTAGCTAGAGTCGAGACCGGGACCGATACGCCGGCTGATGCGCACTCTAACACGGAGACACTCGTCTTTTGGATAGACTAGATTGAAAAGTGCTTATCAATAATACTCTTATGGTTTAAAACGTTTACAAAAAAATAGGATAAGGTTGACTATATATGATAAAAACTAAAAAGGACATTTGACACCTGACTAAGACGAATACTAAATTAATAAACAGCTGATAAAATTAACACTAGTCTTCTGTTACCAGGTCATTAGGTGTACATTAATGTTTTAATGTCACTTTTTTTTATCAGTATGGTACCACCTCCGCCTCATTTTGAGCCAGGAAAAACCCGGAGCGCTATTCACGAACAACATCACAGATGTAGATGCTCAATAGTTCGGTTCACTTATAATATACATTTAGAACGGCACTGGAGGTGCTTTTGTTTTTACCAGAATTTGAAAAAGAAGCAAATTAAACTACGGTGAACTTGCCTACAAACAGACACATACAGGAGTTCCTGGAGAGTTCAGAATGTCAAAATAAAAGTGTGAAGTTTAAAATGTGCACAATTTAAATATATTACTGTTAAAAGTCAATAATAATAATGTTATTAATAACAGTTTATTATTATTGTCATCATTTAGTATTTTTTTTATTTTCTTTAAAATATTTAGTTTAATGGGTTCCAAAAAATAAATGTGTGACTGAAAAGTGAGCTGATATCTACAACTAAAAGAGATCTAAATCCTTTAAAGTCCAAATGCAAGTTGAAACATTAAAAAATACATATTTTCTACTGATGACTTATACTGGAATTACTGTTAATTTTGCTACTACATTATCCAGTAGACTAGTTAAAATTACAGTTTTTCTTAATAAGCTATACATTTATTTTTAAATAATGTGTAGTTAGAGGTTTGCGTTTCTTTACATATGAAAGAGTACACCCAATTAGTTACGCACAATAATGTAAAGCTATTCTAAACTGATTATGCAAAAAAAAAAAAAAACACTGGTATCAGCTTGGGATCGGTATCAGCTGATACTGAGATTTCCGATATTGGAATCGGATCGGAAGAGGAAAAAGTGGTATCGGTGCATCTCTAGGTTTGTGCATATAAAGTTTTGGTGGTAAATCTAAAGAGATGAAGAATTGAGTAATACAGTAAAGCTGATGTCTTTACCTGTTACTTGGTTACAGTGGTAAACAGCTGCTGTGTGTGCTCACGTTGAAGACGCAATCTGACTGCAAACTGACTGATGTGAACAGAAACCAGTGGGGGGAGGGAGAGGAAACAATTTAATTCTTGTTTGGTCCAAGAAATTGAACCAAGTGTGAAAGCACCCTAAATCTTTTTTTGCCATGGAATATCCAGGCATTGCTTAACTAGCTCAGGTAGAGTTGTTGACAAGGAAGGATGGGAACAGATTTTCATATTGGCCTTTATAAAAATAGTTTATCGATAGTCGCCTTAAATACTGTGATTTATTCGATTCGTGAATATTTTTGCTTTATTGATTTTGCTTTGGAATTAAATTAATTTATTGAAGTATGAAAAACTTAAAAGACATTTCTAAATTCTAAATGCAGTTTAAACTAAATGAAAAAAGTAATCAAAAAATCAGAGAGAGAGAGAGAGTGAGAGAGTGAGAGAGAGAGTGAGAGAGTGAGAGAGTGAGAGAGAGAGTGAGAGAGAGAGAGAGTGAGAGTGAGAGTGAGTGAGTGAGTGAGTGAGTCTGGAAGCCTATTAGAAAGTGAAAGTTTATTGTGAAGCTTGCGTGTTGTGGCGCCCTGTATAAGTCAATAAAAGCCCACTAACCTGGGTTGAAGGAACCTATTTCCCTGTGTCCTCGAAGTTCTCACAAATCACCTCCCCAAATCCAAACATTTAATTTCTCCAATCGCCCCATTTGCTATCACACAAAGTTTCCATCAACGACAACAGGTGGAAAATTACTAATAGCATACAAATTAAGAACTAAAGATTTGTATATTTTAAATTCAAAGATAATAATAATAAATAAGCCTAATTAATTCCCTTTTTTTCCCAAAAAAGGGTTATTAACTAAATTGTGTTTGTTTGCGTTTTGGTAATACCGTTAATGCTGCCTAAAAAAAATAAATGGAACTCAATTTTAGGATAAAGGTCTTGTGTTATTTAATGATTTAAAGGGGACCTATTGCAAAATTCACTTTTACATGGTGTTTGAACATAAATGTGTGTTGGCAGTTCACAGCCACCCTATAATTATTAAAATCCACGCAGTTCTTTTTTTAAAATCCCCATTAATCATAAGCACTGTTTTAGAACAAGCCGTTCACAGATTCTTTTCAAAGTGACATCACTTTATACAGACCTGACTGTTGACGGACACTGCCGATGGACATTTTTGTTTGTGTGTGTTGTTTCGTTATAGCGCATGGCAAACGTTGTAACAGTATTTGTGTGGGTGTGTGTGTGTTGCTCATCCATCGTTGCAAAACCTCTGAAAAACCTCTACAACAAATAAATAATTTGATCAAATAACCATTCGGAAACTTCCTGTTTCATTCTCAAAGTTGTTACTTCTGTCACAGTCTCTCCCTCATCAGAATCTGACTCCAGTTCAAACAGATAGGGCTGAACACCCTATTATCGCTATCAGTCATATTGCTTATGATGTCTAGTTATCTGAAGCAGTGATGTCAAAACTCCACCCTATTCTGGATACGGGGTGGGGAGCACCAACTCATTTGCATTTAAAGACACACACAAACACAGCTAGTTTTTATTCCCACTCAAAAATTCAACATGGTATATTAAATGATCTGTAGGGTATTTTGAGCTGAAACTTCACAGACACATTCTGGGGACAAGCAAAGATTTAAATTACATCTTTTGAAAATGGGCATAATAGGTGCCCTTTAATAACTTTTGTCTTTTTATTTCTTTAATACAAAGATATGTATTACAGAAACTGCAGAGTTCAAAATACATGTTAACCACAAACTGCTTTGTGGAAATAAAGCAAACAAAACTCACAGCATCTCCTGAGATGATCGGAGATCATTTTCTGCATTCTTATAGACCACATTATTCTTTCAAATTTTTTTCAGAAGAATGAAACTGAAAAAAAGAGTGAACTCTTTACATGTGCCTGTTCTACGAGACACGAGACCTGTTCCAGCTCACGCTGCATGCCTCTGAACAAACAGCGAATCAGACACTGGCATTGGCTTTTCTTTAGTTTTTTCTAAAAATAAAATAGTGAGTTTCTTCAAGCATGTGTCTGTGTCTAACAGCATTTCTTGTCATGTGTCACTTCGAAGCATCTTAAAGGTCGTCCGCCTGATGTGGGTAGATGAGCAAAATTACCTGCTCATGAAATTCCTGCATTTGGACGAAGAACTCTGTTTCACACCCTGAACTACTGTTTAATATATAACGATATATACTATATTATTACTGTTTAAATTATAACTTCCCAGATCCATGGTTTTGCCATTTCCAGATATTGGGCTTTTCCACTGCATGGAACAACTCGACTCTGCTTGCTTTTTTGGGGTTTTCCACTGTGGATAGTCCCTGGTACCTTTTAGTACGACTTCGGTCGAGGTTCCAAGCGAGACGAGCCGATACTAAATGTGACATCAAAATCCTGCAGATCACTGATAGAAAAAGTCTCTCAGGAAGTGTCTCAGCTGTTGGCCGCACACGGCTACCAAGAGTGTAGGGAAAAGTAAAAAAATTAAAATAAATTAAAAGTGACTGCAGAACCATCAAGGAAAAGTGGAAGTTGTTCGACCAAATGGACGTTATCTAAACTAGTGAGAAATGGGAGGGAGATTGCCCTGGACTCAGCCACGATGGAGGATGGTACATTTTGTTACGTTAACTTTATATTCTGCTTGAAAGCTTCACTTTATTTAGTTGACCAGCTACTGGAAACTTGCTTCTAAAACAACCAGGCCAATCGAACTGTTACACTTGTTTAAAATCAACATGCAACAACTGATTATGCAGCACAATGAGCTAGTAGCTAACAGCTAGTGGTTGTGTTATTGTTTTGGTCAGTTTGTGTCGTGTTTAAGATGATGTCATGGCAGTAGAGGCGGCGCAACTATTACGATCATCCTATAATCCCACCCATGTTGAGGTGGCACTAAACTGCAATGGAAATGCAAGCTTAGAAAAGTAAAGCGAGTAGAGTTGAGACCATTCAAACCATAACGTGCAGTGGAAAAGTGCCAATATTGTCGATCATCATCTGTCAGTGAGTGTCGCAATCGGCATCGTCATATTTGTAAGATGTTGTCGATATCCGATTACATCGTCCTATAGCCCAGCCCTAACTAGCAAAGCCCAAAAAGTTCTCTAAACCTTTTCTGTACTAGATTGGAATAACCATTCATTGCTTAAGCCTCGGTCACATTTACCTTTGCACAGCAAAATTATGCAGGATAAGAAGGTGAGGGTGGATGTTAATGGAGTGTGAAAAACACAAAAAATACTTGCCAAGCCACCTTTCTTTTTACTGGACTTCACACTGGTCACTGCCAAACCAACCATCTTATCATTGGTCAATGCTGTGAAGTCGCATGCCAAAATTCACCAAATATGATCCCCATGTTTTGGGAAATTCCTTCACCAAAAAGGTAAAATTCTTTATTATGCTGATTTCGCTGTGCATAAGTAAATGTGACCGAGCCTATAGGTGTGATCTGAGGTAGGGTCATTGACGAGGCTGGATGGAAAAGTCTTCTCACATTTGTCTCTGAACAAGTGACCCTTTTCTGCCAAACTTCTTCCACATGCTGGGTTAGGGATGTCGAGGTAAATGTCACTGTTTATCTTGGTTCTCATAGAGGCTCCCCCAGCCATTTTTGCCAGCCATTTCCTTTGATGTGTCCCCTTCCCCTTCCTTCCCTGCTCTCCTGTAATTACCAGGATCTGAGTAATCTCTGCCATTTATTTTAGGTTAATTAGACTGTAAGCTTTAGGTTGTCATCTTCAGAGAGTTATGTGTCTTGTGATACTTGTTGGTCTTCTGGATACTTTCGTCATCACAAAAATAGTGTTGTGGGTTTGGAATTTAAGATAGATGTGTGTTGGATGCTGGATTGACAGACCAAGAGAAAGAGCAATAGAAAGAGCACAGATGAAATGACCTGTTCACCCCCTGTCGGCAGTATGGCTGAAACCTCTGTGTAGTGGTGATGGAGTAGGGAACACCTTTCTCTTGTGGGTGATTGATTACTGAGCTGGCTTTTCAACCTCCTCTTCCCACTGCTAAGGGCATGATGTGGCCCTTGTGAGCTGACTAGACCTCCCCAACACCCCTAAACACGCCTACTAAGTCTAGACTTAGTTGACACAAATATGACCTTGTCATGCTGGAGTGGATTGCTGCCATCACATCGCTGATCGCCTGCTTGGTGAGAACAGAGTGCTCTAATTTTTTATCAGACCTGTGCCGCAGGTCCCTGGGGAGAACACATCTAGGCTAAATCTGCACCATGGCCATGTCGTTTTAAGAAATCTACACTGTGGGATTGGACTGTGTTTCCTAAAGATGATGGCTGCTTTTTGACACTAATGTGCTGAAATTAAAAAGTCGTGCTTTGATTTATTTCCACCATTACCTTTCTGGCAGTCCAGAGTAGGTCTAAGAAATGAAATGTACTAACGATGGAATATTTTATTGAAATTTTTTCAACATCATGTGTAAATAATTAATCAGTCATTTCAAACTGGTCTTAGGGGGTTTGTTATTGTGTTGTGAAAACTTGAGGACACATTATACCCCTAAATTTATGAACAGGAAATGGTCTCATCTGTTCCAGACTGATAATACAAAAAGACTTTCAGTGGTCTGTAATTGGCCTGGTGGTGTCTCACATTTGAAGGTAATTGAAGGTCATGGTCAGTGTTGTCCTCTGCTTCTCCACCCTTCAGTTTGGCCCAAAACTCTCTCTCTGTAAATTCTGTGAAAAAGACAGTATTGACATCCCAGATTAATGGAGATTATACTGTATGCTGCAGTCGCTTGCAGGATATGTATAAAAGACCTGCAGGTCCCCTGAGGACAATCAATCAAAATTTCTCACAGAACTGGTGTGACTGGTGCTTAGACTTGGAAGGAATGGCTTGTGTGTCTGTGTATGATTAGCTATGGTGTGCAATGCTCCAGACTAAAAAAATGATTAAGGAGCATTGGCTCCTAAACTGAAACATTAAGGAGCCAAATGGCTGTTTTTAGTGGCAAAATCACAGAATTACTCGATTTAGATTGCTGTTCAGAACAATATATAAAGCAGAAGAAAATGAAGACCGCTGATAACCCATTAATCGAAGGTTTAATAAACGGTATAAGAGATAAACTTTTTCATTTTTTTATACAACTGCTTTTCACAATCTACATTACAGATAATTGCATGAAATATAGTATGCATATAGTAGTGTTTTGTCTTCTTGAGCATCAATGAATGATGCACCTTGTGTAATAGTTGTGTACAAGTCCCTCAATTGTCCTAAGTGTCAAAAGGTTGATCTGATATATATATATTAGTATATAAATTGTTTTACAATATTGCCTTAGTCTTTTACTGTTGCCTGATGGCCCACTACAAGAGTACAAATTTAATGAAATCCTAGATGCAGTTTATTTTGCTACTCCAAGCCCAATCAATAATTACCAGGAGAAAAAAAAGAGGTACACAATACAGGACTTTTAATTATAAAGAAGCCTGATATGCATGGGCCGCTTATTTTGAAATGTCTGCACTCCAAGTCGTGAGCTCACTGACGGCTGATTCGCTGAGACAGTGAATCTGATTCAAACTGATAACCTTATCTCCGGAGTTCAAACCCTCAGTTCTTTTCGTGTGATTCATGAAAAAGATCTGGTTTAAAGAGTAATTTGGTCACAAGCTCATCACAATGGGATGGGTGAAAAGCGTCACGAGACACATTGGTGCTCTATAGATGTATTTAATAACTCAAAAGATGATTTCTGACGGAACCGCATACGAACGCACACAACCCGACTACCAATGGCGACTAGATTTTAAATTATAGTCGCAAGAAATTATATTTGGTCGCATTTGTAACCATTTTAGTCGCAGTCTGGAGCCCTGGTGTGGTGAAAAATTTGTCCCCAGAAGTTCACTTAATCTGACAAGACCATTCTTCGGGGACATTTGGGAGCATTCTCATTTGGAAAAAGTATTTATAAATATTTTGGTAACAACATTCGTTAACATTAGCTAAAATGAACACACAATACTTTTACAGCATTTATTAATCTTGGTTAATGTTAGTTTCAAAGTATTCTAATGCATTTTTAAAATCAAATGTTGTATGTTAACATTAGTTAACTAACATGAACTAACAATGACAAAGATCAATATTTTAACAATGTTTTATTTTGAAAATGCTTTTTATTTTATTTAGGGTTGGTCTTTAGTGTGATGTTGTGTACAGTCTATAATCAGTATGCACACTTAAAATATTTAAATACACATTGTGGGGCTTTTTCATTTATCACGAACCACTGTTATAATTTTACAGAATGGGTGTTGTGAATGCAATATCGAATTTCACCACTGTCTGTTTAATTTAGTGTGTAAAATGTCATAGAAGATTTAGCCAACATTTCAAAACTTTAGGGTTAAAATTGCAAGTGTTTTTTGTTGTTTCAATTGTAAATGCTCTCCTCTATATCTAATTAGCTTTAAGCAATAGAAGTCTATGGTATTATGGTCAGAAATGTTTGCCATTTAGCTGTTGCTTACCACCTTTTTCATAAACATTTAAGTCTTAAAGTGCTGACTATGACACTTAGCCTAATTTGCCTCTAAGCACAATGGCACACATGATCTTCTGGTAACGTGTCGACTGGCTTGAGGGGTGGGGAAGGGATCATCCTGGCAGGTCAGACAAGGGAAGTTTGCCTCTGTCGGTAGTTCCACTCCCAGAAGCAAATGAGGGAATGATATACACCTTCTCTTACTAAGGTCAATGGCGAATGAAGACCTATATCTTTTATTCTGTCTACGTTTATCTCTTTTTGTCTCCTTCAGTAACCCCTCCATAGCGAAGACCCAGTTTTGTAATTCTCTCCCAGTTCTCTTTCTCTATTTATTGCAGGGGGGGGGGGGTAGGGGGTATTGACAGAATGATGAAGGCTTTGGTACTTCAGATATGGCATGTGAAAGCTTTTGGACCACCTTGCCTCGCGCTTAACCGAGTCACAGTGACCTTTATTGGTCGCCGTGGTGAGGCGTCCTTAATTGGACGTTACTTGAAAATGACACCACTCATAATGCTGGTGGAAAATACTTTGTCCTCTTAGCAAGGAGATCCTGAAAGGAGATGTCATATGATAACTTGTTTAAAGTTAACATTGTTTTAAAAGTCCACATTTGTAATAATCAGATGGTTTGCACTAAGCAGGGCCTTGGTTGTGCATGAGTCAAAGCATTGCAGTAGATTGAAAATGTGGCGTGGGAGAATTTTTAAGCTTATGAGAAGCATGATGAAAGGTCTCCAGGGTCATTCTTAGCCTCTCTCAATGCATCCCCCTCTAATTTCAGCCCTACCCCTCTTTAAACTTCCCCATCCACCAACTGTGGGAACCTGCACCTGTGGCTCCCTCCTCCACCACCACCCCCCTGCTAGCCACTCACCTACTTATACAGCCACAAAAACACAAACATAGGCTTTGTACAGGCCTAATGTCCCAGCATTTCTGCAAGCTTACCAAATGCAAGTATGTAATCACCTGGAGGATTGAATAGTTTTGACAGCAAGCACATTGGTGGGGGAAAATGTATGTTAGGTAGGACATAAGATGGGTGCCGCCTACGAATGCATCCATGCCAGACAGCCTGTGTTAGCTTGTCCACAGCGAACTATAAATATCTTGTTATCAGCGAAAGTAGGCCGTGATAAGAATTTACTTTTGTTAAAACGGCAACATAGTGACAGAGTTTAGATGGAGGTCTTTGTTCTGTGGTCACCTCCCCCTACCAGGCTTTATCCGCATCTAGCCCTTTGGGCAGATGTCACATAATCCAGCTAATCAGAGATGGCGTGTGTGGGAACAGGACCATTCCTATGCTACGATGTTTCTCTCTCTCTCTCAAACACACACACACAACCTGACATTCTGACCTTTCTCTTTGGGTTTGCACATGCCATACACTAGTACATATGACCACATGTGCACAGCCAACTGGATCAATCTAGCATATTAACTTTCTGATGGAGCTTTGGACCACAACCCACCCCCCCCCCCAACATACACACACACATTCTGTCACAAATACAAACATTTCACAAAGGCGAGCATGCACGTGAACACAGATGCTCACTACCATGAGACCACACTAATACGCTCTCTCACGCATAGACACAGCAGACGCCCCCCATGTTGGTGGATGGGAGGAGAGGTCAGAAGCCCTGCAGCATGTCATGGGATGATCCACGTTCATGTCGAATAATCCATCTTTTTAAGACGCATCTGTTGGTCGTCTGCATGGATATGTGGCCATGGCAGAGCACAATGTCCCCCACATCCACACCCACTTCCATTCCAACCCATCCAGACAGACCTGGTGCAGCCTCTAATCCCTGACTGCATCCACCAGACCAGCCAACAGGCCCACCCCCAGTTCTCTGGCGCACACACACTCACATCCATACTGTCGGACTCCACCTCTGGAGATCAACAAGATGTGTGTGTAAATCTTAACAGTCCCCTTACTATTCAAAAATGTACATTATGGTGTACGTCAAGTCAATTGGAGACTCTAAATTGCCAGAAGGTGTAAGTAAGAGTGTTAATGTGTTTGTCTGTGTGTTAGCACTGTGATGACTGGCCACCTGTCCAGGGTGTTTCCCCGCCTTCAGCCTGAGACAGCTGGGATAGGCTCCAGCGCTACCCACCACCCTGCATATGAAAAACGGCTAAAGAAAAGGATGATGCTGTACATTCTCTCTCACTCATTCATACACTTGCTAACTAACATTTCATATTAGACCAAAAACACTCTCTTTGCAAAGTAGAAGGCCAGAAACAAGTATTTAAACAAGTATTTGCAAGTATGTATGCAGATGCAAGCGTTTTGGTTGCGTTACTGTGGCAGGAACAAACCTCAGTTCTCCAGGAGGCAATAGAGTTAACCAATTGTTTCTCCACCTTGACAGTAGTTGGCTTGAAAGAAAACTTGCTGTACAAGCGGACAGTTCTCTCTAATGTCCGCTATAGCACACCTTTCAGCAACTGTGAGAATGCATCACTTCTTTTCATTGTATCTGAATTGTATTCAAAAGCACGATGTAATGCAACAATGCATAAAATCAAGCTTGCGTATCTAAAAGTGTCTGCATTTACATACTTTTGAAGAGTATGTTTCAGTCAGTGAGCTCAGAGATCTTGCTTTTTTGTGTGTGGACAATGTGTCCTAGTGCAAACACTCTAATTAAAGAGAGCAGTTGTGCCCTTTTATACCTTTTGGCTCATCTAATCAGTAGACCTACACTGTTAGTTAACTAATGTTAACATACAACATTTGATTTTAAAAATGTATTAGTATATGTGGAAATGAACGTTAATCAATATTAGTTAATGCTGTAAAAGTATTGTTTATTGTTTGTTCATTTTAACTAATGTTGTTAACTAATGTTAAAACAGATCTATGGCCAATTGGTTCACATCTTTATTAGTGGTCGACGAATATGTCGCCAAAGCCGATAAATTGGACGAAATTCGGACTTATACGTTTTTCTGATTTTTCTTGAGGGAGCTGAAAATTGGCTGCTTGCATGTGAAGTGACTGAGACATAGAAACGACCAGTCATGGTTCGTTTTGTGTACAACACAGTGTCATTTAAACGGTCCACATATCAGAGCCGCAGCAGACATGTTTGAGCTCATAATGTTAAAGTGCTTGCCTGTGTCAATCTCCCTCTCTCTCCTCAACAGTTCCCTGTGACTTTTAAGTGTCTTGTCTAATGATAAAGGCAAATATCAATAAAACTAATATCATATTCCATCTGCAAATATGCACATATCTTGTTTATACAGATGTAGTAAACCATTCTAACAACTTGAGCAGATCCAGCATCCTGTGGAGTGCTCATTTATTTACCTCTAAAGCACATATTTTATCAGCCTCACCTCAACAGTTCCCTGTCACCTTTATCTTTCTTTTCTAATGATAAAAGGCAAATATCAATACAACTTATATTATATACCATTTGCAAATATGCAGATATCTCGTTAAACAGATGTAATTAACGAACCTTACGAAAATCCAACGTTTTCTTCCGTCGAGCGTTCATCTAATATCTAATGTGTATTCTATCAGCCAGAATCAAAAACAACAAATGTTTTCAAAACATTGTGAGCAACAACATTCCTCTCCCGATGAACAGCAGTGGGGAACAGTGTTCTGTGTCTCTTATCGAGCCTTCTTTGGAGTACCGAATGGAACCACAGTCTTGGTTTTCAGCTTCAAAGCGTTGCGCCCATCAGGAGCACTTCCGCTGTGCAGGGGAATTCGACGCTGGTACGGCTGTTTCCGTCTGGTCCGCGGCTTGCGTGGCCTCACTGGTGGCTCGGTTGGGGAAGGTGCTGGCTCAGAGTTAGCAGGCGTGGGTTTTTTAGCCAGGCGCTGGCTTGAGACAGAGCATTGGCAAGCCGTCTGCGGTATGCTTTGTTTGGGCATTAAATGTTTTATGGCTTGTGACCGCTGCTGAGTTGTGATGTAACGCTCAGCAAACTTACTCACTGCGCTGCCAAATATCCCGGCTCTAGACACTGGAGCATTCAACAGAAATGTTTTTTTCTCTGTCACTCCTCTCCGTGAGAGTCAGCCATATATGATGCTCCAGGACGACCAGGTTGCCCATGGACTTGCCGATGGCCTGCGCCGTGACTTATGTTGCACGCAGCGCTAGGTCTGTAGCGGCCCGTAGCTCTTTTGAAAGTCTCTGTATCAAAGCCGTACTCGTCTATTTATCTGAGGAGCTTTGTTTGGAATACCTGGAGGACTGCCATTGCGTTGAGTGCTGATCCAGCCTGTGCTGCTGCCGAGTAGGCTTTTCCCACCAGTGTGGACGTCCGTCTACATGGCTTAGAAAAATGTACAGGGCTTGATTTCCACGGCCTGTTACTCGTAGGACAGAGGTGTGCCACTACCACCTCCTCCACAGGGGGTATTTGGGCATAGCCTTTCTTTTCCCTGTGGTCCACGTTCGTGAGAACGGCATCACTGCGTGTGCACTAAGGATGCGCGCTTGGACTTAGATAGTTCGCTGTGCACTACGGGGAAAAACGTGGCAGATCTGTGGGAGGCGGTCACTTGTTGGCGTCCGGAAGGCAAGAACCACTCATCAAGGCGAGACTGCCCAGGTTCCTCTGGGGGAGACCACTCGAGGTTGAGTTCTTCGACCGCCCTTGTAAGGACGCGAAGCATCTGCCTGTCAGTGGCGTGTACACTGTCCTCGCCCTCGCTGGTGGGAAGGGCAGTAGCATCATTCACTGATAAATATGTGTGTGATATATATATATATATATATATATATATTATCACACAAAGAATTTTTTTTAAAAGGATTCTCTACACCTGCCGACGCGCTGCGGAGAATCAGAATGCTGAGGTCCGTTCACAAGCATCAAGTGGCGAGGCGGAGAGATGTTCGCCGGAACATTGCAGGGGAGCGGAGAGTCTTCTCGTTGCCGTGAAGATTCCGTCTGCTGGTTTCAAATAGGTTGTGTATGAAGGCACTCCCATATGCATCAATACGCAATGTCAAGTGGACTGAGTCATAATTTAACTATTTTTGTTATTATTTCTGAAGGCATCCTCACTATGCCACATTTTTCACAAGTGACTAAAACTGTATGTATCTCAAATGTGATTGGCTCTTTTATCCGTAAGGCGGGACTTCTTATCTACATCTGATGGCTGCAGTTGGTCGTTCTAATTTCTCCCATTCATTTTAATGGTATGAATGGTAATGGGTAAATGTGCTTCACGTGTGCTATATGTAAATGTCTTATTCATTATGCACTGGTTGCTGGACTACTGTTTGTACTGTTATTTCCTTCTTCCTAATATATTAACAATTTCTTCATGTGCAAAAAATTTACTAAACTTTTATGACTAAACAGAAATCAGAAACAGAAGGAACTATCTACTATTTAAAATACTATATTATGATTTTTTTTAGATTTATTTTTAGAAAGGTTTGTGTGAAATTGAGTAAATATAGTGCTAAATACGTTTTTAAATAAGTAAGTTTTTTAAATAACTAAAGTTTTTAGCAATTTTATGTTTATTTACCGTATTAAATTCTGTGATATATCAGCATTGAATTGGCCTATCAGCCACCCTGTTCTCTGGATATTGGCTTCTGCATCAGCCACTAAAAAAAACCCTATCGGGGGGGGCCTGGGTAGCTCAGTGAGTATTGACGCTGACAACCACCCCTGGAGTCGCGAGTTCGAATCCAGGGTGTGCTCATTTACTCTAGCCAGGTCTGCTAAGCAACCAAATTGGCCTGGTTGCTAAGGAGGGTAGAGTCACATAGGGTAACCTCCACGTGGTCTCGATTAGTGGTTCTCACTCTCAATGGGGCACGTGGTAAATTGTGCATGGATCATAGAGAGTAGAATGAGCCTTCACATGCTGGGAGTCTCCTCGGTGTCATGCGCAATGAGCCACATGATAAGATGCGCAGTTTGACTGTCTCAAAAGCGTAGGCAACAGAGACTTTTCCTCCGCCACCCCGATTGAGGTGAGCACAACCACGAGGATCTACTGAGTAGTGGAAATTGGGCATTCCAAATTAGGTGAAAAGGGGATACAATTTATTTTTTAAAACCTGTTGGTCGACCAATGATCTTTATACTTGACCTATTCAATGTGTGAAGGCATAGTATTTTGATTAGTGCAAATAGAGAGCCAAAAAAATGAAATCATTTACCCTGTCTTCAGAAGATCAGAAGTGAGAACACAGTGTGAATGAACATAACATTGAAGAAAAACACCCCAATTAGCCTAAATGTATCATTTCAGATTACTGGTAGAAGTTTACCCTGCTTCTGTGGCCTGTTTCTGAATGTATGAAAGGTGATAAATATGACTTGGTCAGTTAGGGACTAAAGATGACACATAGAGCAGTAGATCAGTTCTCCGATATCTAGGCCTGTCACGATAATTACATTATCGACTTATTGTATGATATATGGACATGACCTCGATAATTTTTGCTGACCTCGATATTGCCCATTGTGTTTTCATGCGTGTTTGTTTACATAAGAATGAATGTCACCAACATTTTAGCCACTAGTCTACTAGTCTGTCCTCTTGTCCAGTCTGTGTCGGAGGCGGGGCTCAGGCAGCTCCTCCACACAAACACAGAGCGTACAGCAACAGGTTTAGATTACGGGTTACTTGAGGCTAATAGATGTTTGAATTGGTGCTTTTCCTGACAACTGCATAATTCTAGCCAGAAAGTTTGGAAGAATAAGTTCAAATGGACTTGGTTTCAAAGCCGCATTTCACAGCTCCGATGTGTGGGAACATTTTGGCATTATGCCGAATAAGAGAGGAGAGCACATTAACGTGAATGAGCAGGTATGTCGGCTTTGTTTAAAAACAGTGGCAATGAAAAGTGTAAATGCACTCAGGGCTCGACATTAACGCTTGATAAGTGGATTTTTGCATGGGCAAGTTGCATGACTGAACCTTAAAAAGGGAATGAAAATAATAAATATTGGGTTTATTTGTGATTTAGAGTATGCCTGTATCACTTATTAAAATAAATAATATCCTGCTGTTGAAAATAATCTACAGTGCCTGAAATTCTGTGCAGTATTAATTCCAGAATGTGCGAAAGATACAGGAAATCCACTTTTGCATGTCCTCCCTATCTCGTGCAGCAGCGCTTGTTGAATTTGGTGTGATTGTGCGAAGTGGACAAATTTTGGGCGCTTATGTTAAGAAAGCAATTCAATTAAAACTATTGCACCTATTTATAAACAAAAAGCTGTCAACTTTGCAAGCACATAACGTCAGAGTGATCCAGATTTGCAGCCTTTTATATCGTGGTGCTCCATCATAAGTCATAATATAACACATTTGACAAGAACTGCAGAAGTAGCAAAAATGCTTTGTGTAATGCTACCTGCTGCAGGATGAAAATAAACATTTAAACACCTGTTACATCTATCATCTCCATCTCTCTGGAGCTCTTTCCTTTACAGGTATTCTCTGCCATGTGAATCCAGTAAATTTTAGTAAGTAATAATATACAAACATAAAAATAAACGGGTAATATAAGCACTATAATATTAACAATATACATAAAATGTTAATATATTATCTGTCTTTAAAATACATGGGTCATTCAAAAATAAGGCCCCCCATAGTGAAAATGGAAAATCTACATAATCTTAAAAAAAAATAAAAAAAACTAATACTATTCTATATTTATAATGTTTTCATGTGGTTTTGAACATACCAAACATTTTGAACACATCCAAATTTTTTATTTAATAAATAAAATGTCTGGTCGTACAACCATCAAGTAAAAAGTAGTACCATATTTTCCTTACACCTGATACATTTTTTTTAAATATTGTATTTATATAGTTATAGTTTAAATATAAAAAAAAATATTTGTTAAGGTAATAGTAATTTTAACAAAGACTATGTCATGAATATTATGATTTTTTTTGGTTAGTTGTTCCATCTGGCATTTGATATCCTGCTGGGATATGTGAAATATTTTTCAGGGATGGAAGACATGTTTCTAGAGAGGACATGATAAATGTAAAGGTGTGGAGTTGTTGATTTATTTTCATATGCTGATGAATCTTCAATCTTGATAAAAGTTCACAGTTATGTTATTTGTCAACGAACCACATACAGTATAAAATAAACGGGGTACTTTCTCAGGATTCGTTTTTTGTTGCATTTTAATGTTTACATTGATGTTTGTTTACAGCCCTGCAACTTACCTTAAAAGCTCATCTAAAACATCACCATCCCATCCTGTTCTGCTTGTTACTTGTATTAACTTATAGCTAATATGTTGTTACTTTGCACTTTTTGTTAACAAAGAACCTAACCATTGAGAAACTGGATTGGCAGTATATTGCCTGTTAAGGAATGAATGACTCTCTATACCCCTGTGCCAAATGTTTAATATTGAGTGCAATTTTTGTTAACGGAGCCCGAGAGTCCATTTTATTTATTATTTTGTTTGATTGGTTTTATTATTTATGTTTATAATTTAGCTCTTTGAAAAGGGTGTACTTGCATTATTATGCTATTATATTATAATTATACCAGTGGCATAAAATGGTCTTAAAATGACAATAATATCGTTTATTGCAATTATTTCTGGGAAATGTATCATCCAACAAAAGTAGTTATCGTGACAGGCCTACAGATATCAGAGGAGCATCAAGAATTTTTCCAAATTTAGTGTGAGCATCCAAGATGTGCTCTCCCTCCCCATCTCATGTTGTGACCAAACGCAACTGTTTTATACTCTGCCCTGCTGTCGAGAGAGGACTGAAACATAATGGAGCTGTTATCTCTTGTCAATCTCTTGTCATCACTGTTACTATTCATCTTAATGATAGTTTCTTCAAATTCCTAACCATAAGTATTACACTTTGGTGCATAAGTTGTTGCGCACCTGGTGAATGAAAAAAATCCATCGACTGGCATTGGAGGAGATACCCAAGCAATATCTAGAGACTTCAATATCATAGAGAGTTAGGAGTGGGCTCTTTTGACTTGGACCAGTGAAAAGTCACCCAGGCCACCCTAATAACCTCATAGTAAAGCACGTAAAGCTACTTGATACACCTTAGCAGCAGCATAAAATGCCCTGGCATCCACATGCTTTTGCAGAGTGGCATTTACTTTTCCATGGGTTAGCACAACACAAAAAAAGTTAAAATCTAGTTGTTTGTTCACCTTCAATAGCAGTGCAAAAATGAACCCTCTAAAAAAAAGTCTCATACTAATATGCTTTCTCTTACTCCTTCACAGCGGTCCTACACACTCATCTTGGAAGCCTGGGACTGGGACAACTCCACACAAAACGGTGAGTATTCCACTTCATGTACTACATGATGCACTGCTGTAGGATGCTGTAGTTTCCCGTGGTTGGGTTCAGTGCTCATGTTGGGTGTTGAACACTATAGTCTTTATTTTAGTGCTTTCGGGATGATGCGGACATAGAGGCTGATCCTTAAAAGTGACATCAAAATTTTAGTTGCTCTGCATTCACAAGGATGTGACAGGAGTTTAAATTCTGCTTTCTGGGTTTTATTTGGCATGGAAGGGTTATATAAGGACTTTGTTGTTGGCATTAAGAGTAAAAGTTGTCAGTTGTCATGTAGGCTAGGTGCTGATAGTAGATCGATATAGTGGCCAATATAGAAACCTTTTAAGCTGGAATGAAAACTGACCTTTTTTATGTCTGTTGGAGTGGTGGTGGCATAGTGGGCTAAAGCACTATATTGTTAAGCAGAAAGTTGTTGGTTCGATCCCCACAGCCACCACCATTGTGTCCTTGAGCAAGGCACTTAACTCCAGGTTGCTCCAGGG
Source organism: Xyrauchen texanus (assembly GCF_025860055.1). Taxonomy (NCBI): domain Eukaryota; kingdom Metazoa; phylum Chordata; class Actinopteri; order Cypriniformes; family Catostomidae; genus Xyrauchen; species Xyrauchen texanus. The sequence goes on from NC_068305.1 coordinate 19,486,486, forward strand.
GGAATGTCCCTGTAATAATTGCACATTGTTATTCGCTTTTGATAAAAGCATCTGCCAAATGCATAAATGTAAATTTAAATGTTATGTGGATTGTGCACCGATATGATTATGCACAGGTACTCGGAAGGCTGCTTTCTTAAATATTTTATCAAAGAATATTTGATTATTATTATTATACTTTGTTAACAAATTCTAGAAATGAATACTGAGAAAATAAAGAAAACAATTAAAATACAATAAATAGCTAAATAATCATCAGTACTGTATGTTCAGTATCAGTCAGTTGCAGACCATTTATATAAAGACTAAATAAAACTTATAGCTAAATAAAGATCAGTACTGTATGTTTAGTATCAGTCAATTGCTGACCATTTAAATACAGAATAAATAAAAAAAAATAAAAATACCAGTACACTTTAGTATCAGTCAATTGCTGACCATTTAAATAAAGAATTAAATGAATAGCTAAATAAACACCAGTAGTTCTGTTAAGTATCAGTCAAATTCTGACAATTTAATACTGCCTATCAATTAGGGACAGGTTGTAAAATAAGAAGCATTTACACCTGCCGGGTCTAGAGATAAACATCGGAAGCTGTGTTATACCGTATTCTGCTATACAAGTTCAGGGGAATATATCAACTGTGGAAAACCAGACTTTTAAATATTACATTTTGTAAATGCAACAACTGGAATTGTTAAGTAGAATGGGGTACCAAACTGCAAATCCTGAACAAAAACAGTTTGGTGAATACATGTTTACACATTAGCCTCCACTCAGCTGACAAGGTATGCAAGTAACTACTTGGTTAGCTTGTTAGCTATAAGCTTGTTGTCACGGAAAGTAAAAGATGGACGTTGTTTATTTACTTTCCAGCATTGCATCTCACCAATTAAGTAACAACGTAGCACGAAATCAACACTCAACAGACACAATCCACCACCACCCTATATATATATATATATATATATATATATATATATACACACACACACACACACTTTGTGTTATAATGACCAAATAATTGTTACCTAAGCTTCTAGAACATTCCTCAAGAGACCTGCTTTGGAACCTCACACAAGCATTAAGTTTAAGCATGACCACTCCAACAAGCACACACGATTTAGTCTGCATGCAAGTCCACCAAGATTTCTCAATAAACCTGATCATCTGAAGGTCTCTATAGACTGTAACTGCTGGATGAAATGTCCTTTAGGATCTTGCAGCATATTGAGTCCTTTTGCAAAGTACATACAAGAGTTATTGCCAGACTGTCAGCAAGTGTTCAGCTGTATTGAAAATCACTTTGAGGTATAAAACTTGATCATATCTATAAATAAGCAGAACTTCAGTTCATTTAGTTACAAATGGGGTAGCCCAATATTTTTTTATCGACTCAATACAAACAGTGAAAACCTCTAAATAATGTAAAAACTGAGACAGTAATCAACAAACTCTATTTCTGGGGGGATTCTTTCAGAGTCCCAGCTTGTATAAATCTTAGGGAATCAACACGAGCACCATAATTCCACAGCTGTATCCTGTTTTCCCCCGCTGCTTTTGTCTGGCTTGAGGAATTGTCGGTAGGAAAGGGTCAGGCAGAGGAATTCAACGTATGCTAAAGAAAGGTGAACATTGGCAAAATGGTAAAGGCTGAGGGAGCCGGACAGTGGTCTGCGGATGTGATCAGTAGAATAACTGTATATCTCAGCATCTGTAAAACTTCAAATGCAAACACTCGTGTCTCCCTCTGCTTAAAGTCATTTTGTCCTGTTTTCTGCTTTTCTTCTTTGCATACACTTGAAACAATGGCCTAGAGGATGCTTGCTTGACTCTCTGCAATGAGCCAAACATCTTGGAGGGCTCTTCGCTATGGTGGTTGTTTGTTGAAAGCATGTTGAGTATGACTCCAGGGAGTCACAATACAGGGCTTGTTATATTTTAGCAAAACTTCACTGTATACAGAGTTTGTACAAGGTGCTTGAAGTGCTTGAAGCACTTGAATTTGGCTTTTTCAAATTGAAGTCCTGGAAAACCCTTGAAAATAGCAATTTTTACCAAGAGGTACTTAAAATTTTCTTGAATTATAGAAAATATTAAAATACGTTGCTTATAAATTAATAAATGAAATGTATATATTTAATTTCTGAAAAACTAGGCCACTGCTGAAGTAGGCAACGCATAGACGGCGCTATCACGTGACACCTGTTACTTTTGGCAGGGCTGTTCAGAATGGGCCAATCACAATCAAGTGTTACTGGAGGATTTAACAAGTATAAATCCAACTATCAGTTTTAATTACAGTTTACTCTCCTGAGTGAAAAAATTACGAGATGTAAAACATTTTAAATGATTTGAATGCAGATCAATGGAGGATTAATTTGTGTGATCCGTCTCGCACATGTAAAAAAAACAAAGTTTGTGCATTGATTTCATATTATTGGTTTTATCAATGTTAAAAAAATTTGTTAAACAATGTAAAAAAAAAAAAATGTTTTTTTAAGTTGTTGATTTTTTTTTAAGGTTTATCTTCAGAGGCTGCTTAAATTTGCATATAGTTATTTTTTACCAGCATATTAAAAAGTTCTTTACATTTTAACAAATTTTTTCACACAATTGAACCCTCAAAATGTGGCGTTGTAACCCATTTAACCCTCGTTAGTGTTAACTAAGTATTAACTTGCTTCGTTCGTGAAACAAAATTAAATAATAAAAGAACAACAGTCAAGTTGTCCTTTTATGAATGACAATTAATGTCAACATGTTACCAAATTTTCACCCTCAGCGTTTATAGGCAAAAACTGAACTTCATGGAAAATGTCAATATTTTGTAAGTTGGAAAGTCAAAAAGTTTTGAGAATGACCCATTTGCAATTTCAGTCAGTTCCTCACATAAATCTGTTGTGTGACTTAAGAAAACATGGAAATCATATAAGTCATATGGACTACTGCTTATGGACCCAGTTATTCACTTTTGTTGGAAAGCGAAGTGCGTTTTAAGGGAGCACATACAATTGCAAATCAATTTTGTCATGAATGAACCAAGAATTGTTACTGTGAGAATTTGTAGTTAAAGATGCTCATTGTTGTACTTGTAATAAGTGGCGTTTTATAAAAAATCAATTAACTGAATGGTTAAAATATTTTTATTTAAAATTAACAAATATGTATATTTGTTTAATGATATCTCGAGCATAATAAATAAAATAAATAAAAATGTGCTTGAAAAGTCCTTGAAAGTCCTTGAATTTAACTGGGAAGCATCTGTACGTACCCTGTGTTTAGGAAGCATGTTAAAATGCCAAGTAGGGCTAGGCCTGTATCGAATGTTCTAAAACCGTCACTGTTTACACAAAAGGAGGAAATTTAAAGATAATTGAATCTAGTCCTGAATTCAGTACAATGGCTGAAGACTGTGGCTTTAACGCTTAATCTAGCACTCAAAAGTCGCATAGGACAGGTACACACTACAAGTTCAGAGCTTCAGACTGTGACTAAAATGGTCTCAAATGTGACCATAAATAAATGATTGTGACAATAATTTAAAATCTCACCACTGGCAACAGTCGTGATGTGTGCTTTCAAAAGCGGTTTTGTCAGATATCGTCTTTTGTGTTATTGAATACATCTTTAGAGCGCCAGTGTGTCTCCTGCTGCTTTTCACCCTTTCTGTTGATGATATGAGCTCAGTGGCTGCATGCACCATCAAACACAGCGTGAGCTATGATGTCCGATTCGTGAACAAATTACTCTTATTTTTTTTCATAGAGAAATGCCAGTTTTGGAGTTTGTAGTTATTTACATGATCTGCTTCCATATTATTTGAACTTTAATAAAGCTATAACACATTAAATATAACTGCATTAATGATGTAATGCTGGGATGTTTCCTTTAAAGAGCTCCAGCTCTGCTTATTCCGCATCGATAGTGCTTCTGTATTTACTAATTTTGTATTTTTGCATTATTATTCCCATATTTATAATAATTTGTGATATACATCACCTGAAGCTGTTTGGTAAGTTTAGAATGCATCTGGACTGTGAGTTGTAATTCTTCCACTCCTCAGTCAGGTGTGAACTGCAGTGCTGCTATCACTTGACATCATTAGAGTTTAATGTGATCTCATGTTACATTAAATGAGATCAAGCGACTATTCGATAACGTTGACTAATCGCTTCAGCTCTACTGTAAAGTGACGTCACTGGAGCTTTCTGTCATATATCCAACTAATCAATAATGAAATTCGTTGTTGATTATTTCCATTATCAGTAAAAATACATTTTATTGATTAGTTGTTGCAGCCCTAACCGGAGGGCTTTGGTTCACTATCAGAGTTTTTACTTGTTTGTTTATATTTTCACGGGAGTTTGGCATAAGCCTCTGCTGACAGCATGCACATTCACACGCTCGTCCGGACAGGACCTGGTTGACCTCCGCGGTGCGGCTCAGTGACTGTTCAACTGAATGACATGCAAATGAATGACGATTAATGGAATATCCATTAATCGTGGTTGTCTCAAATAACCGTGATTAGATCAAATAACCATGATAAGACGGTTATTTAATAATCGCGACAGGCCTAGTTGGAACAAAGTTTTTTTTTTTTTTTTAATAACAGTACTCTGCACTAAGCGGTTGGTGAAATATCAATTGTAGTGTTGCCCGATCTCGCAATTAACCTTAATTACTTAATTAAGCAACCTGATCCGTAAAAACGAGCCCAAAATAAGACACTTTCCTCACCGAAATAAATAAAATAAAAATGAGCAATACAATTTTTGTGAAATCACAAGCATACAGTTAATTAACGGTTAAGTATAATTTTAAATACAGATCTGCTTCTCAGTCAAAACCCGATGGAATCAAATCTGCATTAATGCATCATATCTAATAAATCAGTGAGGACTGGAAAGAACTGAGAAATATACTTTTTACCTCTAATAATGTTTTCCTTGTTTCTGGATTAGCTGTGAATGTACAGTATATGTAGTAATTATACGCAGTTGTTGAAAAGGTCTTCATTCACAGAATGGGCAATTAGGCAAATAAATGATCAAAGCACATGTTTCATTTTTTTCGGGCAACAAGATCTGGTGTACTTCCAAAAATGTACTGTGATAAACCATTTGCCCTTTGGAACAAAATTAACCAGTTACCAACATTTAAAAATAATGTTTTCACTCCAGAAAAATAAAATAACTTTATTTTCGGTTACATTCTGTATTAAATTGTAAAAATTCTAAATTTTTGTCCCGTTTCTGTTTCGTTTTTGTTCCTTGAACTGTTTTTAGTCCCTGATTACAACAGATAATTAATAGCATCTGATTTAAATTTCAGTCACACAAATGCCATAAGATTGATTCATTTCCCTCAAACTGTCAGTTTCAACTAAATTATTCAAGTCTTGAACTCACCAATTTATTTATGTCATTACTCAAAATTGTTTGTGTGTCTAATTGAGTAACGCATTTAAGCTATTTCAGAGCAAATAAAAAAAATATTGAAAAATAATTGTTTTAGCCCAACCCTTCCACCAAGCAGGTGTTTCACCTTGAAGTTACTGGGGCATTGTGCTTTACAGCATATGGTCTGTAATTAGGTGATTAGGGAGCTCAAGTGTAATGCCCCCTATATATTATTTCAGGGCTCTAGAGTTAAAAAAAATGACATTAGAAGTGGTCACCGGGCCACCTGTAATCTTTAGTGACAGACAATTTATTACAAAGACTTGACAATGACCACCTTTCTTTGATGATCCAGATAATGGCTTGGCAGAGTTCTGTTTGAGACAGGAGCTTCATTTATCACACAAGCCCATAGTGGAGAGGTGTGCCAGACATTAATGATCTTGTCATATTGAGAGAACACTGCCAAGGTCTGTCTGATGTGGCTGTCTGCAGTCTGTCCTCCACACAGGGTTTGGAAATGAACACAAGTTTCAAATACTGCTAGTACATCGTCCTTTTTTTAATGCTATTTGATACTACTTGTTTAGTATGCAGCGTGAACACTCAAAGCTGCTGCACCTTTTTTCTTAAACTGGACACGTCCCCATGCCTCCCTACCTGGCTGTCAGAAACCCAAGGGCAAAAAATATGTTTCTCAGTCTTTTGCCTTTCATTGGGGTGAATAAAGTTAATGCTGCACAATGTGTCATGTCTTCTGCTTGCTGAACATTTTGTTGTTGCAAAGCGGGAGCTTTGGGACCTTGTTCTAGTCAGCTTGTTAAGAGAACAGACAGAATTAGCCAACCTAGTCAATGAACATGCATTTTTCATAGACTGTTTAAATAATTCTGTCACATATGTCAGAGTGGTGTACAGACTGGCAACGTTTATACAGCAGAAGAATACGGTTGTCAGTCCAGTTTAGAGTGCTAAAAATGGTTGTGTTGACACTGTTTTGTACCACTACCAATCCCTACTGTAAACCTGTGCTGTGTTAATGGTAATGCACTACTAGTTGTCAGTCACATCATATAATGCGAGAGCCAAGCTACACTGTACATGCGGGCGAGTCCTGTGTATTTGACATGGGGTTCCTTTAACTTTTTGCTTTTTTAATTTGTTGGTCTATGTACATATACAGTACTTAAGATTGATGTCTTCGGTCATTGCACCTCTGTCTTGTGTATATATATATTGTTATAACTTTATGCTGTTATTTTGACTTTTCGCAACAAGCAATCAAAACATAAGGCATCATATATTGTCATTATGTAAAAACTCACTGTCCAACTTAATGAAAGAATGCACAAATAGTCATCCCTCTGCTCTTCCTGCTGGTAACCATGACTATCTTAATAACGCACTGCTAGGGCTGGGCAATATGGCCAAAAATATATTATCATAAAACATTTTTTTTTATACATTTTCAGCATAGTGGTCGACTGATATGGGTTTTTAATGGCTGATATATTCCAGTTCTGTTGAGAAATTTTTATAGTTTTTTGTTTTTCTTCTCTTCAATTTTAGTTTTGAGAAGGAAATGAGAATAAGCAAAAATAGAAGGCTAGAATTCTACTTTTTTTTTTTATTATTATGAAAATTTGTTAAAAATTTGTGTTGTGCAGGAAAATAAAATTTTTTATTTCAAAACTGAAATGGAATGAATGGAAGATACATGGGATTCGATATCACACAATTCAATATAGTAAATAACAACATAAAAAACTAAATTGCAAAAAAATTTATTTAGTGCTATATTTATTCAATTTCACATAAAAATTTTAACTGTATATTGTATTTTAAATGGTAGATGGCAGTTTCTTCTAATTTCTCTTTAGTCATCAAAATATGTAATTTATTTGCACATGAAGTATTTGCTAATATATTATGAAAAGGAAATAACAGTACACACAGTAGTCCAGCAAATATAGATGGCATGCCCACGTTAGCGATCGCATTTTCTCAAAAAATACCGAACTGAATCAAATGTACATACAGTGCATAGTGAATAAGACATTTGCTCATAGCACATGCAAAGCGCTTTTACTTTGAAGTTGCAATCACACGCTTGTGCGGATCCAGTGCGAGCAGCAATCTCATGACAGTTTAAATAGCCTGGATCACCTGCTTGTATTGTCACAGACTGACCATCGTGATTTGTGAATTATTAGAAGAACATTTGATCCTTATCCTGAAGTTTTTGATTCTGGCTGATGGAATACGCGCTTCAGAGGAACATATTAGATGAGCACTTGATGGGAAGAAACGCTGGATTTTCGTCAGGTTCGAGAATTAAATCTGTTTAAACTAAATATCTTCATATTTGCAAATGGTATATAATAGAAGTTTTATTTATATTTGCCTTTTATCATTATAAAAGACAGTTAAAAGGTACAGGGAACTGTTGAGGAGAGAGAGGGAGAATGAAACGTCAGCGAGCACTTTAACATTATGAGCTCAAACGCGTCTGCTGCTTCTCTGATATGCGGATCGTTTAAATAAGACTGTGTTGCACACTGGTCTATTATTGTAGTAACACGATGGTACGTGACAAGAAAATGAACTGTGACTGGTCGTTTACATGTCTCAGTCGCTTAACATGCAAGCAGAAGATTTTCCAAATGGGAAAATGTATCATGGTCAACCGATATATCGCCAAGACGGATAAATTGGCTGATATTCTGACTTTTTCTTTCTACCATATTTCTCGATATAATAAAAAAATATAAAAGTAGGCCCCATATTGAAACGTTTGAGTAAAGTTGTTACTGAATTTCCAATCAAGTAAGTCTTGTCACACTTCGATCAATATTGATCATTGTTTTCATGATCAATCATTAGTGTCTCTTCTGAGTACTCAAGCCCATCCCTATTAAAAACCATTCAAAGCCACTGTTAATTAAGATGTTACACTTCAACTTGAGCCTTGTTTGGACTTTATTAAATAATGTCACTTCAATTGCAATATACAGTATTTACTTAAGTCACTGGTTACAGGTGTTTATTTAACTTTTGGTTATTACAGGAATATGGGTTTGACTTTGGTTATTCATTCATACAGACAGTATTTAAGCCGCTACTGTAAGGTATTGTGTGAACAAGACATTTCGAGGCTCACACCTGTAAATGCAAATAAATGCAGTTTGTCAATCCCAAACACTACCTGTGTGAATATATCCTATATGTACATGTGCATTGTAGGGCCCAGCAGGCCCCAGGAAAGGTCCTGCAGCATTGTGTTTACTTTGCAGGAAAGGCTCTGGAGTGTTTAGACATTGGGCAGAACAGCCCAGCAAAGCTTGCTCCATTGTTCTTTATCTGGAAGCGCCAGTGTTATTTCTGTTTTTGTTGCTTAATTCGATCGACATTGTCAGGGAACGGAGATGAAGGTGTGTGTATGTGTACTCCGCTTGTGTGTTTGCAAGAGGAGAAAGACGTGGACGGACCCAACGTGTCAGGACAGAGGAAATCGCAGGCCTCCCATTTCCACCATGATTGTTTGCCGTCTCCGATCCCACAGCGATAAAGATTGCTTTCTTTGTCAGAGTTTGCAGAGGGCTGGGAAAGCTTGGGAAAATGGCACTGTTAACTGCTTCTGCTAGCAGGAGGGACACTTGTAGAGGGGATGGTGCCCTGGTGGACCTGGACAAAGTGGTTGATTATCAGGGCTAGGGCGGGATCCAAGTCCTTCAAGGTCTGCGAGAGCTAAGAGCCGAATGTTGCTAGCTATAGTGACTAGAAGCTTCTTTCCACCCCTCTTTCCCAAAATTCCCTGGTAACAGCAACAGAAAAACATTGGCTAAATCCACTTTGAAAAGCAATAATACAACTATCCACAACAAGCCACATGATTTGAGGTATTATTCATGTCTGCAGCACAAATGGCGTGGTACGAGTTGCACGTACAATTTTTTTAAAGCTTAGCATTAGGGATGTGAACAAACTTCTAACCCTAAGGATGAGCTAAAGTAATAGTGATGCTTGCCTTGGCAGGCAACGCTAATACAGCACTTGATGACAGATGGTTAACTGAGACCTAATTCAAAACCAGAACCATTCAGGCTGTGGTGTCATTCATGGGTGAGTTTATTTGTTAGATATGTTGGACTTTTGTTGTGTGGTGTTTTGTCTGAATGGATTTGTGAGGCAGGAAGTTGGCAGGGACAGGATAGTCTGAGTCACTGGGGCAGCTAGGGAGTTATAAATCAGGATTATAGCTTTTAAATCAGGGTCTGTCCTGTCGGTTGTCTTACAGGTTGATCCATTTGTTGCATTTTTTTGATTGTGTGTGAATGTGTTTGCCACTCAGTCTTAGAACGTGTGGATTAATGGAACAAGTGGTTTCTATATTACGTTTATGCATTTGGCAGATAATGCCAATGTTGTGTTTCAATTAAAAATGCAATAAAATAGATAATGGATGGTAACAATGTACTTGATCACTGTTTCAAATCCTACTTGTTATTTTTCCAGCCGGTGAGGAGAATTTGATTGAGCGGCACATACATGCCAGTATGGTGAACCCAGGCGACCACTGGCAGTCCATCCGCCACCCTGGCATAACATCCCACATTGAGTACCGCATCCGGGTCAAATGTGACGAGAACTACTACGGCAGTAAGTGCAACAAACAATGCCGGCCAAGGGACGATTACTTCGGCCACTATCGCTGCGATCCATCTGGAAATATTTTATGTCTAGACGGTTGGATGGGAGAAGACTGCCGAATGGGTGAGTGAAAATGACATTCGACTACATGTATGCTATTACACCTGTACACCATTTCAATTTAAAACAAATTGGTTCAAAATCAGATTTCCTACTGCTCTACAGGAAACCATATTTTGCAAAATATTGTAATTAGCAATGCACCGCAATTAAAGTTCTAGCCAATGGAAAATTATTTTCATATTATTTTTTAATAACTGTACAATGTCTAAAACAAGTAAAACATACTAAATACTGAAGTCAATTGTTGTAAATGCCACAAGTGAAATTTGGCATCACAACATAATAATGTACAGGATGAAAGATAGATATTCATTTTGAGATCTGATGATTAGGTCTAACCATTTTATTAAAGCATTACTGTCTAGTAAATGAAGTCTAGTTAGCCCTAGAAAATGGACAAAGTAATCTAAGCCTAAAAATAGGTGTAAATAGGCCCACCATGAAATATCCAATAGCGTACGATAAATGTCCAATAGTGATATATTAAGAAATCACAAATATCGGCTAATAACCAAAATAGTCCTGATATGTTGTGCTTACCTAATTATTAGTCCACAGTGGACTAATTCATTATGTCAAAAAAAAAAAAGAGGTCAAACACACTACACAATAAAATCAATTGTTGTAAATGCTACAATTGAATTTGGGCATCACAGCAGTGTTTCCCATTAATTACCTAGACTGTGGCAGACTGCCTCCACAGTTTCATAATGAACCGAAAATATATATTAACATTAAGGATCTCTAACACTGTGTTTTTTGCAGTTGCTTTAGCAAAGCATCTCCATCCATCCCCCCCCTGTTAATTATGTAACGCTATTAACAAAGACTCTGACAGCGTAATAATTTTCAGCATTTGAGGAGCAAGTTCAACACCGATAACCACTTTTGCTTCATTTCTTTGATGGCACACAGGGCTTGACATTATGTTTGTCCGGGACAAGTGGAGAGGGGCAAGTGAAAGAGAATTTGACTTGCCCGATTGGATAAGTAGACTAATTAAAACATTAATAACAAAAATAACCAGCTATATTTGTAATAGCCTACGCCTGTGTCACTTATTAGAAAGTTAATATTCTTATTCTGCTGTTGAAAGTAATCAAGAGCACTTCATTTTATAATTTGCAAGCATTCTACGTAACAGCTGCGCCTTGTTTGATTGACAGACGGCTTATGTTTGTGTGTGTGTTCCGAAAATGCTTGCACTAATGCGCGCCTGAACAGTCAAATACATTTAAAAATTCTGCCAAAATGCCTGTCTTGGTGATCATGCTATCACAGAGAATGATGTTTAAAGTTAAAGTTAAGCGGATTTGTATTAAAATATCCGACTTTTAAGTATAAATGTAAACTAATAGACAGACCTGCTGCCATCTAGTATAGTGTGTCATTATAATATTAAAACAACCATAACAAGAAAATGAGAACATTTTCCATCCAAAATGTTTCGTATTTAAGCGCATTTCAAAAAAATTACTTATTAAAATATTAATTGTTAAAGTATTATTTGTTGTGGTTTTGAAGCTGGTATTGAGAATCCATTGTTTGTTCAAATTTCACTACCGACTACTGAAATTGTGGTATTGTGATTAATGTATAGCCTTTATTGTACATGGTAGATCTTGCTGCAATAACATGATAAAAATATAGATCTCATTCCATTCAAGTCTGAGCATCCCTGCTGTTAATGGTGGTGATGGAGACTTTTCTTTATTTGACTGCCATACTTGACATAAAATAATAATCTTATGACAATAGCCTCCTCGCCTACACAGTGCCGTTTATATTTCTGTCGCAGAGAATTGAGTTGATTGCATTGGTACACTATTAGGTTGGGCTTGGGCATAGGTCATAATTTTAGAAAATATATAACATAAACTTTGACATGTTACTTGAGTTCTTCATAGATCTAGCCTCTTAAGTTTTCTCTCAAAGTGCACCAGATTGATGCATTTAACTTTAAAATGTACAACATTTTCTTACGTGCCCGCAGATCCCCCTAGAGAGTCTGAGGTCCACCCACCTCAGTCTAACAAAATCGAAAGATAAAGTGTAATGCTATTATTAATGTAGTACTGTTATTAAAGATTAACTTTATGTAAGCACTAGATGAATGCCGAAGTAATCTAAATATAAAAATGGACAGAAAATTAGGTCCACATTTAGATATCTAAAATGCAATACAGCTAAATTAAGAAATTACTGATAACCTGAAGTGGTCCCTATATACTGTTTATATGTAATTATTAGTCCACAGTGCTCTTATTGATTCTTTTTGGCTTTATTGATGTGGCAGGATGATGGATAGAACTATGTAGGTCCTGCTGATGTCTTCCAGCAAATAACTAGGAACCCATTTAAAATCTTACCCTTTACCACCCTCTAAAGAGACCTGCTGCTCAGTGTTTTCACAGCCCTGTGATCTTTGCTCCTCTGCTTGGAGGAGAGATTGTGTTGTAAACGACACCTCTACAGTCCTGGAGTCACTCTTTTCATTAGCTCAATTAATTTGGGTGATGCTGGGCTCTTTCACCCACTGCTATAGACATGCCTTATAAAAGGCTTAGAAGGCTCTGTTCTGAAATGGTGTGTGTGATTGTGTATGTGTTTATACCACAAATGAAAGGCACTATATCACCAACCACCATTCTAATGTACAAGGGTGTGATGAGTATATGGGTATAATGGGGGCGGATACTGGGGGCAAGTGTGTATGTCTGTGTTCGGGCCATAAAGTTGTCCTCTGTCAGAGTGAGCACCATGAATTTATGTTGTCGCAATTGTAAGGCAACACAAACAAAGAAGACTGACCTCTCTTCTCTCTCTCACCCTCCCTCCCTCCCTCTCCTCCCTTAGCGATCTGCAAGCAAGGCTGTAATCTGATTCATGGAGGCTGTTCAGTACCTGGAGAATGCAAGTAAGTGTGTGAGCATCATTTCATGCTTGGTCTGGCCAGCTAATCTGGCTCCTTAATTTCAGCAGGGCCACATGTGTTCATGTTGATAAGGTCTTTTCATTTGTTTACCTCACCATTAATTAATTAGTGCACTGAATCCATTGTTTGTTCAAGCTGTTTTTGTTTATGTCTTTCATCATGCCATGTTTTCTAGGGAGTGTTAGATAGTTTGAAGTAATTATTACCCATTACCTAATTCATTTGGCAAAAGTAAATAAATTGTACCATTTGATAGCATCACTATTATTAATGCTCAAATAAAACCCTAAATATTACATTCCTAACTGGTTTATTGACTTGTTGCTGTTACTTTTTGGACTTTCATCTGGTGTATGATAAAATGGGTGAAAAATTAGAGACTCGAGCCATATGGAAATGAACATCATAGAGACTTGGGGGTGGGCAACTACTAAGCAACTCCCTAGCAACCACAAAGCAATGCTTTAAAAACCACTCAGTTCACATCAGCAACACCACATCAATGTCCTGGCAGCAGCCACAAAACTCTAGCATTGTGGCAGTGAGTCCCATCTAAACCTCTAAAATAATAGTTGTAACTGAAGCTTTCAGGATTCAACATTGGACAGTTTGGAAGGTTACCTCCCGTAGGCTGCTGTGCTGTCCCAGCATGTCTTGTGTTTTGGAGGTAACTACCTTTCAGAGCTATCGTCAGATGATGATTAAATGGAATGGTGGTATTCTGCTATTAATCTCATAGGAAACTGTGACACTTCCTGTGCTGGAGCTCAGTGTGGAATTCACCTCACCTTCCCACATCACGTCCCCTTTCTGTCTTGTCCTGTGTCTTAGCTCTGCGCTCTTCCTTTGCCACAGGAAATGCTCTTTGCCTTTGGCATACATGACCCAAAAACCTCATTGTTTAATGCCTAATGGCTAAAGTGGCAATTCTAAGGGCAGGGATGGAATTAATACAGATGTTTAAATCAGAAAGTCACTGTAGACTATAATGACAGACTAGAATCTTAAAAAGTTAATATATTCCTTAACTTTGACAAAATCCACTTTTAGTAGATACACTTTAAAATCATAGTCTTTCTCGTCTAGGAAAATGGACTGAAGTATTGACGACTCCTGTTGTTCTTAACAAATTTTGTCTAAACAAATGCTCCCTAGAAATTATTAATTGACTATCGCATATATAAGTATTTGCTGAGAAAGGCCCCCAAATAACACATTTTCAATATATAATGAGCAAATAATTATAAATAGCTATTTAAATAATTATGAAAAATAATATATACATTCTAAAAATAATCAATCAAATAATTAAAATGCGTTTCATTGTTGTGGCAGATGAGTAAATCATTGATAAGACAATAAGTGGCTTTAGAAAGTGACATATTTCCAAATTATTGAACATAAGCCTATCATTGGCCTACAGTCCACATTAATTTGTTTTGCAGTTTAATTTGTCTGTCTGTCAGAGATATATTTATTATAAGGACTTTTCTATGGATGCGTCAATGATCAAATGTGTCAGACGAACGCTTTTAGAATGCTTTGGTTTCATTGTGTCATAAACAGAGTTTTTGGGTCACTGTGTCGAGATAAAAAGTTTGAAACCTAGAAAAACGCATCTCGAGATTCCTGCATTCAGTTTTGTGCTCCGTCCAGCTTTGTTTGAATGCAAGAATGTGTCCTCATATTGTGCTATCTCTGGTGTCAAGCTAGCCTGACTGTGATTTGTTTTCTGTACAGCTGCCTATTGCCTTTCACAGCTGGAGTTTCACTCACTGCCCCCTGCTGAAAACAGGTGGTACTTTAAGCTTGCATTGTTCTGATGGTAGGGATATTCCTTATTACATCCAAGGATATGATTAATTGCATTAATTTGGTTAACGTGTACATTTTTTCTATAAGTAATTGCACCGAATTAACGTGTTAAATTGGCAGTCCTAATTTACACCCTTTTTATTCGCCAAACTTTGAGGGATGTATCCATAGTTAATGTGATGAACTACACCACTCGATGCTGTACTAGGACACCTTTGTGTGCTTGAGGGAACTGACTTCATACATGAACTAAAAATGAACAATTGGTTACAAGTTATTGTAAAACGTCTATTGGCTATAATCATCTGTTTCCAGATTGACGCTTGCTTTGCTATTTTGTGTATATAATAGTGACATTCACACATTTTTATATGTTCAAATACCTTTTCGAGGCACTGTAAGCTAATCCGAAACATGCGGTGAAACAAAATAAAAGAGAAATGCACTCATGATTTAAGTTTAAGAAATGTTTCATGGTTGTAGTGGGCGTGCCCTGATACAAAGTAAAAGCATGCCACGCAACTTTCTCTTTGGAGAGAGTTAGAGAGCAAGTTTTGTTTGGCAATGCTCTGCAGAGCTGAACACCCCCGTGCATAGGCAGGGTTCAGACTCTCCCCACACACACTCCTGCCTACATGCTTTTTCATACAAAACAACTAAAGTTGTTTCTGGGTAGTGCAAGGCTGTATGTGATCTGAAAAAAAAATCCAGCCTCTGGCCTGCCCCCTGTGCTCCAATCTCAGGGCTATTTCAGAGACCTCATTGGAAATGTTATACGTAGATTTGAATCAAAGCAGAGAATGTGCCAGGTGTGTACACTGCGGACAAATTCGATTCACCCTGCTCTTCAAAGAGCAAATTTGTCTAATTTAGTTTAACACCATTACTTTTGGTGGTGTTGTAACCCGATGGTGCTTGCTCCACAAATGAGAGTCCAATGACAAAAAATAATCAAGACATCGTGGTCCTGAATCATTTTAATAAAGTCCTGCTACTAGCATGTTTTGTATCGAAGTACCATTGTGTTGCCATGGGTTTTTAGACATGAACCATAGTATTCTTTGAAGTACCATGTAAATACCATGGTATATGAATAAGCTAATCATTCAATATTATGGTATATATACAAGGACATGGTAATACCATGGTATTTTTTGAAGTATGGTAAAATATTATGGTAATATGAACAAAGAAATCATTCAGTACCATAATATGTGTTAAAGTACCATGGTATTACCATCTGATACCATCACTGTGCCATGGTACCACTACAGTACTTTTTTGTAAAGGGTAAGTGTCAGTTGTATGCTGTTTCTCTTTCTTCCTCTGTCAGTCACTAAGGTAGCGGTATGCAGACAGCGTCTCTCCACTCGGCAGCTGGAGTTCAGCCATACCCCTTTTGCAGGAGAGCTGTCTTAAAATAGCCTGCTCAGAAATGACAAGACAGCTGGGTGGGGGGTGTGAGATGGAGGGATCACCACTGGCCTTGGAATAGCAGAATGCTGCTGTAAACCAATGATTAGTTAACCCCTCACCAGCATTTCTCTGTGCACCCCTAGGCTGCGACCAAACCACCCAAGGGAGGAGTGTGCATGTATACATGGTTGTGAAAGCGTTCTTAACATTTTTCGCCCTGGAATGTCGTCTTGTCCTAAGATTAGGTGTCAGCAAGATGATGTCACTGCCGAGCACAGCTATATGTTTGTGTCTGTCTGTCATTAAAATGTCATGGGCTTGTTGGTTCAGCGCTTTAAGTAATAGCATGCTTGTGTGGTTTTCAGGTGCAACTACGGTTGGCAGGGCCAGTTTTGTGATGATTGTCTCCCGTACCCTGGCTGCGTTCACGGGACCTGTGTCAGACCCTGGCAGTGCACTTGTGAGAAGAACTGGGGCGGCCTTCTATGCGATAAAGGTAAGGGGACACAAATGTATCACACTCGCAGTGGTAATGAAGATTTGACCTAGTTAGTTTTCAGAAATTTAGGTCAACCTGGAATTGACCCATAAACTGGTGAGCAATAGATCAGGATGAATGACAATATTATTCGTTAAGCCCTTATTTCTCTAGTAATCGCAAACAGCCAGCCGCTGAGGTGCCAAAACAGCAAAGTCATATCATCGTGTTAAATAGAATTACAGCATCTTACACTGAGCTGATTTGTTGGCTGCAATGTCAGCACAGGCTGTGTCATGTGACAGTGTGCACGCACAAGCACACATTGGATATTGTGGTTGTGATTGGATTGGCACTTGGATATCTGATCTACTGGTCAGTGGTTAGGAATAAGAAGCAGTCGAGAGGAGCGTACGGTTCTCTTTATTTATTTACCAGCTTTTATGTGCATGGCCTCTCTTCACAAAGCTCGCTGGGAGAACTTGATTGGTAGCCAACTGTTTTCACCCAAAGAGCACTAGTTAGCAATCCAAAAAATTGATTCTTAGAAGAATACCTTAAGGTATTGCTTAACCCATGGCACCCAGAAGTAGCCCATGAGCAAATTTCCTTTTTGGATTGTTATGCAAGCATTGTAGATTTTTATGCATCTTTGCAGATCTGAACTACTGCGGCACACACCATCCCTGTGTCAATGGCGGGACCTGCATGAACTCTGAACCAGATGAATACAACTGTGCCTGTCCTGAAGGTTACTCTGGCAAAAACTGTGAAATAGGTAAGAGTCTCTAGATAGAGAAGGAGGGTAATATAAAGAGCTAGGTTTAAGGTTTGAATGACATTGTACATTTTGATGTATTGATGGGTGGATGGTCAAATGGATGAGTGTAGTATCACATGGATGAATGGATGGATAGTTTGTTGGTCGAATGCATGGATTGATTATGCACAGGTGGTCAAATGGATGATGGATGGATGGTCAGATGAAAATGTGGATGGTCAGATGGATGGATGGTTAGTTGGTCAGATGGATAATGGATGGGTGATCTGAATGGGTGGGTGAGATGGGTGGATAGATGAATGTCACATGGATGGATGGATTTCTTAGTATCTTGAGGAACCACAATCTTGGTCCTGGTACACCCTACTTGAAGAGAGATGATGGAACTTGTGGTAGTACGATGTGGCTTATGATGGTTCTAATGCTAAATTTGTTTCTATATTTATGATGTATATAATTGTTTTGCAGCTGAGCATGCCTGTGTATCCAACCCCTGTGCAAATGGAGGTACCTGTCACGAAGTCACCTCAGGCTTTGAGTGTCAGTGTCCACCAGGCTGGGACGGACCCACCTGTGCTAAAGGTGTGAAAACTTAACCTTTTCTTGTACACTCTTCCTTTTTCCATTGCTCTCAACCAGTCTGGATCTAGAGACCTAGTTATTTGACCAGAGCCCAGACACTCCCCCCCCCCTTCCCCAACATGTGTCCAGATGCTGTGGTCATGCTGTGGCTGTTGAGCCGCTTGGCAGGTTCTCATGCTGGGATGAGTCGGGTATATGGTAGGGCAAGCTAGTATGAGATCTTGGCTGCGCAGCGGGGTCCCTTTGGATGGCGAGTAGAGCTGAGCTCTTACAGGGGCCAGGATTAGAGCCTGGTGATACCGATTACTGAGATGGGGGATTTGCATAATCTGTCTTCACTTTGAACCAGCATTTGATTTCGCAAATTGAGAATGAAGTGTGTCACAGGGCTCACCTTGACACTACATGGAGCTCAATTTGGGTCTGTTGCAAATATTCCTGCATTTATCACCTCCAGGATGCTCAATGTTTTAAATATTTTGATATTTCTCACTCTCTTCATTACTCCCTTCACATCATACCTCCCTGGTCCTTCACTGCACATATGGAGCTGTGTTTCCATTGCCATAGCAACAGCATGGACCCCTGCTGGAATTTGGACACTGCACCCCTCCCAACTCCCATTTTTGCCGATAAAGGTTCTCCCCCACCTCTTCACTTCCCTGTCTGACCCTTTTTCACACCCCTCTCGACCCTATTCCCTGACAACACAATGTACGTTTAAGGCTAAAAGAGAACAGAAATAGAGAAATATCTGTTGTTTTTGTTGTTCACTTGTTTTCTCTCAATTTTCTAATGGCTGCTACTCAGTTCTTTCTGTCATTGAGCCTATATTAAAACTGTACTGATCTGTGCTCTAATAGCAGCTAATCTGGCGACCTGGATTATATCAAACTCTAATCACGTTACTGTCTCGCATAAAGACAAGCCGGTCACACTTTCTTTCTTGCCTTTCTCCACACCAGTTTAGCTCTAACAACACTTTAGATTCTTTATTCTCCCCCTCTCTTTTCCCTTTTTATTTTGGTGAGGTTTTTGTCATTTCTATCAAGTGCACCAGAACAGATCCTCGCTCTAGTCCCTGCTGAAAAAAAAAAAACATCTTAAACCACCCTAAGATAATGTGCTGGTCTTGGCTGGTTTAAGATGGTTTAACTGGTCTCACAGCCTTGCCAAGCTGGTGTTCAAATAGTCTAGCTGGTCTGCGTGCTGTTCCCATTTTTTGAACAGCTGACATGTGCTCAAAACCCCTTTTAAAACCAGAAAACTAGACCAGCTTCAACCATTTTAGGCTGGTTTAAGCGTTTTGTTATTTTTGTATTTTATATATTTTTTTCCCTTCTCAGCAGTGGTATTTGTGTGGTGGGTAGTGAACAGCCCACACACCCATGCTGGGTGTAAAATTGTCCAGTTTGAATGTTTATATAGCTGTAAAAATCTTCTAACATCCATTTAACTCCATGTAAGTGGTTAAATTATGCAAGCAGTCTAGAGTGATTATGTTATTTTAAACCACAATTTCAGCTCTTGATGTTTTTTAGTTCAGGTTATTCAGTTTTACAGAACATAACATGAATTTGTGTTGATGTTGCAGACATGGATGAATGTGCCTCCAGCCCGTGTGCACAAGGCGGAACATGTATCGACCTGGAAAATGGCTTTGAGTGTATCTGCCCTCCTCAGTGGGTTGGAAAGACCTGTCAAATCGGTAAGATTTAGATCCCATCTATAAAAGGAATTTTTATATTCAGGCATTTTGTTCAGGCCCATTTGAGTTCCATGGGCCATCCACTCATCGGATATTAAAGGAATAATTCACCCAATTATGAAAATTCATCATTCACTCATGTTTTACCATACTTTTTTGACTTTATTTCTTTTGTGAGACACAAAAGCAGATAGATGGCAGAATGTTATCCTCAGTCACCATTCACTTTCATTTTATGGAAAGAAAAATGCAATATAAGTGAATGGAGATCATTAATGATCATTCTACTAAACATCTCCTTTTGTGTTGAAGAAAGTAATACGGGTTTGGAACAACGAGATTAAAAGTAAACCATGAAAGAATTTTCATTTTTGGGTGAACTATCTTTTTTTTTTATCATTTTGGCATTGCCATTTGTTGCATCCAAGTGGTTAAAAATGTGTGTGCTAGAACCGAGGAAGGGAATTCTAATAGCCAGGATTGCATGCACCTTGAGACAAGTATGCATTGCATGTTTTTTAAGACAGGTTAAGAAACAAGTCTGATTTGATTAGCCTGCATGAGAAACTGGTAATAGCGCCAAACCAATCCTTGTGTCTTGTGTCTGTCATATGCATATGTAACAAGTAGGGCTGGCCATAGACCTAGGCCATAGGCTGACATTGCTGGCACCACATGATTGGTGTGTTCTTTTTCCATCATCCTTCTGCTTACAATAGTGTGCAGCCCTTGTCAGGGGAAGTGATAAATGTGAAAGGAAGTGGATTGTGACCTGTAAACAAGTGTGGGGTGGGAACAGGAGTCGGCTGCTCATCTTACGCTTCGAATCTTAGCCCCCAGCTTGGGTTTCATCCACAAGAGCCAGGCATGAGCAAAGTGGGGAGTCATGTTTCACAGAGGACAGGTGCACAGGGGAGCAGAGTGCACCTCACTAGGGCCCCTGATAAATATTTAAATGGCTAATAAGCACCTTATTTATGACAAAGTCACAAGAGTTGTACGTCCCCTGTACTGACTGGTCACCTGCTGTAGTCAGCTAACACAGGAGATACTGTATGTGCAAATGTATGTGTGATCATGGCGCTGCTTTGGTTTTGTGTGCGTGCGTGCGTGCTGGTCCAGTCGGCCAAGTAGTTTATTTAATATTTTTACTTGCTTTGACAACATTTTCCCTGAAAATGAAAAATATAGTGGTGCACCGATCAGAAAATTTGAGCCCAAATCGATCACCGATATTTTAACACTGTGATTGACCTATGCTGATCCGATCACGATATTTATATAACTTTTACAAGTTATATGCTGCAGTTATATGTTTATGCCCCACACTGTTAAAGTACATTCAGTTTACCATTATTGTGAAATGCTGACATTGAATTGAAAACAGTTATGTTCTGTTGTCACTATAAAATACACAAACACATTTTGACATACTGGCAACCAGTAAACACCATGAACGAATCACACACAGCAGAGAAACTTTCAAAAATAAGAGAGAAATCCACATCACGCTCCGAAACCGCCCCAGTGAATAATCATTAGTATCTATGATTTGTTTACTGTTTTTGGCTGTAACGCAATTCACTGATTACTAGTCAACTACATGAAGGCACGGTGCCATTATTGAAGGTTAAATGATTAGTGTTATTAGTGGTATTGCGACAAACATACATCTGATTTAAATCGGAGTTCTCACAAAATAGAGCAGGCACGAGTGTCTAATGTGAGATTGAGAGCGTGCATAATTGCTCAAACTGTCTCTTTCACACCACATTCCATCTGACTGTACATCAAGTATACTAAGATTCAAATTCCCATCTTTATTTGTTGTTTAATTCGTTTTTATATCCGGCTCCAGTATCTTTGTCCTCTCTGTACAACTAGTCAGTATTACTACCATAATGAGTCTTGAAAATATGCACCTTGCAATTTGTGCAAATGTAATATCATGTTTTTAAACCAGTATATTTATAATGTCTCAAAGTGTAAATTTGCGAATGTTTTGAATTGCCAATAATTCATGCTTCAAGGCTTGAGCAAGTACATTCTGCAATTGAAAAGAAAAATAGTCCCTGAATAAAGGCACGATCGCCCTAATCACAGATTTAAGATGAAAATTGGCCAAGATCAGTGGCCGATGGACAAGTGTACCTTAGAAAAAAAAATAATTATTTATTAAATCTATTACAAATTTCAATTAATGTTTATTTTCCAAGAAGCAATTTATAACACAATTTTCAAATATTTTGAATATTTGCTGTACATTTTTATTTGACACTTTTGCTCCAAAACAATGGGATACAATGCAAAATATTACAATAACATTGTAGACATATAAATCATCAGAATTAGTAAAACATCAATGTTCAATACATCACAGAAAACCAAATGTTTGAGTTTACAAGGCATAACTTTGCATGATCAACAAATAATAGATCATTGGAATGTGTAAATGTAAACGCTGGTCCATTTGGTCCATCAGCTGTGAGCCATAGGGCCATGCTTATTATAAAGCCCTGACACAGAAGTCAAGCAGACTGGTATTGTTGTGACTTAGAATTACAAGCCAAGAGACTATTCAATAAGCATAATGGTGGTGGGGTTACAAAACAAGATCTCTGATTTCTCTGCCCCTCTTTTGCTTTCACACTGCTACCCATCCCTCCATCTCCTCTTCAATCTCCCAATCCTCCTTAAAATCTTCCAACTCTATCTTTTCCTCAATTTCACAGATGCAAATGAGTGTATGGGGAAGCCTTGTGTAAATGCTCATTCTTGCAAAAACATGATTGGTGGATATCACTGTGACTGCTTTCAAGGATGGGCTGGACAGAACTGTGACATCAGTCAGTATCTCCTTATGCTCCTCTCCGCTCCTGTCCTTTCCTCCATCACTAAGCACATACTCTATAGGGCGAGCCATTCTGTGGCCAGAGTTTCCTCTTCGGACACTTGATACCATCTGGGGTTCTGCATGCTATATATTCTGATTAGGTTTCACCTACTGTTGCATGCTGGGTCATTGTCTCCTTTTGGCTGTACCTCTCGATTGTGTTGATTTGAACTAACCTTTTCAGTTTTAGCGCACTTACCAAGCTCATCTCATTGCAGTTTATTGTATGTCTTCTGCAATTCTCAACTGCTGTCATAATTTCTGCCACTTAGCCATTGATTTATTGTTTTATTTACTTTGCCTTTGACTGCAGATCTCAATGGCTGCCATGGACAGTGCCAGAATGGAGCAACATGCAAGGTATAGCCTCAAGAGTCAATCATGTTGTTTACTTTAGCAGCTTAATTAATTATGTGTAGTTAATTGTCATTTTGTGTCTGTACAGGAGCTGGTGCATGAAGGTTACCACTGTCAGTGTCCTCCAGGCTTTGTGGGTTTACACTGTGAAGTCTCCAGGAACAAATGTGCCAGTGGGCCATGTCAGAATGGTGGCCTATGCCATGTAATTTTGGACAGTTTTGTGTGTGAATGCCCACAAAACTATGCAGGGATGCTCTGTGAGGTGAGAAACGTTTTGTTTTAAAATGACCAGCACAAAACAAGACTAAGAAAATGGACAGGTTTTTTTTACTAGGGCTGTCTAAAAGAACGCAGTAATGCATGCAGTTAATTAAATATGTTCTCTCCAAAACTTTGCAAAAAACAAAAAAACGCACTGCTTTTCAGCCAGATAGGTATGAACATAAAGATACACACATAGGCTTCGTGCATCTCTCTCTCCCATCTGCCGATGTCTCTTCTCCTAAATTACTCCCGCTGCCCCTCACTGGAATGCGAGACCGGTGTGGCACACAGGTGGAACTCATTTACCTTGCTCTGCCCAGACACCGCTCGACCCCGCCCTGCTCGCCACATACACCCATCAGCCAAACTAAGGTCGAGGAATTCTCCGGCCTGTGACCTACACCAACCCCCACCCCATTTCTAGGGAGGGCGTGTTGGTGCGTCAGGATGGTCTCTGGGTCCGACCCGCACATGCCTGGGAGTTGGAACAGGACAAGGGAGAGGAGAGGGAGGGAGAAAAGAGAGAGAGATGGGCTCGCCGGCCCCTGACACACCATCAACTGGCCCTCAGCTCGCTGTACTGCTTCCATCCGCGACACCTCTTGATGGCACTGGACCCCTCAGCCACCCCCTTCATTTGCCAGTTGACACAATTCTCCAGCACCACCAAAACAAGCAATCCCTTGGCACCGCAATCCTCAGTCAGCGGTGAGGACTCCTTTACGGCGCAGCCTTCCCTCTTCCCATGTTTCGGCACCGGTGATGCAATTCAAGGATGGGAAAGGGGGAAGCTGGGACTGGCTTGACAAACATGTAGACATTTAATAAACACTTTTCAATGTATAACTTTTAGCCAGCTATATATGAACATAAAGACAAACACATAGGCTTCGTGCATCTCTCTCTTTCCCATCTGCCGCTGTCTCCTCTCCTTAAATACTCTTGCCGCCCCTCACTGGAACGCAAGGCTGGTGTGGCACATAGGTGGAACTCATTCACAACTTATCTTCCCAGCCTCACTCTGCCCAGATGCCATTTGGCCACGCCCTGCTTGCCATAGGCCCCCAAGAACACTGCTGTAGAAATCTTCAGATGATTTTATTTGGAGCTTAATCCACATAATTTGCCGAAACCAGTATTTACACAAATCTTTTTTTCTTTTCACTAAAAGAAACTGAATCACAATTTTAATCGATTGACAGCCCTAGTTTTTGCTAAGCTTTTAGTACAATTTTGCCCATTTGAATCCAGCTGCTGTTTGTTACACCATTGATCTTTTTATATAATCAAAGTGTTTTTAAAATGGAAATTGTATGCTCTGTCTTAATTAATTGGAGTAATTCAGTTCTACATATTGTGTCACTTCTCCATTCATACTTTCCTTACAATCTGATTCCTCAATGGCATGGCTAAATTGGTCGACCCCCGCCATTGTGTGCATGTATGTTTAAAGCCTTGGTGTAAGGCAGATCAAGTCCTGCAATTTGGCCACAGGTGCACCGGCGTAACTAGAGCAGGGATTGGGTGGAGGGCCAGGGTATTTTTTCTTGCCTTCAAGTGGCCAGAATTACTATTGTTGGTGAAGTCTGGAGCCAATGTTAGTGTAGTTGCAGGCTATAGATGGAGCTCCGCAGAAGAGCTGGAAGCTCTGGTCCTGAGCCAGTCTCGGCTTAGCATGCACACTAAAAATACGTTTTAGTGAATGAGGCAACACTTCTCTTGGCCTCCTGGATGCCTGCCCACAATCAGCCCGGGAAAGAGAAGGCCTTGATTTTTACGTTATATTCATGCCTGGCATGCCATGCACTCACATTAGACCTTAGCGTCTCCAGAGAACATAGACTATACTAGGGAAGCTTTTGATCTGTTAGGCTGTTTTCAGTCGAGGTATACACAATGCTACTTTGCCAGTGAGTAGGATTTGTCAATACTTGAGCCAGTATTGACAAAGAATTCTATGCATTCTGATTCAGGAATAGATAAATGTTGCTAAAATAGATCTTTTGATTGTAGAGTTAGGAGGCAGCAAACTGTCAACATGAGTATTTTTATAACTTTTTTGCATTATTCACAATCTTAAACAAAAAGGACGCTCCGTGGCCAAGTAGTCACACACACAAATGATTAAGTGCTTCTTGTCTTGCGCACACAGGTACGGTCTCTCTCTCTGGTCTCTTGTGCGCCTTTTTATGTCTCCCTCTGCCATCACTACAACAAGAAATGGGTGTTAGAGATAGTTAACCCAGGCGACGAGCCTTACCGCTCTCTCTGTCGTGCAGACAGATACATGACCGTTCCCCCATCATCACATATCCCCACCACCAGGGCAACATCCGGTCAGCCCCCCCCCACCCCATTTTCAGAGAGATAGTCAGCTGCTCCCCGAATCTGTGGATCTCCTCAAATTGGAATGGCTGAAGTGCCAGGTACCAACAGGTGATCCATGCATTGGTATCCTTCATGCAGTGGAGCCACTGGAGTGGGGCATGATCTAAACAGAGGGTGAAAACCCTGTGGAGGCTTGTGGACCTCTCGCACTGCAAATAACAGGGGATCGAGCCACTTATCCCAATTTCTAGCCTCCTCATGTACAAACTTACAAATTATATTTTATAAGGTTTTATTAAATCGTTCCGCCAACCCATCCTATTGTGGGTGGTAAACACTGGTGAAAATCATTTTAAAACCTAATACCGTAATTTCCGGACTATAAGCCGCAACTTTTTTCCCACGCTTTGAACCTCGCGGCTTATACAATGACGCGGCTAATATATGGATTTTTCCCGCTTTCAAATTTTATATATAAAAAAAACATTCTGTGACGTGCTCAGTTTTTTGGCGGCGTGAAGCTTTCATTAGACCAATTGAAATTGCCGAACGGGTTAAGGTCAAAACAGCCTTTTTTGTTTACTGTTTAGATTAAATCGAGCGCGCTCAAACCTCCCATCATTCTGATTACGGTAGTAATTTTGTCACCCTCACCATGGCAAAGACATGGAGAAACGCATATGATGCTGCTTTCAAGTTGAAGGCGATTGATCTGGCTGTTGGAATAGGAAATAGAGCTGCTGCATGGGAGCTTGGTCTTAATGAGTCGATGATAAGACGTTGGAAACAGCAGCGTGAGGAATTGACCTAGTGCAAAAAGACAACTAAATCTGAGGCTATTCAACTCCGATGCCGAAGGAGATGACTTCAGTGGTTTCAGTGCACAGGACGAGGAAGATAGTGACCAATGACTTTCTTGGTAGGCTACTGTTTACTGCAAATGTTTTATTACAAGCCGTGTGTGGCAGCGGGGGCGTGGTCAAGCGCCCGTCCGGGAGAGAAAAGCTGTAAGGGCGCTTACACCTGCGCTAAATGATGTCTAACACCGGTGTCTAATTTCAAGTGCCCTGCTTCAAGTGTCCTTCTTGGGAAAACTGTCACACGGGCACCAGTGTGACAGTTTTCAGCAGGGCACTTGACGTTCCAGGTAAGGCTTTTAATGGCCACAGCAATGTTTACAATCAATTTTATAAAGTTTCTCAATTCTTCTATGCGCCAACACTAGACTGACGTGTGTCACTCTCTCAGCTCTGTGGCTGCTGCCTTTTTATGCCACTCTCCCCATGCTTACTGAAATTAGACACCGGTGTTAGACATAATTTAGCTCAGGTGTAAGCGCCCTTACCGCTTTTCTCTCCCGGACGGGCGCTTGACCACGTCCCTGCTGCCACACCGTGTTTCATTAAAGCCTATTTATTTATGTTACAAGCCGTGTTTCGTTAAAGCCTGAGTAAAGTTAATTTGTTTCAATGTACCGGTAGGCACCTGCGGCTTATAGACAGGTGCGGCTTATTTATGTTCCAAATAATATTTTATTTAAAAATCAGTGGGTGCGGCTTATATTCAGGTGCGCTCAATAGTCCGGAAATTACGGTAATTTGTACAGTTCACGTAGTGTTCGTAACATAAATGTATTGCCTTGATCAGTGGCGGATTTAGCAAATTGGGGGCCCAAGGCGAAGGTATGTATGGGCCCCCCCGCCAAAACATTTTACAGACTGAATGGTGGATAGGCAGGTAAAGCTAATCTACGGCCCGTAGCAAGTCTACAGTGCTTTGGTCGGTGGCAGCAGGATTAGCACAGCTAGGGCTTGGGCTATTACTACACTGTAAAAAATAAATAAATAAATAAATAAAAGTAAAAAATAACAGTGAGATTTACAAAAAGATTTTCTCTGGCTGATTATAAAACACATTCGTTATGGCATGAAAATCCGAGAGAAATGTGATCAGGTGGTGTTGGCTATTTATTGATGATGACATAATCATTATGTAGTGGCCTGATTCACTGATCTACAGAGAGGAATGCTTAATACGAATTAATATTTCACGTTTTTGAGTATTAAAGCTCTGTGAACCTACCGCATGCGAGCTAGCAGTGACAAACAGGTAATCTGAAGAACTTTAAAAACACATGGTGTACAATAACGGTTTTGAACTACAGTATGATGTAGACCAACACAGACATCAAGAATCAGCATATGAATCTCAACAACGGTGACAATCAACAAAATAATCAGATAAAACTCTGAACATCACAAAACAAGCTACTAAAAAGTTGCAACAATAACAACAGCAAAAATAAAAGCAGATAATAATAATAAAAGAAAATACTAAAGGTGATGATACACAGGGCAACTTTTTGAGCAATGTTGCTGGGCAATGTTGCCGTCAACAGGCAACCAGATGAGACACAGGCCCTACGACCGATCTAAAATATCCAGATAGAAATGTATTGCCCATTTTCAATGGGAAAGTGCCCAAGCAACATTGCTCAAAAAGTTGCCCTGTGTATCATCACCTTTAGGCAATTCAGCATAATTTATTCATGCTGCAATGTATGCTGGGAGATATTGATGAGTTTTGATTGATGGCTCCCATCATGCACTGCACTTATGTCATCACAGTTGTTGATAATGATTCATTATGCTGAATCTTGATGTCTGTGTGTGTGTCTGAAAGTTCAAACCTTCATTGTGCACAATGTTTTACAAATTCTTCAGGTTAACGTTATCACAACATATGATGGATCACATGCTGTAGAATCATAGGGCTACTACAATTACGTTAGTAAAAAAAAAATGTTTTACCGTAAATTTCACAGGTTAACTCACCAAAGCCTCCTCATCGCTGTCAAAATCGCCATCACTGGACAACTCTTCCTCAGTGTCAACCTCGATAACACTGTCGGTGACGGCGGGCGGCAACAACGCGATGTCCTCTTCAATTTCTTGGTTGACCTTATCCTCACCTAGCACCACTTCACAGCTAGCTGCTGCTGTAGCGGCATGTTCAACTCGTTGGACGTTTTTATTGCTGTCTGTATCAGTAACGTTAGCCGTAAAAAAGTGTGTCATCTTTGGCAGCGTTGCCAAATACTTATCAGCGTCTTTTCGCTTTTTTCTTTTAATTGAGCCGCTTGGGTAACTTCTTTTCATTTTCGCGTTTAGACTCGTCTTGTTTCGTCTCTGTATGAGTACATCCCTGTCCTCCTGTCACTGTGTGTTTATCTTTCGCGGCGCGCACAGTTACGGACTAGTCCATTTCATTGTGAAAATAGGGGGTGTATGTGTAGGGACAGATAACCATGAACTGGACATTTTAACTAGTACTTCAACGTTTCAACGTATTTCTTAAGAATGTTAATAAAATGTACTATGCTTTTGAAGCGTTCATGATGATAAGGGGCCTTTTATTTGATTATTTCTTATTATTTGTTTTAGGTTGGTTGGGGGCCCCCCTACTTCGACTGCTGGTAGGGGGCCCCAAGCAGCCGCCTACCTATGCCTCTATGTTAAGACCGCCTCTGGCCTTGATCATTGAAGATTTCTTTTAGAATCCCCACTCGGGAGATAATCCTGAAGAGTGCCTCCGCAACACCATGTGCTGAGATGTTGCGCAGGGGCACTGCTTCTGGATATCGCATTGCATAGTCTACCAGAACTAACACAAATTGATGCCCGCGTGTGGTCCGTTCTAATGGCCCGATGAGGTCTATGCCAATTATTTTAAAGGGAACCTCGATTAGCGGTAGAGTGCACAATTGCACTTTTGGGGTGGCCAGTGGATTCACCAACTTTTGGCCTAGACAAAAAACCAGGCCATTATTCGGTTGAGTTTTTTTTCATAACCTATCCGGCCAGCCATTGGTTTATGGTGAGCCGCCTGGAAATGGGTTTTCCCACGTCTCTTCGGTACTAACGGTTGAGTTGTATTTTCTGTTGTTTGAGTGTCCTGCATCACTCGATACATCCTATCATAATTGAGAAATATGGGTATGTGAGTGCGACATAAGGCCGGAGCTGTTGACCCTCGATTACTCACTTGGTCAAACGCGTGTTTGAGAGAATCATCACATGACTGCTCTAGAGTTAAATCCCCCTCAGGGAACCCCCTCAGAGGCCAGATAGTCACACACACAAACGAGTAAGTGCTTCTTGTCGTGCAGTCTCTCTCTGCCACTCTTGACGAATCGTGCGCCTTTTAATGTCTCCCTCCACCATCATTACAACAAGAAACAGGTGTTAGAGATAACGATAACCCAGGTAGCGAGCCTCACTGCTCTCTTCCGCAGACAGTCCCGGGGATGCCTCTATGCCTCTATGTCCCAGTGCCTGGTATTAGCATAATCACGGAAAATTGAATATCGGATATACATCTTTTTGGCGGAGACGCATTGATGTGGCCAAGCGTAAATGGTATGCGCTCATTTAATCGGATATCTATCTGATCAGTAATAACGCATGATGTGACCAAGTGTAAATACCACAATAGTTGTCTCTGCATATTAAGCTGGAATAGGAGAAAGTATTAACATAGAAAAAAAAACTCTTCAGCTTTAAACATATTATTATAATATAGGAATAATAGGAATATAATAAGCAGCATGAGTTTCAAAGTAAAACATGTATTTTTAAAAATATTTACAAGAACAAGGTCAAGCCAAGGCAGAAGAACTACATGTGCAAAAGTGTTCCTTGTCCCAGGTGAATATGCTCAGTAAGACAGGAAGGATGGCTAATTTTAGCCACACAGTTTGTTTTGATTGGTCTCTTGTGCGAGTATAATGGTGCTGACTCTTTTAGCTGTAGGCTTGTGTGAGCCTTCCACAGCTTTCCTGACTGTGTTTATCTCTATAGTTTAAGAGGATTGGACTTCTAAACCTAAGACCTTGAATAAATCAAAGCCTGATTCATTCACTAACTCAATATCCCACTCTTGTTAATTTTTCCTGTTTTAAGGTGGAGAGCCGCCACTCACACTCAAACCCCTGTGAGCCAAACCCCTGTCAGAATAAGGCATTGTGCTACAGCTTGCCGGATGATTTCTACTGTGCCTGTTCTGATGACTATAAGGGCAAAACCTGTAAGAACCGCAAGGACCACTGCAATACAACCCCTTGCCAAGGTATTACCCTTCCTGTTTGTTCCCAAACAAAGAACAATTAATATTTGCAATAAATCCCTGTCTTTGCGCTTTCACTGGACCAGCCATCTGATCTTATTCCTACTTGTGTTCTTTTCTCTCTCTCAGTGATTGACAGCTGTACAATTGCTGTGGCGAGTAACAGCTCAGACGGGGGTGTGAGACATATCAGCTCTAATGTGTGTGGTCCTCATGGGCGCTGTATCAGCCAGTCAGGTGGAAACTTCACCTGCGCCTGTGAGCCTGGCTTCACTGGAACCTACTGCCACGAGAGTGAGTCTCTTCCCTTGTTTTCGTCCTTTATAATATTCCTGTCAATCAACTCCTCCCCGTTCATTTGATTCTTCACTCATTTACATTATCCTTACCTTGTAGATGTTAATGACTGTGCGAGCAGTCCTTGTCACAATGCCGGTACCTGCATTGATGGGGTCAGCTTTTTCCAGTGCATTTGTCCGGACGGCTGGGAGGGTGACCTTTGCGACCTCAGTGAGTATCTTGTCTTCATCATCCTCATCCTCTTGACATTCTCATAACTCTTTGTCAGGGTCCATATGTAACATTTTGCCACATGCCAGTGGTGGGTGAATTGATGTATACATTTATATTTTTCAGTGAAGTAAAAATGGTCAGACGAAATGCAATGTTTTCTTTAGTAGATGGTTTCCTCTTAATTAGGGCTGTCACGATAAAGAAATTTGGATTGCGATTAATTGCCAAACAAATAATTGTGATTATTACAATTAATTGTCTCTTTTAGGGCTTTCATAATTAAGTTTCTAATAAATTGTCATATTTCTTAAGGTGCATGTGTACATTATACATCTCAAGATGTCATTTTTACATATTTAACTTTTATTAAAAAAAATCTAATTATAAAATTGGGCTATATGGTTTCCTTTTAAGGCTTTAAAAACTTATGAATAACATGAAAAATAATGTTTTAAATATAAACATATTTCTAAATACTTAAAATGTGGCTCTCTTTTTGGGCAAATTTAGTTTTGGTAAATTTTACATTTACACTATTGTTTTTGGAACTCAAAAAATACATTTTAAGTTTGTATTAAAAATATATAAAATACTGTATATATTTTGTATTATATTTATATTAAATAATACTATTTCATATTATATTTGCAATTGTAACATGTTTCTGTCCTAATTTCTTCACTTTCGCATGTTATTTTAATGCTCTTTGATTAAATCCGCAAAACCTTTGAGATTCTGTTTCATCATTTTATCACTCCACATATATAGAGGAAGTGTGCTTCTCTTCTGTACCACTGCATGTCATTGACACTGCTTTTATGAACCCGCTATGACCAGGAACATTTGACATTACTCGATTGTTAAATTAAAGTGAAACTGGAGCGCTTTGCATTCACTATCAAAGTTTCTATTTGTTAGTTTATATTTTCACGGGAGTTTGGCCTTTGCTGGTGGCGAGCTCATCACAATTAGAGTGATTAGAAGCACTTCACGCACTCTTCTGGACAGGAGCTACACTGGTTGATATACGCTCTATTTATATTTTCAATTAAAAGTGCTTTATTTGGGCATTAAAATGTGATTGAAATTTGAAGTGAACAATAATCGTGGTTATCTCAAATAACCACATTTAGATCAAATAGCCGCTATCAGGCAATTATTTAATAATTGCGACAGGCCTAATTTGAATCATGTCATCATTGTCATTTTTAAATCAGTTTAAACTATGTATTATTTTTCAGATCCTGATAAAGTTGCCAGCCATTTTGGACTTGCTCTGTATCTTACCATAGCCTTACCCTATCTCTCTTTTCTGTGCCCAGATGTGAATGAGTGTAGTCGAAGCCCTTGTAAGAATGGTGGCCACTGCGTTGACCTAGTCAACGACTTTTACTGTGAATGTGCCAATGGCTGGAAAGGAAAGACCTGTCATTCACGTGAGTACTTCCTCTTTTCTTATTATATAGTCTTGCTGCATATGTGAACTGACTACTAACAATTGATTTATCATAATAATTGAATTATTATGTGTGTATAGGTGAAAGTCAATGTGATGCAAGCACTTGCAACAATGGAGGGACTTGCTATGACCATGGTGACAGTTTTCGCTGCGCCTGCCCACCTGGATGGAGAGGAAGTACATGCAACACAGGTGAGTAGACCTCTGTCCAGGTATACTGGGTTTGTGCTCCATTCTCTTCAATTCATATGCATGTGAAAACAAAAGAGAGGAAAGGCATGCACATGCAAATACGTTTTTACCATATGTTATGTTCCAACTCTTATTTGAAGTTTAGTTTTGACTAATATAGGATCTAAATTACACAAATGGACTTTAAGCGCAGTACAAAGAATACAAACTTCAAGTGTAGATGGTAAATTTTAATGTTTTGAATGTTTTAGTATTCATTATTTGTGATTTATTAAAAACAGAATCCCTTGAGTGTAACGACATACCATGTTGCAGATGTTTTTTGTATGCTTAAAGTCAATTGTGAGCACTCCTTTTAGATTAAAATTTGTCATTTTGTTTTCAGAATGCCTGACTTACTGTGTCTCACACTTTTCGTCTCTCTTCTTCAGCAAAGAACAGCACATGCGCATCTAGCCCCTGCCTGAATGGAGGAACATGTGTTGGTGGTGGTGACACATTTACCTGCATCTGTAAAGATGGCTGGGAGGGGTCCACCTGCGCACAGAGTGAGTGAATACCCCCATTTACGTTTTAGTTGCCACTGCATGTCTGCGTACCACTGAAATACAAACTTCGCCATCCACAAAAGTGTTAGATTATAAACAGTTAATTTGTAAATGTCTCATTTTGACTGAAACGTCCCTCTCTCTTTTTATCTTGTTATTCTTTACAGACACCAATGACTGCAACCCTCACCCCTGGTAAGCAAGACTATGCAGTAGTCTGTGGTAGCGCACACCCCCCCCCTTTCCACCCTTATTTACTCAATGCCTCCCAAGGCTGCTGGTAGATCTGTTGTCTCCCCTATCTGTGCCGACCCTCCCCTTCGCTGTACAATATAGACAGCTAGGAATGACCCTTTTAATGTGGCTTTCTGCCCAATTCCACCCTGTTGTTCCTGGCCCACACCACCCCACTAACCCCCATTCTCTGCGAGCGGATACACCAAGGAGAAGGCGGACAAGTGGGAGGGGTTGGGGGATGCTGGTTGTAAAGACAGGAGAAGATGTCCCTAAATCACCCCTAAATCCGACAGCCCAGGAGACCCTGGGCTGGTTTTAATGAGGACCACAATAGAGCCAATGGCCCAAAAAGAGCACCCCCAGCGGTGAAGGGAGGAGGGGATGGACAGGCTCTCTTTCTTCCACCCTTCTCTGTCTTCATGCCTTTCTTCATCGCTGACCCGGGAGCAAGGGATTTGGGAGGAGGGGGGTGGGAGTAGGAGGTGGGGAAGGGGGAGTGCATCCCAACAAGGAGGCAGTGGGGGGATTTGCATCTGAAAGGTTTGGGTATTGATAAACGGAATGAGGCCCTTTTTAACCCTCTTGCATCCTCCTTCGCTCTGTCTTCCACTCTTTTTTTCACTCCCTGTCTTGGTTTTGTGTCCTCCCTTCCCCCCATTTTCCTTTTTCTCTTTCAAACATGTATATTTGGGAGTATTATCTCAATCACAGGGGCGATGGTGTCTTTTGCAGCGAATAACCTCATTGTCCCTACATCTTTCCCTGCAGTTACAATGGTGGAATCTGTGTGGATGGGGTGAACTGGTTCCGCTGTGAATGCGCCCCTGGATTCGCCGGACCCGACTGCCGTATTAGTGAGTATCTTTGAGGAGAAAAGAATGGGGATGTATAGAAAAAGGTGGCGGTGGATTACTGAGCATCCCATGCCCTTTGACCTCTGCCTGGGTCAAAGGTTAGCTCGCACCCACATATGGACAGAGGAGATCAAATTTTAAACCAGTGGAAAAATTTCTCACCCCTCTCCTTGTCTCTTGTGTACATTGATGGCCCTGACATAGAAAATAGTCTTTAAGGATCCCATGCATTTCCCCAGCTTCATTTTCCAAGTTGCAACCACGGGAACACAGTCAACCCTAAAAAGCAGAAATGTATATTGATTTCGAATCACAGTTTTATTAACTTTCCGAACAATTTGGTATTCTCCTCAGTCAATAACTGTATTGATTAGGAATGAGTCGAGATGTTCGACTAGTCATCCAGTATCCAACTATTTGATTATTGAGGTTGACTAGTTTACCTAATTATTTTTTGCTATGCTTCAACGATGTTGTATTTAGCGTGCAGGCATTGTGCTGTGCTGTAGCTATTAGACAGTTAGCATGCAAAACCCTCTTGGAAAAGCCTTAAAATGATTCCCCTTTAAAGCACTGTTGCTACAGCCTTATTCAAATGGGCAGCTTTGCCCATTGCATTTTGTCTGTTAAGACAGATTGTCAAACGAACAAAAAGAAGTCAAACTTTTAAAAACATGCCTCATGGTCTCCGCATTCTGTTTCATTCAATCGTGCACTGTCTGGCTGTTTTTGTATGCAAAATATTGTGCCTTATGTAAATGCCTCTTAATAAATACATCAGGTTTAGATTAACCTGAAAGCAGACTAATCATATTGCGCTTCCTTCTGACCGATTAGTCGACTAGTCTAACCCACAGACTAGTTGATGTGTTTTGCACGTCCCTAGTGTTGATGGAAATTTATGTTCTCTTTGCTTTACCAGACATTGATGAGTGCCAGTCATCACCCTGTGCCTACGGTGCCACCTGTGTAGATGAGATCAATGGCTTCCGCTGTGTTTGCCCACTTGGTCGCACCGGACCTCGATGTCAAGACCGTAAGAAATCCATCATTGTTTAATCATTGTGGATCATTTCATCAAGGAACCGTTCATTCGCTCACCCTCTTGTTGTTTCAAACCCTAATGGCTTTCTTTTGTGGAAAGCAAAAGATGATTAACAGAATGTTAGGGACTTACAGATTCACTCACCATTTACTTTCATTATATGGACAAAATATGCAATGGAAATGAATGTGGATTGAGACTAACATTCTGCCTAACATGTCGTTTTGTTTTCATTAAGAACAAAAGTCAAATAGGTTTGGACTAACATAAGTGTTAGTAAAGGATTTTGGGGTGAACTATTAATTGAATATCAAAAAGGGAAGTGAATGAAGTGAAAGGCATCTGTGTTGGAGCACTGAACTGGGATCATGTGACTTAAAGAGTATTAATTCTAGACAGGAAAAGTATCTGGTCTTAAATTAGAATTGGCGCTGGTCTTACGGTGGTTGTGTTTTGTGTTTTGATACAGTCATTGGCATCGGGAAGACGTGTCACTATGCTGGACTTCAGTTCCCGCATGGCAGCCACTGGGAGGAAGAATGCAACACTTGTCAATGTGTCAATGGAAAAGTGGACTGCACAAAGGTTGACAAAAAAAAAATCATATGGAACCTTTTCAATATTACATGTTTTATTAGTTTACACATCCACAATCTCCATGTTTCTCCTCCTGAAAGTATATGCATCACTAGTAAATATACATGAGTACCATTATGTGCTTTTGAGTTTATAAGATATAATAGGAATACATTTCATAATTAATCTAAACAATTTGCAAAATGCTGTTTATTTTAGTTTGAGGTTAGCATGTCACACTACAGCACATGTCAGCATCCCAAAAGTATTTTATGTCAGCTGCTCCTGTATGTATGTATGTATGTTAGTGTGTTAATGAGACCTTTGCCCCTTTCTCAGGTGGTGTGTGGGCGGCGGCCGTGTCTGTTGCCTGGGACACCTGGGCGAGAGCCTCACTCCTGCCCAGGAGGTCGTGAATGCCAGGAGCATAACTTCCTGACCTGCCTCTCTCCCCCTTGCCAGCATTGGGGGTTCTGCTCCAGGACTGAAGCCGCCCCAACCCTACAAACCAAATGTGAGCCCAACTCAGTCTATCTGGACAAAAGCTGTGCTCGCGTCACCCTTGTATTCAACAGGGACAAACTACCCACTGTAAGTATTCAGATTCAACTACACCCTCAGCTATGTTAGTGTTTGGTTCCATTATAAAAAAGTATTGTGATGATACCATGGTATCAGATGGTAATGCCATTGTCCGGGTTTAGAAATTCATGTCATTGTTCTGTCAAAAAATATTGAAACCTGGTATTACTAGAGCAACATGTCAGCAAACATGGTATTACCAGGGAGCCATTTCCAAAATTCCATGATAATATTATAATACTTGCATGGCAAGAATTCATATGGAAACTTCAATGACTAAACCGTCCATGAAAGTAGATGATGAATTTTATCCCTCTCTTAAGACAATCAAATTAGAATCCAGAATAGTTTAGTTCTTCTAGAGGAGATTTTTTTCTCTAAATACATGGTGTGCCTTCTAGGGAACAACAGTGGAGAACGTCTGTGCGGAGCTGCGGTATATGCCCTCTACACGGAGCCTGGCAAAAGAGCACTCACTGTTGGTTCTTTGTGACCTCTCCTACAAACACCAGGATGCAGTAGAGGTGGCCATTGTAAGTACACATTTTGAAGATTCTTGCTTTGTCCATCTATCCACATAGCTCACCTAGGGAGAGCTTTCTATCCTCACATATTTTATATTCATGAATCCTCCATATGACTACATGATGCGCACAAAAGTATGTGTGTGGCCGCTAAGATATATTATCAGTGGAATAGAGAGTCAAAACCACAGGGGTCCTGAATGCTCATTGCACAAATCTGTTAATGAATGCAAATTTGATTTCCTCACTGAGTCGAGCACTGTTCCTTGAAATACCCGGACGCCCAGAGCAATGCCAACCGGCCCCTCTTTAAACCAGCCCATTATGTTGTAATGAGATTCAGTTGACTGACCAGCAGCAGGCCATACTGCATTGCAGCATTCCCTCCACCCACATGCACACAGAGCGCGCTGGATCCGGCTCCAGCACATCGTACACATAGCTTTAGGATATACACTTTTGCCTTTAGAAAAATGAAGAAAGCTTGCACAATAAAAAATAAGCCACAGCATTAGTATAACTTTGCATCACAAATCCACTCCCAATCGAAAACACTCAAACCTAAAGCTAATCTAAGTGTAATCTATCTTATGCAGAAACAACTATATAAGCAAGCCATTTCCAGGTTGATTTATCTGCAAAGTGAAAACAATGTGGCTCTGTGGTTGTCACAACATTGCTCTATTTGTTTGAGAATCCCAACCAGCCCAACACAGCATCATAGGCTCAAACAATGGTGTGAGACTATCTGTTTTCTCCCCAATCATAGACAAAGGGGAGTGTTAAGGGAACATTTACAAAAACAGTCATTATTTTTGCACTTTCGTTTAGTGAATCTAGTGGATAGTGCAGATATTGCAAACTTCAG
The DNA here is from genome assembly GCF_025860055.1 of Xyrauchen texanus. Lineage (NCBI taxonomy): Eukaryota > Metazoa > Chordata > Actinopteri > Cypriniformes > Catostomidae > Xyrauchen > Xyrauchen texanus. The sequence continues at coordinate 19,524,747 of NC_068305.1, forward strand.
CTTTAACGAAAATCATATCTTTGTGCTATCAGATAAGTTTTGTGTTATTTAAAGGATATCCAATTCTGCACTGAGTTAAACATTCTGGCTCATGGGAGTTGCTTATAAATAGTGGTTACCTTCAAATGCATCCTTAATACCTGGTCAGAATAGTATAAATCCATGCAATGTTCTAACATGTCACTTGAGTTGAAGCTCAGTGTTTAAATGCCAGTCCTGACTCATTAAAATGAACTTAGAACAGCTGCAGGTTTTTGCATGTTGAAAGCAGAGTAGAGCTGAAATAATTGAGATGTGGGTAGAGGCGATGCACGTTCAACCTTTATTTCTGATGAGGATTGCACTCACTTTTAGTTCTTTTACTAATATATCAGCATAGATTATTTTAAAGTCTCCTTTTGACCTCTTACCATAGGTAAGACCTCGAAAATGACCTGGATGTGTTCTTGATCAGGCCAAATTTTGAGAATGTATCGGATGGTGACTTTTGGGCAAGAACCCAGTACTACGGTGGCAGACGAAGGACATTTACCACTGTGTTAACCCTCAAGTGTTTCCCGCTGTAAGCTCACCAAAGTCTTGTGGTTCTTAGGAGTCATAATTTCATAAATTAATAAACGCTGCAATAGTTGGGTTACCCTCTTATGTAAAACTCAGGGATTCCCCAAAGTATGAGCACCTAATATCGTGTATGTCCCCCTCGTGCCACCAAAAGAGCTCTGACCCGTCGAGGCATGGACTCCACAAGACCTCTGAAGGTGTCCTGTGGTATCTGGCACCAAGATGTTAGCAGCAGATCCTTTAAGTCCTGTAATTTGCGAGGTGGGGCCTCCACGGTTTGGACTTGTTGGTCCAGCACATCCCATAGATGCTCAATCGGATTGAAATCTGGGGAATTTGGAGGCCAAGTCAACACCTTGAACACTTTGTCATGTTCCTCAAACCATTCTTGAACAATTTTTGCAGTGTGGCAGGGTGCATTATCCTGCTGAAAGAGGTTACTGCCATCTGGGAATACCATTGCCATGAAGGGGTGTACATGGTCTGCAACAGTATTTAGGTAGGTGGTACGTGTCAAAGTAACACCACATGAATGCCAGGACTCAAGGTTTCCCAGCTGAACATTGCCCAGAGCATCACACTGTCTCCGCTGGCCTGCCTTCTTCCCATGGTGCATCCTGCTGCCATCTCTTCCCCAGGTAAACGACGCACACGCACCCTGCTGTCCACATGATTCATCAGACCAGGCCACCTTCTTCCATTGCTCCATGGCCCAGTTCTGACGCTCACTTGCCCATTGTAAACACTTTTGGCGGTGGACAGGGGTTAGCATGGGCACCATGACTGGTCTGCGGCTATGCAACCTCATACACAGCAAGCTGCAATGCACTGTGACATCTTACTATCATGACCAGCATTACGTTTTTCAACAATTTGTGCTAGTAGCTCTTCTGTGGGATCGGACCAGATGGGCTAGCCTTTGCTCCCCACCCGTAACAATGAGCCTTAGGTGGCCATGACCCTGTCGCCGGTTCACCAGTGTTCCTTCCTTGGACCACTTTTGGTAGGTACTAACCACTTCATACCGGGAACACCCCACAAGAACTGCTATTTTGGAGATGCTCGTCTAGCCATCACAATTGTGGGTGATGGTGGCTCAAGGTGGTAGAGCGGGTTGTCCACTAATCGCAGGGTTAACGGTTCAATTCCTGGCCCACACGACTCCACATGCCGAAGTGTCCTTGGGCAAGACACTGAACCCCAAGTTGCTCCTAATGGCAGGCTAGAGCCTTGCATGGCACCTCTGCTGTCATTGGTGTGTGTTTGTGTGTGAATGGGTGAATGAGACACATTGTAAAGCGCTTTGTAGAACCGCTAAGGTTAAAAATGCGCAATATAAGTGCAGACCATTTACCACAATTTGCCCGCTCAGATCCAGATGCTTGCCCATTTTTCCTGCTTCCAACACGTGAAATTCAAGAACTGTTTCTTTACTTGATGCCTAATATATCCCACCCCTTAACAGGTGTCATTGTAGAGATAATAAAGGTTATTAACTTCACTTGTCAGTGGTTTTAATCTTGTGGCTAATCAGTGTATAGTGTATGTGATTTTCCCACTGTACCTTAAGTGCCTGTAAATGTGGTAATTGAGATTATAGTATAATAATGAAACAATCACACATGTATTAAATCTCCCATTGTTTGTCCTGTAGTCGTTCCAACAGGATGAAGGACAGCAGCCTGAGCACAGTCAGATCCAGGAAGCTGCTAGTACCATCGTCAGCACACTGTCCAAACGACACAACAGCACCATCATGCTTGCCGTCATCGAGGTCAAAGTGGAGATGCCGGTCATGTCCCAGCCAGTGGGTGAGTAGAGCAGGGGCCAACTGGCATCAAGGATAAAGCCAGCCTTCATCCCCCGACCGAGTGTCAGTTCCCCGTCTCCATCAATTAGTGCAGCTTTAAATGTCTTTGTTAGTCACAGGAGGAAGGGGTCTGAGAGGCTCCGTGGACCCAGCAGTTGTGGGCAGGAGGACATAAACCTGTGTGATAGTGATTCAACTTCTCCATAAGTCGTCTGTCACACTGCAGCACACTGTTAAAGCGAATGCTAGGACAAAATTAGAATAAGAGCAATAACTTAAATAATTGTAAGCAATAGAATTGCTTTTAAAAATTTCAATAGTCCATACCAATACCAGTAAATTTTTACTATTTCCTCTGAACACTTTTATTAAAAAAGTTAAATATGAATGTAATCAATGAAAATAATGGCATATAGCCTTCAAGTAGCTCTTATTTATGTAGACATTGCTCCTTTTATATTGTAGTTGGATTAATATTAACAACATTATAATCAATCAATATTATATATATATATATATATATATTTCATCATTTATATTTCATCATTTATATTTCCTTGATGTCCATTCCTTTAGGTGTTAATGCAAACTGACTGGTAACATAAAAAATATATTTTAGTATCTGTAATCCTTCCAACATCTTCAAATCTGTTTTTTATTCAAGTTTTTTTTCTCTCTCCATGGAATGAATCTTAAGACATTCCAAATATGACTCGAGTTTCTTTCTGCACAGACTACCTGGTGCCCATGCTTTGTGTTGTCCTCTGCTTGCTCTGGGTCTTCTGCATCATTGTCTGCGTGTGGTGGACCCGTAAGCGGCGAAAAGAGCGCGAGAGGCGGGAGCGCATGCCTGTGGAGGAGAGCGTCAACAACCAGTGGGAACCACTGAGACCTGTGTCGCGGCCGCAACACAAGGACAACCGGGACGTGCAGTACGAGCACACCAAGCTCATGGGCTCCACAGATCAGACCTGCAACAGCGGGGAGGACGACGAGGAGGAGATAGAAGAAGAAGAAGAGCTGGAGCTGGTTGAAGAGAGGTGTGGGACAGAAGGGGGAAAATGTCCCATCCAAAGGTTCTCTAAGGCTACAGTGCGGACCAAGAACAAGCTGATCTGCACCACGCAGACCAGCAAAGGCTGCAGCCCCTCCCTCAAAGCACCCCACTGGACAGGCTTCGGCCCCAAAGACAACAACTGTAAAAATGTCAATAATGCCACCACCAGCCTAGAGCACAAGGAACATTGTGTATGAGCTCTGCCAGTGGACAGAGCAGGTTCAGGAGACAGAGGCCATCTCAGAATCAAAAACTGAGTTTCCCCCGTTTTTTATTTTTATGTTCAACTTCGAGATGTTTTGAGGCTGAATGGTAAAGTGGCCAATTTCTTTCCTTCATGTTTTTTTATGTACAGAGGAAGCAAAATTATATTTCTTTATTAGGAGGCAAAGAGAAGCCTCACTTTGTGTTTTTGAAAATAACTGCTGGAATAAAGTGCAGGACTAAAGAACTCTTAAAACAAGAGAGAAACAAGATAAATACTTTTTGTTGCTGTTTACAAAATGGTTGTGGTTTTGTTGTAAGTGGCCCAGTTTTGGTGCAGACCATGTATGGGGACAACCAACGGAGGACACTGGCTTCGGAGGTCCCTGTTTTTGCGTTGCCCCATTCCACCTGTTCTCCTTCTAGGCCTGCCTTACCAAGCTCGTTGTCCATGAGGAGGACTAGAGTGCCTATAAAGTGGCCTTGTTTTGTCTGTCATTTCTGTTGTCTTGGCTGAATGCTCTTTTAAAACAGACTGCAGTATTTCAAGTCAGTCTCAAGTGCCTTCAGACAAGCCCCTCGGTTTTCAAAGTCTTACCGTCAGGGTAGACCCCATCACTACACTACAAGGGGGAGAGGCTGGTCTTAAGATCAGCTCCCATATCACCATCAAGGTATTTGCATTCTGTAAATATGTATATAATAAAGGAGTCGCTGTGTATATTTGAATTAAGTAACTTAAGTCACTTTTTTTATTATTATTATTATAATTATGATTGAAATTATAATTTTTTTTTTTTTTACAACACCATTCCTTTTATTTATGCCAGTTGACATGGCAGGTTTTGTAAGATGTATACAGCGTCCCACAGTCAGAAAACAAATATAATCAGAGATAATCTTATGTTGTAGTTTTTTTGCATTCACTTTGCAAGATACGTTTAAAGTTGTGTGCTGTATTGTGGCGTGTGTTTGCCTCCTTGAAGATCCCGATTCCCTGTCCACACCTGTTTTCATAAAACCTGTAGAAAGTCATGGCTCGAGGCCTGCTGGTCCATGCTGCATGTTGCTTGTAAAGATGCAGAGCTGTCAAATGATGTCCAAATGTTTTCACCTTCTTTTTGGATTGAAGCTTCATGAAGGGAACAATTTTGTTGTAAAGCATTTTTATTCAAAGAAATGGATAACCTCAGAAATGGCTGACTATGATTTGCTTTCTTTCATCTCAATGTTAAATATTGCTTGTGGACAGCCTTTGTTTTTCATATATATAGAATAATTCAAAGTGTTTGAAGGGTTCATTCACCCAAAAATTCTGTCATCATTTACTCACCTTCATGTTGTTCCAAACTCATAAGACTTTCTTTCTTCTATGGAACATAATAGGAGAAATTTAGAAGAATGTTGAAGCTGTTCTTGACCGTTCAATTAACATTCTGCTTGACATCTCCTTTTTTGTAAATGGGTTTGTAAACAATGTGAAGGGGAGTAAATGATGACAGAATCTATCCTTTTAAAACTTTTCCTGAACAACTGGTTAATAATCAAATACAAGTAAACAACTGGAGTATTTAAGTAAGTAAAGTTTAATGTCCGTTAAGGAAGGGAATGGGGTGGAGCTTGAGGAGAGGTTTTTGTTTTGTTCTGTTTTTTTAAGAGAAAAATAAAATGTATTTTTATTTTTTATTTTGAATTGCTCTGAAAAAAAGTTATTTGGTTCATTTAGTGTGATTTATGTTTGTTCTTAGAAATAAATCAAACTATTTATTAAAGCATTTTATAACAATGTGCTCAAGAAAACCACTGTGTGCTGGTATTTAGGACTGAAACAGGCATAAATCTTATTTCATCATATCGTATTACCAAAAAATACCCCTTCCATTACCAGAGGTGTGGACGACTCCAGATCAATACAGGAACTCTTGCTTCCAATCAAGATGTCTCTGAAAGGAAGCAGCCAATAGTAACAGGTCTCCTGTTCTCGGCTGACTGCTGGCTGGCCAATGGACAACATCTCTCTCATGGCTTCATCTAGTCTGAATGTTTTATGAGGAGACTTATGATGATGCAGCAAGTTTATGTTATGGTTTTGTCCCGTAAGTAACAGGCTCTAATGGGATGAAGTACAGGAGTCATGTGTCACATAGTGTTGGGTTTTATGTTTCTGATGTAATCGAACATGGTTCAAGGAAGGAAGGAGGGGAAATGGGCCATTTTATGGTAAGGAATGGAATTTGAAAACTCAAGGAAGAAATGTTTGTACTATTGGGAACAGTAAGCCGTTTGGTATTCATTTTATGCTGTAAACTCAGTCTGTGGCCTAGATTAAATAAACTAGCATCCTTGTTGCAAATCCATTGCCACAGTCCATCAAAATGATTATATCAATCATGCTTTGATTACCAGTGAACCAAAAAATGGATGTAATTACACTATATTTGTGTAAATATGGTCACACCACAACAAAAAGAGCATAGATTCCATTACTTGAGTTTTAATATAAGAACAGATTGTAAAACCGATAATGTTATACTGGGTATCACACATGTAATGAGTGGAAATGACACCACATGACTACAGATTTGTGTCATTGAGCATCTGACACTATTAGATTTGCTCTATAGGGAGTCTACCCTGAAATCCTTTTACCTTGGGTAGTTGTTTATAAGGCCTGATCAGAAGTTTTCTTTAAATACAGCCAGTAAATACATTATGACTATCCTTTTACCATATAGCTCTAAATTCAACATTTGATATTCTTTATGAAAATTCTAGAGTTCTGGCAAACTTAACGCAAATTTGCCACTCATTATTGTCAGATCCAAATGAGCTTGTGATTTGCAGCAAATGTGTGCTAGAAGTTTGCTGCTCTTCACCGGTAGTGGTGAACCTGCAGAAAACTTTTGGCATCAATGGACAATGTAACGCTACTGATAAACACGTCTGTGGCAAACCAATGGCAACAATTAACAGTTTGCCAGAAAGCTTATTTGCATGTGAAAATGAGTGACAAAAAATGTGTGTTTTGCCAGAACTCCAGATTTGTGTAGGGACAAATTGCATGAAGCAGCCTACTTGCACTGAACATGTTAGCTTAGTATGATAATTAAACCATAGGGAATTAATGAGACAATGTTTGTATTGAAGGCTAATCAATTAGTCTGCTAACTAGAAACGCAAAGATAATCATAATTTGATCATTTGTTGCTTTGGTTATATTGTGTGATGTCATATACAGCTTACTCAACATTTATTGATGTATTTTCATGATTTAAACAACATACAGCTTCAAGTAATATTGTAGGATTTACTATCACGTGCTGAGTGGAATACACAAAACAACTAATTTCAGCCAATTATATTGCATTGGTGCCCCTGGAGAAGAATCCACTTTATGGTTGTGTTTAGAAGGTGTGGTGAAGCCTTTGCCCAAGTCTTGTGAGAGTCTCATTTGCTGTTAAAAAGATCAGATTTAGGGTTAGAATTAATGGTAGGGTTAAGATTAGGGTTAGGTATGGTTACTGTAGGACTCCAAATGAACACAATAAACAGTGTGTGAATGTCCCATGAAGCTCTCATGAGACTTTTCTAGACACAACCCTCCATTTTTCATGTCCTCAGCAATAAAATAGCAAACACATTTGATATACTCCAACTAGATGTAATCACAGTCTTAGGGTCTAAAATTCTATACCCAACAGATACTGAGCAATATTCAGATTTTGTATCAACCAACTTATCCCAATTACAAATCGGGTTTAAAATCGTATTCGACACATGGACATTAAACAATTATATTTTTACTAAATAATTTTCATATGATGTCTGACATTTTATAGATTTTGAGATGTTTAACATTTATGTATTCAAATTGTGTTCTGAAAATGTAGCGTGTTGATAAAAATGACACTTTAGTAAATCATTGTTTGATTCGCAAAATCATTTTTTTTAGACAATTACTATTGGTCCATGCGTGATCCTTGATGTTGCGAACCCGTTACCTCAAAGTACCAGCAAAGGGGAAGTTAAAAAGGCACTGAATGTGATGGACATACTGATTATTACATGCCTTTATGGCTAGCATGTAGTGCCAAAATAATTCCACTATTAAAAAGCAAAGCGCAGTTAATCAAACTAACTACTGATAATAACTAGAGGAAAAACTACATTGAAGTATTGACAGTGCGCTCTGTTGTGAAAATCTTGCTTAAGTATCTAAACAATCTCATTAATCAAGACAAATTAACATATGGCAAATAAAGTGCTGAAGTAGAATCTTCCTGTTAATGTAAAATGTGTTTTCCTCCAGCCAGAATTTTCACATGCATGAGTGTCCTATATGTGATGCAGTCAGGATATGCCACCTCCATGTCTTCCCGTACAAGACTGCTGTCTGAAAGCTGATACCAGATTCCTGGAGTGTTTCTCAGCAGTCAAGGAAGTCTGACCCACACAGGCATAAACATTTTGTGCCTGTCATAACCCGAATGTAGAGGTGCGCCCATCTCATCCAACCATCGGTCTGCTGTAGGTCTTTAATCTTCCAGAGAAACTCCTGTTCTTTATCCATTTGCACATTGAAAGCCATCTAAAAATTGCTTATTTGACTGATTATAGTGCATTTCCCCATCAAAATAAACTTGTGAGATGCAACAGGTTGCTACCAGATTAAGATGAATTAAATCAAGAAACTGGAAAGGCAAAGCTTGACTTATGGGTTTACATAAGAATTACAGAGCTACAGTACAGAGTTGACCTGCTGAAAGAATTGAGATTATTTAAGGAACCGTATGTGGGCCACTTGTGCCTATAATTGGTAACACTTCAGAAATTTCTATATAGACTTATGAGACTGCCAACTCTTGGCTTCCAATGCACAGACATTGAGGATTATTCTTGTCTAGGTTTGGAACAGTTCATATGTTAGTACACAGTCAGGCTGATATGATTAGACATTTATTTTTTTGTTCTTTATTCAGCCCTTCCTATAGGATCTCTAGACGTTTTAACTGCCTGCCAATTGTTTTGAATAGTTTTGTTATCTTCAGATCTGTTGTCCCTTGATGTGATTGTTGTCTTTGCTGTGGGTCAGGTCATTATGATTTAACATTTTCCACATTTCAACATTAATTTAGTTTTAACTCACTCATCTTTTTGCGGCTGCTTTGGTCTTTTGAAGAGTGCAAGAATGAAATGGCAAAGTGCAGTAGTGCGGTATATGCAACAATCCCCAAGAGAGCTGAAAGTGACCCTGCTCATCACAAGAGTGCATGGCATCAGATTACACTGGTTCATGAAGCCAGAGCAGTAGTGTCACAACCCCAGGTAAGTAGTATGAATACATTCCCAGATATTCTTCTTACGTGGCATTGGGCATTGTCGTGTATGACGTACAAACAACAACTGCAAAGTAAAAGACTTGTCTGATAGTTGCCTTGCAGTATTCCACCATAGATGGATGGATGGATGGATGGATAGATTGATTGAAATTTAGATATATTTTGTTCTATATAAAGAAAGAATTTATGAGTTTCATGCATATACGGCTTCTGCCAAACAGACTGTATTTCTACGGGTCTCAAACTAACACTTTTTGTGATCTATGACAGGTGTTTTGCACTAGAACTGCCAGGACTCAAAAGACACATGCTTGTGTTGTGGCAAGTGGCCAATGAGACCATGAGGGCTGGGGGGAGGGAGTTGTCCATCAGGATGCTGATTGTTTATCTCTTTGAATTTTAACCTCTTCCTATGCCCCTCAATTCATCAGGGTAGTGCATATTTGTCCATACAAACCAGCTGCTGTGCCCACTGCTTTCAGACCCATCTCAATGTAGTGTAGAGCAGAGGCCCTGTCTTTTCCTGGGCTTTCAAAGGGGTGATAGTGTTTTTAAACCATTGTCAGTAGCGTGACTTGATACAAATTGCTGTAGCCCCCTTTACTGTTGTTTGTATTCTTCCGGATAAATGTCATTCTGATTTGTGATCAGATGTAAACTGTGAATAAAACAAGTTAGAGATTTTTATAGAGCATTCATTAGTGTGCAGATTGGTTCCATTTTACCTCCATCAAGATATGGGATGTAGCAGATGAACTCCACCCAGGGGCCTTTACTCCAGCAATGAGGCATGGATTATGCAGCAAAGTCTCATGGGTATGGCTTTTGCAGCACGAAAAAGGTCACAAGCCCACATGCAAGCATCACTCCCCTTCATAAAAGATCAAGAATTGCTCCCATTGCAGGAATTGCCATCATATGTGTCTGCAAGATTTATGTTAAAACGCATCTTGCAGACAACCCAGAAGAGGGTAGTCAGCTTTTTATTAGATGTTTTTCTTTCATAGTTTAGGAGACATAAGATATCTCAGTTACTTTTGAAATGTTGAAATCTCTGACGCTGATATAGTTGGAAATCTGAGCACAGTCCATGAAATTGTAAAGATTTCTTCTTTAACTGGAGGAAATGTGAGATTAATTAGGTATTTTTCTAGAGAAAAAATGTAAGAAGCAGTAGACTTCTACAATGTTCTCTGTTTGCTTTCCATCCAATCTCATTAATGTCTTGGAGAACAATTGAGACATTATATAATTCTCTTTTGTGTTTTTATATTTTCTGTAGAAGGTGTTACTCAAGATGACTGATGATGTTCCCTTTTGCACAAATCTTTCACAGAATACTAGTAAAATTGTATAGTCTAACTTGATAGACAATAAAGACACATTCATTTAACTGACATCAAAGACAGAGGTTTTCAAAACATACATGCAGTTTCAGATTCAACTCTCAAATATCTTCTATAAAGGTCCTTTCTGCTCATGGGCATCAAACAGAATTTGAAAGACACTTTCTGACCCTTGTGTAACGTACTCATTGTTTAAGTTCCTCTTCAAGGTTTATTTTCCTTCAGTTTGTGTCTCTGTCTGTCTTTCCAGAATCTTGTCAAAGAAGGCTTAAAAACATTTATTTATTAATAATATATTGATTAAATGAAGAAAATGTACCTAATGAAAAATAAAACAGTTTAAACATTAAAAAACTATTTTAGTCCATTTGTAATATTTACAAATACTTGTATTTATATACATTAATCTGAATAGAACAATCCTCAAATAATGTGCATATTATAAATTAAGCATAATGTCAGGTATTCAACTTAACATTTATTTTTAAGCTCAAATACATTCATGCTCAATTCATAAAAATGTACATTATTTAAATAGATTTTTCATTCAATTGAAAGTGGAAATGTTAAAATAAGACTGAAATATTGTATTGAGTGAATCAACCTAAGACTGATCTTGGCTGGTCATATCTGATTCCTAGCTGAAACTCCCAGTATTTGTTTGTCAGAAGTGTTACTTTCGTGTTAAAGATGACATTTGCACATATTTTTTCTGTCCATGAGTTACTAATAATATGTTGTAACAGGACATTAAAAATGTGTGTTAACTTCAAAGTATTCAAATATCTTCACATCCTATCTCTGAATCTTGTTTTTTTTTTTGTCTTATTTCCCTGCTAGAAGTAGTTCAATGAGCAATTTTGATCAAATCATTTTGTAATAACACATTCCAATGTCAGTTCAGGCTTGTCTTAAGCACACTCAAGTTGTGTAAAGTTCTCTTTCAAAAGCTGAAACTTTCAGTTGACAGCTTTGAATGGTGAAAAGTATGAAAATCACCAGTGGCATCAAAATGTTGACCACAGATTGAGTATGTGGATATCGTGTCCCAGTGCAATAACTGTCATAATTATAATCCCGCTGTTTTCTTTTGTGCTTGTCCATTAGAGCGATCAGAACTCATGAAATATCTGCGTGGGGTGAACTAGGAGTTGGTCACATGCCGCAGCAGGGTTGGGTTCTGCTTCTCTGGACTGTAGAGCTGGCTAAAACTGCTGCCTCTACAAAAGGTTTGGAGGTGGTAGCCTTCATTGGAGTTGTGTCTGAATAGGAACTTAGATCCACCAAGTATTACTTTAACCAACATTTTTCTCTGATCACAAGCCCGAACAGGAAATGTGAACCAATTCATCATATGCATTAGTGGAAAGCTGGGCTGGGGTTATAAAATAATTTAGATTTTTGGCATCAGGGACAGGAGGGACCTCCCTATGAGGCTTGCAAGTCATTATGCAAAAGGTCAGGTATGAACACAAAAGACATGGGCATGGCACGTGTGGTACAAATAATGTCTGTGGTTAACATTTCTTGAAAGGACAACAAATGACACACAGGTATGTTGTAGGTATGTTAGTAAAAAAGTTATTTATTTTTTACTTTGAAGCTAATGACAATTAAATACCTGGAGATAGTGCTATCTGTTAGCATTCCCATTAATCTCTTTGGCAGTGCTCAGCTAGTGCAGGGTTCCCCAGAAATACACGAAATGGAGGCTGCCATTTTTGCTCATGGGATCTCAGTTCTGGGATCAGGTGTCACGTGAGCAATTACTCTTCAATTGGAACAGAGAGGGGAAATAGTCAATTTCACGTGTATTGGGATCCAGCTGGTAGTATAGCTGTGCAGTATGCGTAAACCTCACTCCTCTAGCCCCAAGAGGCTAACTAGCGTCTGATGCTAGAGGCTGTAGCCTCATTGTTAGAGCGCCCGCCTCCCATGTAGCTATCTGTCACTGGAAAGAGATGCATTATAATGCAATGAAATTATTTCACTTGAAATGTTTCTTGGGTTAAACAAATCATCTGCAATCTCGACTTCTTTTGAATAGCTGTCAATGCAAAAATAAGCTTTTTGCCATCATAGGGAGTAATTCCAACATCTGAAGCAGGGGCTAACATGGACATATTAACCAGCAGATTTCTGACTCCCTGGAAGTATCGATATTTCAGGACTGATCTGCCAGTCCCTAACCACAAGTACTGTACAAGTTTATGTGCTTGATGATTTTGGACGATAATTTATAGTCTTAAGTAACAACTTGTTAGCAACTTAACTTCAAAATTCACATTTGAGATACGATTTTATGACTGTTTAATTTTTGTTGTAGAACCAAACTTGAAAATGTCTTGTGATCTGTAACCACAGGTCTTATTTTTGTCAAAAACGCTATTCTAAAAACCCACTGGAATTTCCTTAGAGAACCCATGGTGAATTAGCCTTCTGTGTTGGTCTACAAATTGACGTCATGACTGAACAACTCTATTAGTTGTAATTATTGATGTACTGTGTCTGCTCTTGGAGAGAATAAACTTCCAGTTACTCCATCCAACTGGGTCAATGAGATATGAGTCGTTTCGGAAGGGCTGTATTACTACCTAAAAGAGGCCACTGCAAGGCATCAGCACGCAGCACCGACCAGCACTGCCAATGATAATGCAAAAATAGGTAGTAGGGTAGGGAGGGGTGGGGGTGACTTACTACAGAGAGGCACGGTAAAGTCATTAAGCGTTGACTTCACCAGTGTTTCTGGGTCATTGTGTTTTTAAAATGGATGCACACAGTTTCAACAAGTGGAGGAACCCCCGTTGCTTTTGAGGTTGCTGCGATAGCTTAGGTCATACAAAATTGCTTATATAAGCTGGCAGAGGATATTCCAGCTGATGTTTCAATGGGGATGGAAGAGGCGTCTCTGAGAAAAGTCATCAGCCTTCCTTCCTGTTTCTGTCTAATCTGTATGGCACTCAGTTACACACTCAAAGAGGAGCTGATATCTCTCACTTGACAAGGTGTCTCATTTGATACCTCAGACTCTCAGCCACTCACAGGCACTGTGATATGAGCCAGGCAAAGACTCTGAGCTCTACGGATGTCAGATTAGTTTTCCACGTGTCAAAATAGAACATGGCCTTAAGTCTTACTTCAACTAGGGGGGACAACAAACAAGAAACTTTCTTTTATAATATTGATTTGTATATTTACATTTTATGTTAACCCAAAGTTGGAAGGATATGTGCCTCCAGCAATGGCAAAGATTTAAAGAAATCACTACATTAATTAAAAGCCCATGGAATCTGTGGTGTCATCAAATATTGCTCTGTTTGTTTGATTGTCCTGAACAAACAGACATAGCAACTAATGGCATGAGTTTGGGGCTGGACAATCTGTTTGTTGACCAATGGGAAATGGAGGGAGCTGAGGCGACGTCATGTTCAAAACAGTGGATTAAAAAGAATGGCGGTGAACCGCAAGTTGAATGGCTTTCCTCAACTGTAAGTATACATATTGAAAGAAATTTGTTTAACAAAACCAGAGTGGATCATTTCATGTTGTTATTATGTCATATATTCTGGTCCCGGGTCAATACCACACATCCCCATATGAAGTATGTCTGAAATCTTGTTATACTACTTGCATGCATATGTGGCAATCATAACTGGAGGGAGGAATACTGGAACGTCTAGTAAATTCTCCCTAACCCTCACACACACACACACACACACACACTTCTGCATGGATAAACAGACCACAGAATAAGGTGGACTGCTACCCAGTCAACAGCTATGCCACGCAGGGGGCCTTTTCTGGGGAACGCCTTTTACATTTGAGCAAGGCTCACAGATTAGTTTACGGCTGAGTCAGGTATCAGACATGGGTTGAGTAAAACAAATAGAAAACTTTATTTTAAACTCATAAAAATATCAAGCTTTAAGACATAAAAACACCTCCACACTTTGAGACAACATTAATCACACTAATGACACATATGGACCTTACCACCTCAGAATTGGGGACCGGCTCTCCCAAGCAGGATGGACACAGCAAACATACTTGTACACCCACACCACAGCACGCCACACCTCACATTGAGCACAGCATTCAGGCGAGAGGCCCATTACCACAACGCAAGGAGATGCTGAAACTCTGCAACTGGCCGGCCCAATTCTGAAGGGAAAAAGTAAGACAGAGTGAAACACAGACAAACACGCTTGACAGATGATTTACTTAAAACATGTTAAATCAGCATAACACACGCCTCACACAACAATTTACAAAGGGTTCACCAAACCAGTTCCATCCATCTAATCGAGGTGCCGCGTCCGGCAACAATGACAACTGGTATGCTGACGGACTAAAGCAGGAAGAGAACAGCCCACAAATTACAAAATAAAAACTAGCTCAAGTAAATCACAATCAAAAAATGTAATACATAAAACAGACAAAACTCTAATCAAATCACCAATAATATATATATATATATATATATATATATATATATATATATATATATATATATATATATATAGTGTGTGTATGATAAACAAAAACAAACTCAAAATAAGTCAATCAAACGAAACAAAATCGATTCACATGAAAACCCCCAAAAAAGAATGAACACAAAGATTGCAGAATTGACTGGTGACAGCTAGGTGGCTGACCATCTAGTACATGCCCCTTGTGGCTTTGATTAAAGTTGTTACCTATGGCACATTTGAACTCAAAGGTAAAGGTATCCCATCGCAGGCCCAAACCAGCAGTCCAGCTGATCCTGTGAGTGTTAACCACTCATACAGTCAATTCATACAGTCCCGTATACCTCAGCTCCCAAAAACAGGATAAAAAAAATCACAGTAGCACGTCCCGATATCCCACCAATGATATAATGCGAAGCATTTATGCACTCTCCTCTCTTACTAGCAGCTCATGTCAGGGGTAGAAAGCACTGCTACACATACATAAAACTATGTACTGTTTTATTGTCTTAGAAGTGGAAGTGTGTCCTTCATTAAATACAGTACATTCTGTGGGCCTACCATCTGTGCACCTCAGCAGAAATCGAGATTCATCAGACTAGGCTTTTTCCAGTCTTTAACTGTCCAGTTTTGATGAGCCTGTAACCACTGCAGCCTCAGCTTTCTGTTCTTAGCTGACAGAAGTGGAACACGACATGGTCTTCTACTGCTGTAGCCCATCCGCCTCAAGGTTCGACATGTTGTGCATTCTGAGATGCTATTCTGCTCACTACAATTGTACAGAGGGGTTATCTGAGTTACCGTAGCCTTTCTGTCATTCTATGTTGAACCCTCTCATCAACAAGTGATTTCTGTCCGCAGAACTGCAGCTCATTTGTTGATTTTGGCACCATTTTGAGTAAACTCTAGAGACTGTTGTGTGTGAAAATCCCTGGAGATCAGCAGTTGCAGAAATATTCAAACCAGTCCATCTGGCACCAAAAATCATGACAAGGTTGAAAACACTGAGATCACATTTTTCCCCAGTCCCACATTTTTCCCCAGGGTAATCTGAACATTACCTGAAGCACCATACCTGCATGGGGCATGGGGACGTGGTCATGTGTCGGTCTCCACGGGGTAATTATGAACCACGTGACAAGCCTTACCGCTCTCTCTCTCCCGCAGACCGACACATGACCACGTCCCCATGCCACACTGCATGATTCAATATATTGCACTGCTACCACATGATTTTACATGCGCTTAGCAGGATAGTTCCCAGAGCAACATAATGACATGATGTGAGGGCGGCTCCTGAAGCCCAAAAATAATAAATGACAATAGTCCATGGTGGGGCCAGTAGAGGGCCCAGAGACAGAGGCATAGACCAGGGGACCAGGGCGAAGCCTGTGACCAGGAAAGTGAATTCAGGAAGGTCTGGCAGCAAGGGAGATGGCTCCAGTAAGGGAGCGGGGTGCTCACAGCCATGGAAGCTGTTACCCAGTCTCTGCCAGCGCTCCTGACCACAGTAGCTGTTGCCCAGTCTGACCCCTGCCCAGTGGCCACCCAAGTCCAGTATGACCCTTATCTAGCAGTCACCCCTAACCTGGATCAACATCCCTGGCCGCCGGACCCTGTCTTTTTGGAGCGCCTACCTATTCTCCGGACCCACTCCCTTCCTGGAACCACCTGCCTGACTGCCAGACCTCGCTCCTTTCCTTGAGCCATGTTCCAGGCCTCCGGACTATGCTCCCTTCCTGGAGCTGCCTCCCTGGCTTCCAGACCCTTCCCCCTTCTTGGAACCACCTCCCTGATTTCCAGACCTCGCTCCTTTCCTGGAGCTGCCTCCCTGGCCTCCAGACCCCACCCCATATTGGAACCACCTCCCTGGCAGCCCGACCTCGTTCCCTTCCTGGAGCCATGTCGCAGGCTTCTGGACACCTCTCCCTTCCGCCACCTCCCTGGCATCAGGGTTCTGTCACGCCACGTCATTCTTATGCTTTCTCAAGGACTCTTATTTTTAAATGTTTTCCTGGTTTCCTTTCTAATTGTATCACAGGTGTTTCTTGTCATCTTGTTAGCCCTTGTGTTTATATATGCCCTCTTGTTCCTTCTTCGGTACTTGTTTGTATGTTAGTGCATTATTAGCCAGCATATTGCTGTAGTGTGTGCATTTCCTTCTTCCTTGAATATCTACCTTCATAGTTGTATTCTCTTCTTTTGTTTACTATTAAAGTTCTGCATTTGGATCCTCACTCTCTTGTCTCTTCCATTCACAAACCCAGACAGATAGACAGACAGACAGATTGAGGGCATTGTGTCAGGCCCTCCACATCAACAGCACATCTCTGATTCTCTCCACTTCTTTACAGCTGCATTACTGCACTACCTCTTATGGCCAGCCTTAGTTCACAACTCTAAGATGAGTTTTCATATCTGTGATCACAAACCCCCATGTTGACACAATTACTTCAGTGGCGTACAAATGGCAAACTGTTGTCTTACCCTCCTCCATTTCTTCATTCAAAGCCAGGGACTAAATCCAAATTGTTTATAATTTTGGTTTGTTCTAAGCCAAAACAGTATATTTTTGTTCCGGTTCGGAAGTTCCACAGCCTCCTCTTCAAATGGTTAAAGGATAGAACAAAATAAAAGAACAGTTAATAACGTTCTTTTTAAAATGACAGTACTCTGAGCTAAGGGTGGGTGAATACTAACTGCACTGTTGCAAGATCTCGCAAGAGAAACAAGCAACCTGTCCTAGAAAAACAAGCCCAAATAAGCCACTTGACTCACCAAAATAAACCAAAATAAGCAATTAAAATATTTCCTATATGGTGGATTGATCAGTTTAAAAATCATAAGCATACAAATAATTAACAGTGAAGTACAATTTTAATTACATATCTGCTTCTCAGTCAAAACCCAGCAACATAAAATTCTATTAATGCATCATATCTAACCAAAATCCAGCGCAGACTTCGCAATGTGAAATTCAGTTCCATCAATTTACTGTGATAAACCCTTTGGTTTTTGATTTCATGAAAAACTACCAGAACGAAATTAACCTGTTATAAATGGTTAACAGCATTTGAAATAAAGTTTTATCTCCTGAAAATCACATTGTTCCCATTTTTGGTTACGTTATGCATAAAATGTTTTCGGTTTACAATTTTAGTCCCTGTTCAAAACTCCCTTTATCTTTTTATTTAAGACTTTAAACACCCATTCTACTCCCCTGCACCTCAATAGTCTGAGGATGTTTCAAATGTCTCGAATATCAATGATGGAAATACAAGTCGAGCCAGACTGCATCTTCAGTTTGACTGCAGAGTTAAGGTAGGAGCTATGCTGAAATGAAGAGTTGCAGCAAGAGACTTGCTGCAATAGTGTACATAGTGAGTAGTGTGACCTCTGCAAAAGACACAATGGGATCAAACTATGTGAAATCTAAGCCCAGGTCAGCTCAGGCCAAGGTTGCTTTGTCTTCAGATAAACCAGATGATAACTAATGGACAAAATGGTCTAAATTCTCACATTGGTATTATTTCTTGGCACTCTATTACACTAGTCAAGTACATTTTTATTTGTATAGCGCTTTTTACAAAACACATTGATTCAAAGCGGCTTTACAGAAAATGATACTGAAATTGATAGAGTACAATGTGCCTAAAGGCTCCGCAGGGTAAAAGGCTCCATTGATTTTATTTTCTCCAAAAACACAAAATAGCAACAAAAACTACCACAGCAATTTCCTAAACACCTGTTTGTCACTATGCACAGCTAAATTTTCCTGTTCCATGAGATCTTTGTGTGTAATGTCTAAAGGTTGATTTTGAGGCAATTTCATCTAATTTGTTATATTTTTAATTTGTTTTGCTGATTTATGTAGCAAATGAAAATCCCTGAAATTAACACATTTCTTTTGAGACAAAATACTAATTTATCCTTTTCAGTTTTGTTTAAGGTAATTAAATAAAAAATAAATAAAACTAACTGTCCAAAATGTAAAAGGATAGTATTTAGGGTAAAAAGCCCCCCTGTTGCAGAGGCTAAAGGCCCCTACTGTCAGGGATCAATCAAGCTCGTTTCAGTCCACCACTCAAAGATCACTCTCTCCAGAATATTAAACACACACACCTGTTCATCATCAATTACCTCATCAACCAGCTCATAAGAACTCTCACTGTGATTTCAGTCTTTGTCAAGCCTCCAACAGGAACAGACCGTTCTTCTCGTATCCTGAAAACCCTGTTAGCTCTGAACTGCCTGAGAATTCTGTTTCCTTGCCTGACTCAAACTAACCCTTTGTGATATTGTTCTGCCATCTCCAGATCTCCCATCCGATTCCTGAGAGCCCATGTTCGAGATTTGATCAAGTTACTCCGATCATTCCTAGTAGAGAGAAAGGATTAACGAACTGAGACTGAGTGACTATACTACTATTTAAGTTATCTGGATTACCTATTGTTCTCCATGCATCAAGCGATCTTCACTATATCTGCACCTGAAAATTCACCGTATACTCATCTTACACGATTGTCACCTGAATAAAGCTGTATTCGAATCACTTACCTCCGATCTCCTGGTCTCTATCCTGACACCTACTCAACAGATAGTTTTTTGTTTTGTTATGTTATGTTATGTGGGTTGAATAGATTTGTTATGAAATATGTTCAAAGTAGGCTCACATTGACTGATCAAATCATAATAGAGATTAATAGAATGCCAAATGTGTTTGAAATTAACAGGAAATGGTTTTCTGAAGTAGATATGTATTTTAAGTAAGCATCATCTTAATTTGTTACAAAAAAAAAAACAGAATATTTATCGAAACAACCTTTAGTTATTATTTATTTTCACACAACTTATGTTTCTCCATCAATATTCAATAAAAATAAATCTTTTTTTACCTTGATACATTTTGTGGCCATGAAAAAAGTTTGTGAAGGCCACCAGTGAGCAAGCCTAAGGCGACTTTGGCATGGAACACAAAACTCCATAAGATGTTTGTTTATGTAGAAAAATAACCTTGGGGAATTCAGGCTCAGCTGGAAGAGCCAGTTACCCTCTGGCTATATAGCATGAATATAATACCAATATTAAATACTATCTATAGAATTTCAAGTCTTTTTTTATGTGAGTAAACTGAGAAGATGCTGGTGGACAATGTTTAAAACTTAAGGATTTTGTAAGACCTCCAAGATTAATTATTAAGTGTCTTTAAAATCCATTTCAAATTGACTGAGGAAGTGCACTTAGATGCAGTTAACTTTTTGTTTGGCTGATGAAAGCTTTAGTTGACATTAATTTATTGTCTATGTATTCCATTTTAAGAGAGTGTAGTCCATCCTATGACCAAGATGATGCAGGCAGCATTCAGTGAGGTGTGCCTCGCAGTCCGGCTGGAAGCTTGTGGCAGTTAATTTCCTGTGAAGTCAATGTGCAGGCAGAGGCCAGTGAAGTATCCCTTGTTGTATGGTTGGAATTGGCAGCAGTTTATCCTCTATGAAGCCATCATAATAGATTGAAGTGATACAGTAAGTGATCATCGAAGCTCCCCTCATTGTCTGGTTGGCACAGACTGCTGTTAGTAGTCATCGCTCAGCGACACATAGCGTTGGGATTGGGAGATCAGGTTGGACAGGTGCTGGATCTGACAGGGAATATATGTATTCTGAATAGATATGTATCATGAGGATGAGACAGGGGAAAAATTTGAATAATATTAGCGTAGATGCCATTCACTATAAAGTTATCGAATATGAGAAGTGTTTTTGTTTCCGACAGACCAAGAGTGATAAATCACAGTACATGATCAGTATATTTGATATTATTGTTTTCTGAAAATGCCATTGTGGATGCCCTGCTAAAAAGAACAGCTTGCACAAATGTTCATGCTGGTTCAGACTTGTTTATGTTGGTTAGTGCTAGTTTGGCACTGGTCTAGTTAGTAAATTAATATAGCTATGGTGTTCCCCAGCAAATAATTATGGTGAACCAGCATGATCTCTTTAGAAAAGCTGGTTGGCCAAGGAATTCTGTCGATTAAGATAGTTAAGAAGTCTTTTAAAAAACAGCATATTACACTGGTCTGTTCAACAGGTTGTTCAGTAGCTGTAATGTGATTTAATGTGACTCCTCTCATTGAAGAATTTACGTCAAGAGAAGTCATTGATATGTTGAATTAGACCAATATAATCCAGCCTGTCTTGGAAACATCAATACATTCAAAACCCTCTTGAATTCTAACAGTTCAAGCTTGCCTGTCAATTCCACTTGTTGTTCTGACTCACCTAATTACATCAAGCCAGGCAAAGAAAATACATGTAGAAAACACTTAAGGGTAGGAATGTGAGTTTCTCTGTTTGCATGCGAGTGGAAGTAATTACACAGTTTATGTGCCACCGATCCTGATAGGGAAATGTTTTACAGGGTTATGAGACTTAGCAGAGCTTAAGCTATAATAAAAGGCCTCAGTAACCAGATTAATGTTCTGACAAGGCTGTCTGATTGTCGCCATGAGGCTAACTATTAAGGGAAAGTAGACGCTGTGTGCTGTCACTAAGAAGGTTCATGTTTTACAGCTCGGCCTCAAATACAAACTCAACTTGTGCTTCTGTTGTGCTTTACATGTCTTGCCAATCATAAATAGTACACATTTCCTAGAGTTGCACTGAAGATCATGCAAAGGATTGTCATGAAGTGTATTCATTTATTACAAGGCTGTTAAATGAAGGAGGAAACTGAGGTCTGTTTCATGGGACAAATACTTCAAATAGCAAAAAATAACTTACTGGTCAGTATGATGGATTGAGAACTTAATTAGAGTAACCATGCAGAGTTTCCCGCCATAAGTTCTTTCCAGTCAAATCCATTGTTCAGGAATACTTTCTTTGGTTTGTTTTGAAGTACACATTCCTCCTGATCGTTAAGTTCATTACAATGTTCCCTTCTATGTTTGAATGTAGACATGGCTCCCAGCCCCTCCGTCCCCAGGGCTGATTACAGAAAGCCCCTTAATGTGTATTGTAGGAGTCAAACAAAGACATTTCCATAGTAGGAACTCTGACTTCCTGTTGATAAGCAGTATGCTATTCCAAGGCAACAAGTGTTTATGTGTGTTTATACACAGGGTGAAAACAATATCTCCTAGATCGAAGAGAACAAGTGTTGGTGTAAAAATAGCGGTGCATGGTTAAGCATCAAAGTCCATCAAATAAACAAAGTTTCGTTAGAACTCAAAACAAACAATTGAATCCCACACCTATTTCAACTCAATTGAAATTTGCCTTTGAAGTATTAGTTTTGGGAGCATTGAAAGTATCTTTAAAAGTCTCCTAGAGAATGAACTGTGGCACACATTTTTTATAAGGTTGCTGGTGTGATGGCCGTTTTAATTAATTGTTCAGACAGGTTAGCAAAACGGCAAGAATCAGTTTGCGATTCAGTCGGAATCACTTGTGTACTGAAGTGGTTTCTCACTCAGCAAAATATTTACAGGATACTTTAGAAGAACCAAAGAAGTGCTGCATGAAGATATACAGTATATACATACAATCTATTTAAACAAAACCTCCAATTGAATTCTATATTTGTCTGTGTTAAAGAAGATTTTTATTAAAGGGGTCATGATGCCTTTTAGTATTTTAATGTTCCTTGAGGTTCACTCACAATTTTAGTAAAGTTTTTTGGACAAATGACAATTTTTCACCCTCATTCTGACCCTCTGTCAGAAACACTCAATTTTGCTGCTGCTCCTTTAAGACTTGACAGTAAACGCCCACTGTTATGATTGGCTCTCTGCTCTTGACTGACCTGCTCTCTCCTTGTCGTCTCAATACTCACCGCTACAGGGCAGGGCTAATGAAGTGATAAGGTAAAGTAGGCAATGATGTGTTGTAGTGGAGGCGGTCAGAAGCAAATGTATTCCACGGTGTGACATCACAATGTGGAGAAAGTATTTAATGAGTTGTTTTGGTTGCTTGGATTCAACAAAATTTTTGAGTTCTGAAACGTACAATGTGTTTTTAAAATCTAATGACTATGACTAATGTCAAAAGATCAAGGAAATGACCCCTTTAAGTTAGACACCTGCACATGCAGCTTTTTAACATCTCAAGGTAAATGCTTTTTCTGCCTAAAGCTGCGTACACACTGCCAGCGACATCGTGCGAGACAGCGACACCATCCCATTCATTTTCAATGAGAGCACAGCGACTTCTGGCCACACGAGCTGTCGCGACCGTTGGCGACTAGATGTGGCCGTGTCCAGCAAAGCGACAAAGTTGAGACAAGTTCAACTTTATTCAAATGAAGAGCGACTTACGGAAGCGACAGCCATTAGGAGAGAAGACGGGAGAGCTCACGTGATCCTTCTCTCTCTCTCAGCTCCTGTAGTAATGGAAAGATGGATGAAAGGCTAATTCTTGCTGTTAGCAATTTTCCAGTGCTCTATGATATGGATATGGTATATCCAGCCGCAGCTCTTGCACCAGCTGGTGGTACTCGCTGTGCTGACTCCGAGATTGAATGGTTTTGTGGACCCAGGCAGACCGGCGTTTGCGTTTTCGCCGCAGATAAACAGCCGCTTTGGCAAAGAGCACGCCTTGTTTCTCATTCATCTTTGATATAAAGCATTTTATGTACTAATTCCATATATATTTAGTCTTTTCCCTCCAAAATGTTTGTTTTTAGCTGCAAGAAAAGCCATTCGCTGTCAATGAATGTCATTTATAAACGTTACTAGGCAACCAGTAGTGGGAACGCCCACTAGCGACTTCACCGCCAGCCACTGGCGACCTGCAGCGACAAATTCGCTGGCAGTGTGTACGCAGCTTCTCAAAACAAAACAAGAGTCTCAAAACAATAACAGTACCTGAAACCATTTAAAGTTCCAAAAAGTAGTCTACAAATGCATTACCATGCATATTTGGGCATGTACATTTGAGTACCATGTACTGTAAATATCATGGTACATAAACATGACAATCAAAGAAATCAAAGTAGCATGGTCTTACTATCACTACCTGGTACAACCACGACTTACAAAACTACAAAAACACAGTACAAAAATACCATGGTAGTACCATAGAGTTTTTTAGTGACAGCAGACTTTTTTTGAACGTTATTTTCAGGACCTAGTGCTATGTGAAGTCTTTTAGAAAGTCGTTGTTACCCATAGTTACATTTTAAGCAGTAGTTAACCCCAAAATGTTAATTCAGTCATAATTTACCACCAACCCATTGTCACGATTGTAGGTGAAGGCAGACAAGAGACAAGGATCTAACTGCAGCGATACTTTATTGGAACAACGGGGCAACACGAAAACACACGAACAAAGAAAACATCCACAATGGGAAACAGTAAAACAAAAACACGGAAGGCATACGAAGATAGAACAGGCGGGGTAACATCGACGGGAAACAGGCATCCACATACATCAAAGACCGACGGGAATGGAGAAACAAATGGGGTTAAATACAGCGACACAGGAGGATAACAAACGATATTCAGGTGCAGACAATAACGCTGTGGCAGTGGTGATGAGGGCCGGGAACCATGGGAAATGTAGTTTTATTACACAGACAGTGAAACACGGGGCGGACAACAAGGAAAACGTGACATGGAACGTGAAAAGTGGCATGTGAAACAGAAAACACAGGGCAGACAACACAGGAACATGACACCCGTATAGTAGGTTTTATAAGAAACAACCCAAGTTTTTGTTACTTTCAATGGGAAAATTAGCACATGTAATTACACATAAATGGCACTTTTGGTGCCTGATTTTCACTGCCTTGAAACTACAGGTAGTATTAAAACCATTACAAACCACCAGGCATAGTGAAACACAATCACTATTTGACATGTTCCTGCCATCATGTGCTACATCGTGATTTGGCAGCAGCAGCTGTCTTGTGCTACAGAAGACGTTAAGAAAGTAGCTCAAGAGTTTTTGAACTAGATAAAGCAGCATACAATGATTTAACTGTTGGCATCATGGAAACGCACACTCATTCATTTCCTGCCAGTTCTGCATTTTGCTGTGTTAAAGTGCTTTTACTGATAAAGTTACAGGTGATAACAGAATGAGATACTGAAAGAAATTTGTTTTGCTACTTGCTTCTTAACTTGCTAAGTTAGCAATGCTTGAGATATGTGCACCCTGACAGGTCAGGTAATACAAATCTTGATGGGCATTTTATTATGGTGTTCTTAACTCCTCATATTCATGATAGTAATATTATCATGACCACCAGGTGACTGTGGCTTAATGTCCTTTTGGAACGTGAAGGCCAGTGTTCCCTGAGGAGCATATTCTAGAAGAGCGCTACTCAACACATGGGCCGCATGCAGCCCTCGAGCATTTAGAAATACATTTATCAGCAACGTATCATATCTGTATGAATTATGAGGTGTTCATTTTCATGAGGATTTAAGCTAGTGTTTTACATTGCTGAATCACATTAGAAAGGGAATTCAACTGCAATAGAATGCTACAAATAAAACAACAACAACAAAATATAATATCTGAGCATTGCTGATGTTATGAGTGCGGCGGTCCATCTGTGCACGCGTTCATACAGTGCATGTGTGCTCTCATGCACTCTGTCAATAAAACATGAGCACTCACAATCTCACTTCACGGCATGTATCTGTCCAATCTCTTGAATAGCTCATAGAGATATTTACAGTACTCATCATGACAACAGTATTTACAGGGCTATGCATATGCATTTTAGTGACCTACTTTGGCGCAAGGGGGGGTCAGTTATTGTAACTGAAGTACTTTTGGTGCTAACAATTGACATATCGTTTTGTTTTTGAACACATCTTTGGTGTAGGCTATGTAATATTCAACACTCATGGTGTTTGTTAGTTGACAATCACAGTGACAACAGAACAGATCTATCTATATCAGAAAATACAACTAGTACACCCATTATGTTTAAAATAATTTCTAAAAGGTGTAGTTGACCCAAAAATAAAAATTCCTCCTCCCTCATGTGGTACCCTTCCTGCAGGCTCATGCTGACATCACCCACCAGCATAACAATGCCACCATCCATAATGCTCATTCTGTGCATGATTTCCTGCAAGATAGGAATGTCAGTGTTCTGCCATGGCAGGGTCATTCCCCCCAGAATTGTCCAGGAACTTGCAAGTGCCTTAATGGAAGAGTGGGGTAAAATCTCACAGCAAGAACAGGCAAATCTGGTGCAGTACATGAGGAGGGGATACACAGCAGTACTTAATGCAGCTGGTGGCCACACCAGATACTGACTGTTACTTTTTATTAAGTGTAACATGTACAGATGATATGTTTATATACATATAATCACAAAATGTACATATAATCATAAAAATTAAGGGTGCAGCCCTCAAGGGTACAGGGATCCAGCTTTGCAGCCCCTGACCTTTCCAAAGTTGAGTAGACCTGTTCTAGATTATGTTCCATGTTGACACTCTAAAAATAGACTCTGTTCCCGTCTAGTCGCTCACAGCACCCCCTCATCACTTTATCAAATAACCTGTGAGATGGGGTTCTGAGAAAGATGGTGGGGGTTCTACTATAGATCTACTCCAGTGGGGTTGTCCAAAAGAAGAGCAGGGTAGTTCAAAGTTGACAGTGTGTGTACTCATAGCCCTGGTTTTTAGTTTCAGAACTGTATACCCATAGGTTTGTTTTGAAGTACACTCATTACTTCCTTCCAAAGTTCCCTGGGAGATTGGGTAAGTCTGTCATTTCAGGGAAAACATGTAAAGTGTTATTTCACCCATAAATGAAAATGTTATAATTGATTCACACTCATGTCATTCAAAACCCATATAACATGTTTTTTTCTCAAGCAGAACAAACTTTAAAAAGTGCATTACTGAACACTAAATCTAAATTAAACCCTTTGTAAAATATCATAAAATGCCCAAAATAGCAAATACAAAACATCTTGCATTGGTTTAACATTTCTGTCTGTTATTATACCAAACAGCCAATTTTATAGCCTACATAACATGAACACGACAATGACTAAAAGATTTTCCAGACTGTCAGATTCTGTTAATATTGCTAAACTCCAATATTCAACATGATTAAATATCACTAAACAGCTGAGCTATAATTCAGTGGTTAAGTACATTTGCTGAAAGCTTTTCAATTGTCAGATGATTTTATTTTTGCAAGTTATGATTTTTCCAGCCGCACTGAATAGGCTACATGCTATGCTGTGTTAATCTTGTCAACAACGAAGAATCCACAACACAGTTACTAAGGATCTAATACTTTACTATTCTCATTGCATGACATTATTTCAGGAATTGGTTTAAAGTTTTTCAAGGTCTTTAATGTTAGCTGACACAGTATATTTATGTCAAGTTCATAACTGCCTGTGGCACTCGGTGATGCCAGCAGCCCTACAACCAAACGAAGTTCACACAATAACATGTCGTATGTATGTATTCAGAACCCTTGGAATGACACGAGTCGCATGGACTACTTTTGTATTCTTTTTGAAGCCATAGTATTGTAAAGACGTACAGGGATATTCATTAAAATTATCCTTTTGTGTTATAAGGAAGAAAAATGGGTTAAGAATTGAATGAGGATGAGTGAATTATGCAACCCAGTCTCATATAATGGCCGTTACTAAAACTATATTTTTGCACACTGAATTTTACATATCTCGTTTTTTGTGCCGTTACAGTTTCCTGATGAAACACTAGAGGCGCTACAACAACTGTGTGTTTTATTCACTTTCACACAAATCAAGAGTTCAACAACTGATTATGACTTTATTAATACTTATTCTTCACACTACTCACACACTGCTGTGTTATGATATCAAAACACTTACTATAATGCAACATTTGAAAAATATAGCTTGTATTACAGACCCACCTACATTTACACATTTATTCACATGTGAAAAGCTTGCGCAGTACCTCACCTGATAGAGTGTTATGAGTGACTTATGCAGAAACTGCAGCGAAACATGTAATGAAGCACGTCATTTCGTTTTGTAAAAATGTTGCCACAGTTACGTAATGTTCATGAGATCAGGCTGAAATTATGACAGAATTTTTGTTTTGAAATTGTGTTACATAATTACTGAAAGCCTATTTATTCATTTTGTGTTTTAACATTTGAACAGCACAGCAGAGACATTTATTTTATTTATTTCTGCTTTGATGGTCTTAATAACAAATGTATAAGCAAACTATGCAAGAGGTGTACTGGTATTGAACATTGCATGCAATAGTAATATAATAACCCTCATCCCTGGTTCAACACAGCTACAAAATTGGCTAGAAGACATCAAATATATGCTCAAAAAACATTTTTGTCTTTTTTTTTAAGTTTACACATTACAATTGTATGACACATTTCCATCTGAACTGAATTGTGTAATCTTTTACAAAATGTGCATATTAAATTCAGTTTGATGGAAATTTGTCATAAGACTGAAATGCCTAAATCTTAAAAATAGAGATTTTTTTTTTAAGTGTATTTTAAGTGTATAAAGGATTAGGAGCAATTTTAGAGATATGCCTTGTTATCTTCTCTTGTCAAATCTTCAACAACATAAATGAAGACAAAGGTATCTCTTTTGGAACACACATGCACACAGACATACACATTTTAAAGACTGGAATCTGAAGAAAGAGCGAGAGTGTGTGTAGCAAGAGAAGATATGTGTGCTTACTAAGCTTTGGAGCATGATCAGTCCTGCCACCTGAAATATGCTACAATAAGGAGCGTTCTAGATTTCGTGCAGAACATATCCCAGTGTTTCTCAAAGACTGATGAGGGGACGAGGAGGACTTCCTTGACTTGATTTCTCAATCTGGCTGGCAACTGACTGGCTCTTGCAGTGTGATATTTTAATCGGATGCTTTAATGAGATAATGGACACCCAAGGCAGTCTAGAATGCTCCCTACTGATGGCCCCACAAAGCCCAGCAGTATAGGTGGAGTTTTCCCTTTCATTTTGATGCGTGCTAATTCTTGATTCCAGCTGTCACAAGTTCTGAGATTTAACTTAATCATCAGTGTTACCGGAAGCATGTTGTGTCAACATCATGGGAGACCTGAGTTCTGGTCCCACATTGGAACCAGGAAGTAATTCTTATAATCAGTGACAAGCATGATTCAGAGGTAGCATTTTACCCTCTAACATAAAATGTTCACTCCACTGATGGTTATGTTTAGGTTTGGGGTTTGGTTTGTGGGATACACTTTATAATATATGCATTCCTCTTCACTGTAATACAGCCTGTACAGCTGAAAACAACTCTCTTTACAACTCTCTTTACTGTGGACATTATACCAGAAAAATGGAGCTCACATAGGTTCATACATCCAACTACACTTACCGCTAGGGCCACTGGGGCAGTGTTTTGTATTTTGGTAAGCACAGACTGATTTAAAAAAAATCTACCTAATGTTTATTTCACTGTGAGTTCAGTCCGCTTTCTTAAACTGTCATTAAACAAGACAGCTACTTTTGGATGTATAATCGCCTGGATGTCAAAGCAACGCTCATCATTTCAGATTAAATTACATGTATCAGAGAACTCCTCAGAAATGGAGTAGACCATATAAGAACATACTTAATAACACAATCAATCGAATAAATCGTTATTGTTGTTGTTGTTGTTATATTTTTTTAAATGTACTAGTTATCTAAATTCATTTGGTGTCATTTGTTTGGTTTGAATTTTATCAGTGTAAAAGTGTCTTCATAATCATTTTGTGGTTGAACTTTTGACTTGTGTCAAAAAGTGTGTGTGAGTGTTCAGTTTACAATGTGTCATGTTTCAGTGAATCATAAGATGACTGTACAACATTAGCTAGTCATTAAGGCAGTGGAGCTTTCCTCGAGGTGTCTAAGCACTGTTCTCTCAAGGACCTCCTTTTCATTGACATCCCTTTCATTTCACATCATTCTTATGTATATCTGTCACTCCTCTACATACTTGACCCTCCCAATTCTTTACTTCTTTTTGACATGAATGATTCCTAGCCATTTAATTACACCTCATTAATGAATCATAGCAACATCTCCTCTCCTTGTTCTCAGCTTCCCTTGCATTTGAATTGTATTGATCTGCAATGGATTTGACCAGCCTTATCTCTTGAATATTTTGTGATTGTAGCAAAAAAAAAAAAATTGCAAAGTGATATTACGTGGCTCCTTACATATATCATGACAGTTCTGTGATTAACTGTGGTGGTAAAAGTAAATTAAAAGCTCTCCAAAATATCAGGTTTGCAAGGTTAATGTTCTATTTTTAAAATCAACAAAACCTCCAAACCAGCATACCTCCCTACCCCAAACCTTAAACCTAATCGATAGTGTCATAAAAAATGAAATGGACAGGAACAACACAATTGCTGAAGCAAACATGTAATTTTGTAGTCCTTCTTATAAAAACTTTCGGCTCACGCGTTGACTCGCATGCTCTTCAGGACTCATTCTAGGTCCTTTGCATCACAAGTGAAACGCTCTATCAGTTGAGCAATGTTGCAATTTGATTTAATTGAAACAAGATTATAAATGTAGTTGGTGATGTAATGCCAACATTAAAATGTATCGACTTACTTAAAACTCATTGTTGTAGTGTGTATTTATTTAACCAGAAATAATATAATATAAAAAAATATAAACTGAATTTCAACATCATATCTTTTTTGAAGATGTATAGTCTTATAAAATTAAGTTATGACTCAAAATTTTGATTGGATGAACCAAGGTTCCAAGCTGTTCTAGTTAATTGACTAGAAATGCACACTTGAGACATATTCAAACAGCTTCTAAACAGTTTACAGTTAGGATAATTATCTTAATTTATTTATATTATATGCGGCGTGCCAAGCATGGGAGCAGGCCGCACCTTTTCTGTCTCTATGTTTCTTGCATATAATTAAAGCAGCTGGGGTCATTTAAAGCTATAACATGCATCGGGGAAGGCATTATTTTCCAACTCCTACACGTTCAGGGGGAAAAGACCCCATAGAGACCACATCCTGCCCAAACTGGGGGGAGGTTAAATGTGGCGAATACGTCACATGGGTTTTCAGGCCACATGTGGAAGTGGCGCTGTGGTAGATCCTACCTAGCGAGGGAGGAGTTGCTACAAACACAGCGACCGGGGGGGCAGAGGGCACTGTCCAAGGGAGATAAGGGTCCGCCAAGAGGGGGACCGTACCACGGAAAATACACACAGGGGGATTAATCTGTGATGGCCAATCCCTGTGGAGCTATTACCTATTCCAGTAAAGAGTAGTTAGTACTCGTAATGGGTCTGGTCGATAATTCCTCTGAATTCTTGGACCAGAGGGCTATGGAGGAATGACATCCAGGGAGCACCAGTTTAGTGGACTCTCCTGGGAGAAAGAGCGCACGTGATCACCTCAGTGGAGGGGAAGGGTGCCATGTGCAAGCGGAACACTCGGTCAGTTGTTCCGTATTACTGAGTTCTACGTGCTCAGACCTGAGAGAATATGGGACAAAACTGTGAGAAACCCTGAGATTGTAGAATCTGTAATACAGATTAAAGATGACCCTACCGTAAAGGTATTGGGTGTTGCCCAGCCTGCCGCTCTGTAGATGTCTGCTAGGGAGGTGCCGTTGCCCAGTGCCCACGAGGATGCCACACTTCTCGTCGAGTGTTCTCAAATCCGCAAGGGGGCGGGCATGGCCTGAGTCTGATATGCCAAATTGATAGTGTCAACGACCCGGTGGGCTAGCCTCTGTTTGAGACAGCATTCCCTTTCCACTGTCCACCAAAGCAGACAAAGAGCTGCACAGAACATCTAAAGCTCTGCTTGTGGTCCACATAGGTGACAGAACCAGCTGGCCGGGGTCCGGAGGCGAGCGGTCCGCGTCTGGGGTGCCGGGATTGCTGGTAATTGGCGCCGGGTTGCCGTGAGAATGGCATTTGCGGGCCAGATGACCCAGTGAATGAGGAAATAGCTCTTTTATTTAGAATTTGGTTACCGCAGCCCGAAGGGGGTGCGGCAAAAGAAATAAAGATAAATGAGGATTCTCCTCCCGGCCCTCCACCGGGGGACGGAGTGGTCTGCTTACAAGCTCTGGAACAAACATCTCGTTCCCTTGGTCGTCCATATCAGGAACGCTTGGGAGCCTTCCAGGTCCTCAAGGATGTCCGAGAGACGGGGGGCGTGCACTTCCTGCGGTGCACTCGACGCTGGGGCTGAGAGCTGGGCCCAGGTGGAGGCATTAAGAGGCCACAGGGGAACACCCTTGGCGAGCAGACGGAGCACGACTCACGCTGGAATGGCTGTGATGCATGATGTGGGAGATAGCCTCCATCTGTTTCTTCACCACCGAAAAATGCTGGGCGAAGTTGTCGACGGTGTCACAGAATAGGCTGAGCTGGGAGATGGGGGCATTCATAAAGCGGGCTTTGTCAACCTCCCTTCTCGACCAGGTTCAGCAACAGGGGATTTTCCTGGACCACGAGGGTGTGTGATTGTGGCCCAGATACACGAGGCAGTGTCTGTGACCATCAGGAGCAGAGAGATATCGACCGCATCCACAGAACTACACAGAGGCGGAAGGGCATCTATAAAAAGACGCGTCCTGAAAAGGATGTTCAACGCCTGCTATGTGTGCTCTTTTAGAGTAATTATACTCTTTTTGGGAGAGAATATACTCTCTGTCGAAGCGCCCAGGAGCAAAGGCTGCACTGGTGTGCAGAGAAGGAGAAAGCGGCTGATACACACCGTAGATCCAACAGCAAATGCTCTGCAGAGGTGAGTGGAACAGAAGTGATCTCAGCTCGCCGATCGCACAATCGCTCGGCTCCAAAGAAAAAATCTGACGCACGATTCCCTTCTTTTACACACGTATGTCCGAGTGAGGGACATGCAAATTCTGTCTGCCAATTTCTCATTGGCCTTTTCTCAAGTTCAGAGGTAACCGAGGCCTTCAAAAAAGACCCCTAGTGTCGTATCATTCGACACAATGTCGCGTGAGCGACAGAAGGGGAACTGTTGAGCATGTCCTTAAAGCCTGGTCAAAAATGCATAAAACGTTTTGAGTGATTTAAGCATGTGTTAAATGCATAAAATGCTTTGACAGATTTAAGCAGGTATTTAAATGCATAAAATACTGTGAATGATATAAGAATGTATTGAGGTGATGTATACTGAAGCATATGGGTAAACCAATGCTAATTTGACATTAGCCTCTACCGTATTTCATTACTGTATTTCATTTTTGTATTTCATTGTGCCATATTTAAGTTTTTGTATTTCATTCTTTCTTTTTTCTTTTTTCTTAATGCAATACCATCGACCACTGTTGATTTGTTTTTTATTTAAACAGCCATCAGATTTAACCCAGAAAAAAATAGTTTTGTATCCTGTGTTGATTATTTTCAACTCAAAGGCTACATATACAAACAATAAGCATGTTCTGCGATTTTTTGGAAAGTGAAACTTAGTGGGCCTGATTTCTGCTCACACATTTTCTTACTTAGGCCTATGCTTTACTATAAATGTGTAAACGACTACATTCTTGTGGGTTTATTTATTTAATTACAAATTCAACTGCTGTTATATGCCTCAGATGAAACTATGTTTATTATCTCTCTGTACTGTTAATATGGGCATCAGAAATAGGCCTGTTAGCTGAAGCCTCTTACAGTAGGACTCAATGATCTGTGTCCACCTCAATTGTAAGAGAGATCCTTTGACAATAGACCTCAGCACCCCCACCACTATCCTGCGTTCCTGGCTGTCTGGCTCACAGTCTGATGTTCTTCCTGGCTGGAAATCAGTGGCTAATAGCCAGTGATGTTTAGTAATTTTGTGCATGAGACAACGCATCTGATATGCAGTGCACAAGCTTTTTTCTTGCCTTTGATTCACTTACATTGAGTCCAAATCCGTAATCATGACCTGTCCGACACTTTCTTTCATGTCAACTTTCCCACGACTGCCCAGGCCCTGTTCACCAATGCTGAGAGCTGGGTTGCTGTAAAGTCTGTGTGGCCTCAAATCAGCCTTCTGTAATTGGTGTTTCAGACATGAAAGGCATTGTGAGATTAGGTGGTTGCATGGATTGCCTCTGTGGCTGAGATGAATTAGAGTATATTAGTGCATTAAAGGTCATGCGCATATAACATCACATAGCTTTACTTGCATGAAAGATTTTGTCAGGTTAAGAAGCCTGCAAATAGGTAGACATTGGTTAAATTTGATGTGTTTCAAAGATGAGGAGGATATAAGTATACAACAAAGAATTAATAAAACCTTCTCAAAATTGTGATTCCTAGTTTGATTGAAAGTGATTCGTTATCATCAGAATTAGCACCTATTTACCCTTCTTGCATCTTCACTCACTTCATGCGCCTTGATCGATCGGATTGCTGTTCAATTGTATATGCTCTATTCCATTAACATACAATTCTGATTTTGCGGACTGTACAGCATCATTCCACTACTGTGATATAAAACACCTGAATCATCTCTTTAACACCCTGTAACTGTATTTTACTTATTTAGTCAAATTTAACACTCTTCTCCATCATTTGATCATTATTTAAATTACTGTTGCCATTATTCAGTAAAAAAAATATATTTTGCATCTGTTTTAAATGAAATTCAGTTTACCGCCTGCTTTCCTCGGGCGGTAATACCGCAATGTATATTACTTCGGGAAAATTTCATGGAGTTTTGTGAATTAAGCAGAATCTATAAGTCTAATTTCCATATAATGGAGGTAGGTTTGTGTGGAAAGGAATGGCCATGACATTGCTGATTGTGCTTGCTCAAACTATATTGTGGGCGGTTAGTGAGTAATATGCAGGTTTTTGTGCTAAAATACTATGCACAAAAGTGGCACAACTGCTAAGCAAATTCGCCCCTTGTTTTTTTCACGATTGAATAGCTATTCCTTCAGTAAAAACACATAAAG
Source organism: Xyrauchen texanus (assembly GCF_025860055.1). Taxonomy (NCBI): domain Eukaryota; kingdom Metazoa; phylum Chordata; class Actinopteri; order Cypriniformes; family Catostomidae; genus Xyrauchen; species Xyrauchen texanus. Next base: position 19,559,462 of record NC_068305.1, read on the forward strand.
TGACCAAGTTTCAGTGTCAGTATCTGCAATGATTTGAAACATTCAAGTTAAATACTCTCCGAAATACCCAGCATTCAGTTTTTGTTCCCACTGCATACAAAATCAGTAGCTGAGCTTTGGCAGTATAGTGATACCAGTTGACATTTATGGCTTTGCTTTTGGTGCTGGCTGTGGTCAGGGTAGGCCAGAGTCCTCCAGTTTCTGTTTGTCCTGTAACTGCAGCTGTTCTTGCAGACCCTCCACCCCACCATTTCACTACCAATGCATTTGCTCTTGTAGTCCCGTCACAGCCGGTAGCAGCCAGTCTGAAACCAGTGGGTATGAAAGAAACCCAGAAGAGATGCCACAGGCTCAGGGACTGTTGATTTTGTGAGTATGTGTGTAGAGTTGAGACATCACTGCCGGTGTGGAAATAATTAACAATTAACACCCCGCTTCCCCTTGTGTATCATATGCCAACTTCTCAACTCACACTTGATAAAAGGCTGTGCAGTGGTTGTCAGGGATATGCTCATGCAGAGTGTGAAGCCCGATACACTTCGCAGTGGCACCTATATACTGAAGGACCCGAGTTGCAGATTGGGCAAAATCTTAACACCACTGAGACACTGGTTGTCAGGGCTAATGACCCTGTCTTAATCCCTGCTTTGACAGTAAAATGTCTGCATATCAATAAGATATGCTTAGCCAAATGCAATTTTTCCCAAACTATTCCCAATCATGTCTATAATTTTCTGCTTTCCATGATGTGCACCGTTTGGTTTCATGCCCTCCAATGTAGACTCCACCAGTTTTGGGATATGATATAGGGTAAACTGGAGCTTTTTACTCCAGTGAATATCACAGGGTAGGATTATTTTTGAAAGTCAATTCCTGCAAAGCCACAAACCTTAAAGTCTTGACTACAACAAAACAAAACTCTAGAAAATGTTCACTGCTCTTGCCTAGGAAATTAGATACAATCCATTGAACACATATTGACCTTTTGTGACCTTTTCAGGGCATACAGTATTCAAACTGAACATGTCCTGCACCATCGCAACCACCAAAACAAAATGTACACCTCTCAGAATCGCCCTTCAAATCTCCATTTAACCACCTGTAAAAGGCTTTTTTTCGGTGCCCAATTCACAATGTGCTTTGTCTTCGTGGTGGTATAGTGATATGCCTCAATCCAGGTGGTGGAAGAAAAATCTCAGTTGCCTCCACATCTGAGACAGTCAATCCACGCATTTTATCACGTGGCTTGTTGAGTGTGTTACCACGGAGACATAGCACATGTGGAGGCTTCACGCTATTCTCTGCGGCATCCACGCGCAACTCACCACTCGCCCCACGGAGAGCGAGAACCCCATTATAGCGACCACGAGGAGGTTACCGCATGTGACTCTACCCTCCCTAGCAACCAGGCCAATGTGGTTGCTTAGGACACCTGGCTGGAGTCACTCAGCATCAATACTCGCTGAGCTACACACACCCCTAGTTTATCTAAATTTTAAAACTAATGAGGCACAAAACCATTCATGAAATCACAGAAATTGAAAAAGGTAACATACGAAAATATTTTAGATGACAACATATTTTGTAATTAATAAATTGTATTAATTTATGACATTTAAAACACATGTGACAACCTGCCCTGACCTTCACGTGACAACCGACCTTCTTGAAAAACACCTTTTTTCAAAAAAAAAATTTCTTTTGGAAAAAAATAGCCCACATAATAATGCAACCCTCGCTGACCTATGCCATAATATAGCTGATGACTCTGGAATGAGAATGTCCCATCCTTTGCAACTGACCAGTCAATTTATTGGTTAATTAAAAAATTGAATGAGTCCTTTGATATATTCTGCTCACATGCCCTCTTCAATAGATAATAATAGATTTCATGAGTTCTTCATATATTCTAGAAATGTTAATCATGCAAACCACATTTTCAGTGGCATATCAAATTCTTCAGCAATCTTTGTTGATTGTATCATTCAGTGTACAGATACAATTGGCTGTTTAAGTTTTTCAGTTTGATTCTGCATTTTAGAGTGTAGTCTAATGTTTAGTGATGGAGATCATGAAACGTTATGCTCGTAAATATTTTTTAGTAGTTTAATACAGGGCACCATACAAGCTAGAACCACTACTGTGTTTGTGCACACTGCTTTTATAGTTCTAAAAAGGAATTATGCCAATTTATTACTGTTCAAATTGGAAGCAAATTCAGGAACCAAATGGTATGGATATTTACTTTTGTAAATATCTTTACATTAACATTTATATGTGCCATCTTAATCTGTTGCACGCTGGAAGAAAAATATTATTTACTATTTATTTAGTGATAAAATGCATTGACTTTGTCAACAGCACTCTTTAAACTGACAGTGCCACAGGCATCTAGCCTGAGTTGGATATTGTCTTTAGCATTAGTGCACAGTTGACTTTGTCTGGTAGGATATGGCTCTGGAGAAGAAATGTGATATTATGTACCAGCTTCAGTTGCTAAGGAGAAATAATATGGTAATGCAGCCAAGACAGAGTCCGGAAGCATCCGCAAATAAATAACAGGGTAAAGAGGTTGATCCCATAAAAGGTGGTAAAAAGTCTTCTGATCCCAGGGCTGGGCTGAGCTAGAAGGGGTTTGGCACCCAAGTAGCAGGATTGCCTGGAAGATTTAAATGGGTGGGATTTCATGTTAAGCAGTCATAGGAGGGCTTTTCCAAAACTAGTCACTAGGTTGTGGGTTGACTAGACTTCTGAGCAAGACAAGAATAGGATGTGGACCTCTTTATTAGCACTATTCAAGAGGCAAGGAGGAAGATGCCGTAGCCAAATGGAGGAGTAGGGTTGCAACAGTATGAGATTTTCACGGTATGATAACCGTCTCAGAAAATATCACGGTATACGGTATTACACAATTACTATTATTAGTGAAAACAGAAGGGTTATTTTATTTATTTATTTATTTTTGATCAAACACTTTATTATAATTGAAACTTGAACCCGTTATATTTATTGAAGTATGTGTAAAAAAAAAGTCTCCCTTTTGAAAATAAAATAAATAGAAAAAATAAGAAAGCTAACAGAATTATAATAAACAGAATTATAAACATGATAAAAATAGCATGTAACTATAACATGTTAGTTTACATGTTATATGAACTACTAAATGAAAAATATCAGCTGTGTGAGCTTTTAAAGTAATGTCCTATGATTATTAACAGTTAACATATACTGTAGGTGCGCGACAGCGAGGCCAGACTGCTCCTGTCTGTACCTTTAACTCAGTGCTTCTCAACTGGTTTTGCTTCAGGACAGATTTTACATTGGAAATCAAGTGTCGACCTGCCATAGATCAAACATAACCTGTTTTTAATGTATCCTGGGTTGCATTTCCTTTTATGTTGCATAGTTTTGTTCATGGTTTTCCAGTACATGGACATGCATCAAGTGTCATTATTTTTGCTGATGATGTCATCAACAAAATCTACAGGAAGTTGTCTCTCCCTCTTTTAAAAAATTGAAGGGCATATTTACATATGAGCCTATTATTATCCCATTTGTTGACTAATATTACATATTTATACACATATTCCACAGAAGGAAAGGCTCCTCATTACCATGGTTAGGTCAGTGTGCTAGTCTTAAATAATAATAATAATACTAAATTAATGTATTTATGAAAAATAAATACTAGCTGAAACTTTAACTAAAACTGCCACTGTTGATATAAAATGAGGTCTAATAGATTCTAACTTTTTAGATTATTTCATATGAAACTGAAACATTTTGTCAAAATATAACAGTTTCTTTTACTCATGTAAAATCCTGAAACAAATTTGTAAAGGTGATGTGTGTGTAATTATTAATATTTGTAACTATTTTGGTAAAGGGGCCACATCGGGCTGTAAGTAGTGCATAGGGGGCCACATTGTATTACTTTTGAGATACAATGTTCTGCATTGATTTGTTTTTTGTATCTTTTATGCCCAGGAATATTTGTGTGCTCAATTTTCTGAAGTGTATCTGTGACTAGTGAGACTATTCTGCAATTGCCTTAAGTATTGTATTGCTCTACAAAGATAGATACTTTTCTATCAGGCATTAAATAACTGAATAAAGGTGGAGATTATAAATGTATTTTGCCATCTCTACTTCCTTGTTAATTTATTATTCAGTTTTAATAATAATAATAAAAAAATGTTTTTTATAGAACTTTTAATGTTTGTCGCAAAGCGGGCGAGTTTATTTGCACAAATAAAAAATAAATTGACATATTCGTCTCTGACTTGCTTTTGCTCGCATGTCAATGATGCAGAGATCTACTTTTATATTTAATTTAATCACTGAGAAGGTTTACCTGCAAAATTAGTAGCACCAAACATCACAAGCAGCCTCAAGAATGGACACAAAGCAGCCGTATGACACTTTTCCTTGAGCAGAATATTGCACTACAGATCGCTAAGTTTGTTCAAAGGAGAAAGCGAGACGTGCATGATTGCCAAATTGCACAAAATAAGTATAACATTAGGCAGAATATTTCCAATATGCGCAAGTATAAATCTCAAACTGGGGATGTTTCGTCTCTTATCTGGCAACCCTGAGCGTGTTAAATGCTTGTGGAGACGCGTTTGGTCCCAATGCAAGTTAACTGAAATATCTAATGAAAAATAAAAACGGAGGCTTATCCACCTTTTCCCTGAACGCATAATGTTTCACGATTCGCCTGTTTTCGATTTCTAGTCTCGGCATATATTCCCAGGTAATGTGATGTTAAATGTTTTACATTTGTAAAAAAAACAAAAACATGTTGCTCCATATTCCCGATCCTTCAGAAAATCGAGATTAAGGTTTTTTTTTTCATTTGACAGTGGCGCACGTGAGTGTGTAGGTGACATGAAGCGATGGCCCGAGGTTAGTTATATTCATATCATCAACTAATTTAAGTTGTTATGACAGCCAACAACTGTACAAGTTGAGCCTGAAATAATATTTCACTCCAACTAACACATAAATGGATGTTGTTCTCCCTCTGAATCACTAGTTTTGGTACTTTTAACATTTCTTTTTATGGAGACCAGAAACAGAAAACAGGCAATTAGAATCATCATGGTGCTGCCCAGAAGTTGCTCAGAAAAACTGTGGATACAAAGGTAGGATGAAAATCAGGTGGCTTTCAAACTGTTCTGAGACCAGTTTCCTTAAGAGTTAAATTCATTCAACAATCCTTTCAGTTAAGCCATTAACTGATGGAGAACTCATAGAGAGCACATGGTATATCGCTAAACATCTTAGCACTGAAACGATGGCAGACAAAATGAGAGAGAGTAGGGACGTAATTATTGCACAATAGAATGTAAGACACAGATGTTCCATATTTATATTCTTCTAATGTATTACATACAGCTCATTTACACAACCAAATTCATATGAATAGGCTGTTTTCATTTATATCTTTGTTGCTTGATAGGGAATGGAATATATACTAGGAAGCAGATGGTTCAATAACCGGAGAAAAACCTCAGAATTAAATCGCACTTGACCCAGCCCATTAGCGCTTTGCGTGCGCAAATAATATAAATTATTATCAAGAGACTTGATTGCTATTTATTGCTTACGTATCCTGTTGTGTTCAACAGAAAATTGAAAGTCATACAGGTTTGGAACAACATGAACATGAGTGAATTTTTTATTTTAGGGTGAAATATCTCTTCATGGTATTAGCCATTCCACTTACATATAGAAAGCCAATATATACTATATACAAACATACAGTATAAAAAAGCCACCAAAGCTTCTGGCACTAGGGATTATTGATGCTTCATGTACACTCTGGAGATCTGTCAAAGAAATTCTGACAAAGACAAGGAGAGGGGAGAAAGAGAGAAAGAAGACAGACTGTCTCTAATTGTTATAGCGATGTCAGTCCAGGCAACACCACCAGAAATCCTGATGAGGGTGTAGATGTGAATGAAGCTTTTACTGCCCTGAAGCTGCATCATTACATAAAACCAAGTTGGAGTGTCAGCAGTGTGGAATGAAGCCAGTCTTTTCAGTTTGTGTGTGTGTGAGTGTGTGTGTGTGAGTGTGTGAGTGTGTGAGTGAGTGCGTGTGCACGCTCATGCCATGTGTTTGAGAGTTTCATGAGTGGGTTTCATGAGGGTTTCATGAGTGTCAACTACGTGCTGCTGGTTTTGAATCCTGTCAAATCTCTACTGCCCTCTGCCGGGGCCTCTATCACATGTTCAGGGAAACATCCACAAATGCCTCTTATATGCATTCTTAAGAAAAGGGAAATCACAGACTTGGAACAAATAGTGACTAGGACAAGACAGTAATAGTAAGATGTGATCAAGGAATAATAGTTTGACATTTAGTCAGTTGGAAAGTACTAAAAAAAAAAAAAAGAAGTTTCTTCAAAGAATGCTCAGACATGCATAGTTTGGCGCTTGCAATCAAAGTTACTTTAAAAAAAAAAAACTCTCAAGTTGCCAGTAATGAGGATGCACAGGCAATATTTTAGCCAGCCAGTGATACTGACTTATATTCTGAAGGGCACAGACACTGTGTTACTCAGCAAACTCTGCACCCTCATGACCACATCCACATTAGTCCTGATGGATCAATTAAGCTGGAGATGGGCCATACTTTAATCATTTCCCATGCTTCTGTGTAAAACCACAGTGAGCAAGTCAATTAATGGGGTGTCTTACATTTTGAGCCTTATTGTCTTATAACACAAAGAATCCCTTTCTGAGCTGGCATTATAAATAAGTCGATGATGTCATCTAGTGACAATGCAGGAAAACATGGCTGTATGATTCTCCCTTGGTGGACAGCAGAGGGAAGTGGTCCCTGGCCCTTTGCGCCCTGTGGGACTGGCACTATAATGGCACTTTTCCACTGCACGTTACAGTTCGACTCGACTCTATTCGCTTTACTTTTCCGAGCTTTCTTTTCCAGTGCTGTTTAGTGCCGCCTCAACGTAGGTGGGATTATAGGCTGATCATCATAGTTGCGCCGACTCTACTGCCATGACATAATTTGTCGCAAAACAAAGTGACACAAAACAATAAACAATAACACGACCGCTAGCTGTTAGCTACTAGCTCATTGTGCTGCAAAAAGCAGTTGTTGCATGGTGATTTTACACAAATGTAACAATTAAATTGATCTGGTTGTTTTAGAATCAAGGTTTCCAGTAGCTGGTCGACTAAATAAAGTGAAGCTTTCAACCAGAATATAGAGTTAACGTAACATCCTCCATCATGGATTCCAGACATGGCTGAGTCCAGGCCACTCTCCCTCCCATTGCTCACGTCTAGATAGCATCCATTTGGTCGAACCACTTCCACTTTTCCTTGATGGTTCTGTAGTCAATTTTAAGTTTTTTTTTTACTTTTCCCTACACTGTTGGTAGGTCCAGTGGTAGCCATGTATGGCCAGCAGCTGAGACATTTCCTGAAAGACTTTTTTGTTTTGCTAACGAGTGGACCGTCTGCACCTCGTTTATTGACCATGGCATAGTTTTGTGCACAGCCATTTCTTTTCACAATTCAAAAGTCTCATGAACAAATGATACTGCTATTGCTGTAGATAACTTTAAAACTAGCAGGTTGATGTCCCGTGTCGCAAATCCATTGACGCTGGTAGTGACGATTCTCTCTGACCAATCAGTGATCTGCAGGGTTTTTACATCACATTTAGTATCTGCTCGGCTCATTTGGAACCTTGACCAAGGTGGTACTAAAAAAAGTACCAGGTACTATTCACAGTGGATCCGAGTACAAAATCCAAGTCAAGTTAAGAGGGAAGCACCATAAGCCATGTGATGAGGGACATGTATTGGTCCCTCATCAAAGCCAAGACAGTAAAGCTAACCAAGAGTCTTGATGTTCAGAAAACAGGAGAAGATAAAACTCTTTAATTTAGACGTATTTGGATGTGTTAGATCACCAGGAAAGCTGAATATGGACATTATTCAGATTAACACTATATTTAATTTTTGACGGGAACGAAAACAAGTCTGTGAGGGATAGACCAACAGTCTCTTCAATGGGTTGTAATGTTGTTTAAATTGGTGGTGCTTGTTTAGCTCAGTGATTCCCTGGGGCTATGCATATCGATCTTCCAATTAATCATGACACTGATCATTTACCCTTTGCCAAGCTTAGCACCAAGGCGTGTTAAGAGTGTAAGTTTGGTTGCATGTTCTTTCTCATTAATATGTTCTCACTGGATGGATAAGGTCTAAGGGTAAGGGTAAAACATTTCTACAATGACCACACAGATAGTCCTGACAACCCTCCTAAAAAGTCCAGTATGGCTGGTTACCAGCAAATGTTGTGTTTTGAATACTGGTCTCCAACATGGGATGCTGGTTTCCTAGCCAGGCTTGCTTAACCAGCATGACTCTCTTGATCTTCACCAGAAAGACTGACTAGGTTTTACTGGTGAATGTCATGGCTATGCAAAACCAGCATCAAACCAGCATAAAACAACATGGACCAGCATGGAAATTCATGTTGGTCTAAGCTGAATTTATCAGTAGGGATATTCTATCATCACAATCAAACCACTCAAAGTAATCAAGATTATTGTGATTAATATCTGTTTAATAATTTTCAACTTTAAGTTTTCATTTCCTTTTTCATTTCTTATTTTCTGCTGTGATTGTTTGTTAGCACTTGCATGGTCCTTTTTATGTGTTTGAACAGGCTCTTATGCTGGTAGTAGTTGAAGGATGGTGATAAATGTAAAAGTAAAAAAAAAAAAAAAGTTTAAGGAAGTACAGCCCTTTTGGTAATATAAGCTGGTATTACAAGGTGAGAACCAGCAATCCTATGAACCCTTGACCCTTACCAGCCTCTCTTTTCTTTTATCATTCCCTCTCAGTCTTCTGAGAACCTCTCCTTTCCATTGTTTTTACTTTCTCTCTATTTTCCTCTGGGATTGTGTACCAGCATAGGATGGGATTGGAGAGTAGGAATGGGCGCTGATGTGTGCTTAATGGCCCCTCCCCACATCTGCAGCATGCTCTATGGATCAACGTTCCACATAGCTAATGGCTGACCTCTTCATGGTCCACACTTCACTCCTTTATCAGCCCTTACAATACCTGACATTCATCTGACATCCCTCCTTTATCCCATTACTATTGCCCTCAAATCCACATTGTTCTCTTCTCTTTTCCTTAAAATTGCCTCAACTATCTATCACATTTGAAGACAAGATGTGGGGCTGTTGTGACATGGGTCCTGACTGATATACGCTATACAACACAAACTTTGACCATCTAAGCACCAGGTCTGGTAGGTCTGATGGGTTTAATGCCATACAGAAAACATACAATTCTTACAAGTTACTTTTGGAAATAAGGGGAACTGGACATGACACAGCTCTATGAGCCAACAACTTGTACAGTATGTGTTCTGAGCATGGATGGACTACATTGGGATGTTAATGTGAGGAAATTGACATGAACAGTTCTTTAATGATAACTATTTGTTTCTTGTTTTTGACTGCATTCTTGGTACTTGTTATTTTTAGTATGACACTGCTGGTCTCTACTGTCATATTTTAATGCCTTGTTATTAGAGCAAGCTCATTGAGGTGGGATTTACTTTGATTCAGAGGTCCCCACTAGCTCACTGTATCATGTTGGGATTGCTGATCTCTTTTTCCTGATCTTGGTTTCCTGTGGGCTTATGGCCTACACACAGACCCATTCCTCTGTTCGGGCCTCTCCTCCATCCAGCCGCTGGGAAAACTAAACATTGGAGATCTGGGGCTTGTTCTCCAATCTGCTCCAGCTTTCCCATTTAGACACACATCAACATAATGCCTTTGGGAAACTGTTGGGATGATGCACAACTGCCCTTTAACCATGACACCAATTTTAGTAGGATTCCATTCAGAGGACAATATCTTGTGCCTTCTTGTTGTCAGGTAAATATGGGACAAGACGCTGTGTTACAAATCACTTGATTTTTTTTTGTTTTGATTGTGATAAGTATGACAGTACTTTTAATGACATTTAACATAAACAAATTTATTGTGATCAAAGGCCCCTTCCAAACTAATCTGTTTTCATTTAAAAACTGTGTTTTCCATTTCCTCAAGTCCTTTTATTTCAAAGTATGCGGTAATGGAGAGCTTTTTTTTAAATGCTCAACTTTTGTTGGTGGAAAATGATGTTCTAGTGTGGATGAGAGCTTTAATGTAGCAAGATGTTCTAACCAGATGTAATGCGATGAGATTCCAACAACATGCAATTTGTCTGTGCGTGCAGAATGTGAAAATACTGCGTGATGCACCATAGTCAAAGCCAATCAGAAGATATTTAGTATGTAATGCAGAATGTGCAGGAATCAAAACCAAATGAGCATCAGTCATCATTTGTCAAATGGAACAGAAAACAAGTACCAAGCAAAAGGACATTTTGTTGTTCATTTGATCTTTATTTCTGCAGCATCGCACTGGGTAGCCCCACTCACAGTAAAAATCGCATTGGTCCAAAATCCCAAGTGACCAGCAACAGGACACAAGAATTTGTTCTTTGAAAGTACTACTTGGAAGAGATGCCTAATGTGTTATTGTGTAGCATTTATTGTATTATATCAGTCTGTTGTTCTGTACATGTTGAAAACTCAGCTTCTTTTGAGCAAGACAGGTGGGATATGGTCCACATCAGAAACTGAGTGGAGCATGTTGAAAACTCAGCTTCTTTTGAGCATGACAGGTGGGAAATGGTCCACATCAGAAATGGAGCGGAGACAGAAGGCTCAGGACGGAGCCCATATTGACCTTGAGCCATTTGACCAAGAGGCACAATACAAGCTGACAACTACTGTGAACTGGAGTGAATGTCTGTGCTTGGCCTGTGCTGTCTAACAGTGACCTTACGGGATGACATGTGGTATCTCCTGCTACATAGATCTTCTGAGACTTACTGTTGAAGTGTAGTGGCACAGAGAGTCCAGCTTGAACTCTGACCCTTGACTCCCCAGGAGCCTTGGCCCTGTCGGAGACGATTCAACTTGCACAACTCACAGGGACTGTGGCTATCAATCAAACATAAAGCCAGGAAAAAATCGAGATACGTCATAAAGCAATTTTAAGTTGTCAGGCTGTAGGCCAAGATAAGCATATGGCCCATTTACCCCGATGATAGACATGAAGCACATCTGTTTGTTCAACACAGTGAGACACATCCCATAAGATCTGACAGGCGGTGGAAGTATTGAATAAGCCAAAACCCATGCCTCAAGGGAGAGGTTTCTTAACTGGGGGAAGGGGTGACTCTGTTCTTAAAGCTTTCCTGGCAACCCCCAGTAATAGAGGGTGACACTATTGATTGAACTTGTGAGAGGAAGCAGTTGTGACCAATAATTCTTACAAAAGACAGAAGCTGAGGGAGGACCTGGCCTCAAACGAAGAGGATGACACCAAGCCTGAAGGGGTACATATACATTATTAACTTACATATACATGGGCAGCTGGGATAGCGGAGACGAAACTGTGATCCCTGCGTTACATCTGGGACAGTTGGAATGTTTTCAAGATGGAGTTGTATTTGTCTGTCTTGGGCTATTTAAATCCTCAAATATTTCCTGAATGTATGTTTAACTGCAAATGTACACATGCTTTAAGGTCCCTGAATGCTCTGTCAGACAGTTAATGTTGATGTAAAATTCTTGAAATCGTTTTAGATCTCTTCAGTAATATCCATTCTGTAAATACATGAAAAGAATGGAAAGACAAAAAACAGAAACAGAGCTGAATTATCTCAAACAAACTGTATATACAAAAACTGCTGAATAAATATCTCTCAGCTAATGACAACACACTGTTTTTCACACAGCCTTTTCTGTCTTTTTGCATTGGGTCTTTAGATTTTGTATGTGCACACATCGAATAGACAGCTTTACCAAAGGATACAAAGTAATACAAATTGCAAAAATGGAGTCAAGTAATAGAAATGACAGATGCAGTGTAGCCTTGTGATGGTGTGCTCAGTCAGAAACCTGATCTCATTGTCTCCAGTGAGTCCTGTATAGAGGTCAGATGCTGCTTTCACAGATGTCTTGCCCTTTAGCCTTTGCTGTGCTCATGGTTAGTGTTGCTTTCCTGAAAGCTGTTGTTAGCAGTGACTAAGGTCACCTTTGCCACAGCACTTAACTAGCTAGTAAAATGTATACCCACTTTTAACTGGTCTTAAAAGCATTGATGGAGTGTCTTTAGCAATGACCCCTACTCAGCTCATTTCCACTTTAACAAATTGATTTTCCTTAGGAAATAAAAAAAATTTGTTGTTCAATGTCATCTGAAATAATAAAGTCTTCCATTTAACTCATATCAGCCATATCACAAGTTTTACCTCTTAAATTGATAATTTATCTACAATACAAAAAGTCTGTTAAGCAATTAAAATATGCATTCACAATTAATGTTATAATTGTTTTGTAGCATGTGCAGGCATTCAGTTTGTGTAGATGACACTTGTAGCAGAATACATGTGTTTATTTCGAGATGCCTGAATTTTCTTCCATTATATTTTTCAACTGGAGGAAAGCATCCTTTGTAAATGGCTCCTTTTATTTGGAATAACAAACAAAAACCTAAGGCTCGGACACATTTAACTTTGCAGAAATTAAATTCTGCAGGCAAAGAAGGCGGGCATGAATGTTAAGCGAGTGTGGACCCCTTAAAATATTACTTGCCAAACAGCCTCTATTTATCCTGCACTTTATACTCTGGGAGTGTGAAGTTATAAAGAAACTCATTGCTAAAATTATTTCCTCGTCCATTGTGAATATTCAGTGTAGCTGTGTGGGCCTACTGTGCACACTGAGCTCACTGCCAAACCAAGCAACTTCCTATAGACCTTATTCACGCTAGCGCCATCTTTGATTTTTAATGGGAATGACACGAGACAGAAAGGATTAGGCTTACAGTAGGGTGACAAGATTCCTGCTTGTGGAAAACAGGACTGCCCCCTCCCAGCAAAAATAAAATTGGTGTATCCTTACCTATTCGCAGATCAATGCAAAGTAGAGGGTGCATCCACATCTGCAACTGTTGTCACCTTGTACTTTTTGCTGGCAGCAATTTTTATCAGCATGTTTGTCTTTCAAGAGTTTAGCGTAAAATGGAAAGCATGGATAGAGTCGAGAGATGAGATTTATCCGGTGTCCATGCTCATTAGGCCCTGCGATGGACTGGCGACCTGTCCAGGGTGTCCCCCGCCTTTCGCCCAATGTTAGCTGGGATAGGCTCCAGCCCCCCGCGACCCTGTACACAGGATAAGCGGTTGGCGATGGATGGATGGATGGATGGTCCATGCTCATTAATGCCGAGTTCATTAATGAGAACACACGCTCCACAGACGCAGATGTCCCAGGTAGGCATAAAACAAACTCCACGACTTTGGCTAAGACTCCGAAGTTGATGGTCTTGCTCTCCAGCTCACGAAAAACATCTATCCATCTCTCAGACATTGCCGTCTTGTTCATGTTCTACACAGTGATGCGACGAGTGACAATGTTTTCACGCAAGCCCACTCATCAAAGAGTGTGGTTTTGTAAATCAAACTGAGAGCGGAGCTTCTGGAGTGGAAGTGTCCGAGGCTGCTCTGAATGTCTTTCCACTCTGGGATGTTTCTCAGTAGGCCCCACTCAAGTTGTTTTGTGTTCTCCAATGAGCGGTTCCAAATTTGGAGGTAATCCACCGATGCGGAATAAACATTTCTGACTGCACAAAATAAATCATCCGTTCGCATGTCACCAGCTTCAACCAGGGCATTCAACTGCTTTTTAATGTCAGAGGGTATGAATGAATCCTCCAGCCTTGCCTGCAAAACTTTTCTTTGGTCATGAATGTGGCCATGCACAACAGAATGATGCAAATAGTCCTTCACTCACGGGCACCTTGTCAGATTCAGAACTTTGCTTCACAAAAAAAATCGCTAACACTTGGTGTGACACGCTTACTTTTAGCAGCATCCACATGCTTTTTTGTATGAACATGCTGTGCGACGTTGGTGAGGCCTTCATGGGCGATGGAAAAGTGAGCTCCAAAAATCTCACACCTCACTTTACTAGGCTCTGTCTGTGACTACTTTATTAGAAATGTAAACTCTTTTTTGAAGATTCTCATTAAAAGTATACGCACACTTCCTTGACATTTTTACAGCCGCAATTTCATCAGTGTGCTATTTGAGGAGAGTGGAAATACGGGACAAAACAAAAGGTGCTTGAATACCACCCTTACTTACAATCTCTTCAATGGGCTGCACTGCAGTTTAAACTGTTTTTGGGTCGTTCCAAAACATTGATAAAATATCTGTCCAAGAACATTCAGTATTCAAAGAACTCCAGACAACATGAGTTGTGGAAAATCAGTGATCTAGGAGCTTCATACAACTTTATATCGTTCGTGCCATTGAAAAGATGGTAAGTCTATCCCTCATAGCCTCGTTGTCATTCCCATTAAAAATCAAAGATGGCACTAGCATGAAGTTCTATTGATCAACGCTGCAACTTAAGTGTCGCAGTTAACCAAAGTTGAACCCCATGCAAATTTCCAGTAGGGAAAATGTTCCCTGTTCTCCTGTTCTGTACAGGAGACACTGGAAGTCTATCAGCCGAAATTCCTGTTTGCGTGGATTCTGATTGGGATGACTGTATTTCACCCATGGAATTTCGGTGCTCAAAGGTAAATGAGGCTGTTTCATCCGAAAAGCCTCTGTCTGCTTTTCCAAGTTGCAGCAGTAAATTTTTCGGACTCGTAATGTGTATTACATAAACTGGACTAATATGTATATTTGCTATAATTAAACACATTAAATCTATGAATTTCACTGACTGATGTTGCTATTCCAGTGTGGGTTGTGACGGACAGTAAAATGGTCGCACCTTCTGTGGCTGTGTCTACATAGACTTGCCATCTTACAGACTTGAGTGCATTACTGCTGTGAAATACAGAGCTTATGCTGTACTCTAAACTGATTTTTCACCCTCCTACTGACACTGGATATTTACCAAGCAATCAATCACAAGGGTACAAAGGATTGTATCCTTGTATCTTTGTTTTTCGCTGTTAGAGTTACAAGATTATAGTTGCTTTGATTTGTGGAAAGGTCTTATTTTGATTCAATAATGCTTAGACACAGCACAAACCTTGCAGATGTGTCAATGTGATACTCAAGGGCACATGTGGTACAAACCAGAATGTTATTTTCTGTAGCTGGAACAGATGAAAATGGTTTGTTGTGTGTTTAGACAGCAGCATACTGTGTGTGTGTGTGTGTGTGTGTGTGTGTGTGTGTGTGTGTGTGTGTGTGTGTGTGTGTGTGTGTGTGTGTGTGTGTGTGTGTGTGTGTGTATGTGTGAGTGTGTATTTATCACTTTGTGGGGACCAAATGTCCCCATAAGGATAGTAAAACCCGAAATTTTTGACCTTGTGGGGACATTTTGTCGGTCCCCATGAGGAAAACAGCTTATAAATCATACTAAATTATGTTTTTTGAAAATGTAAAAATGCAGAAAGTTTTCTGTGAGGGTTAGGTTTAGGGGTTGGGTTAGGTTTAGGGGATAGAATATAAAGTTTGTACAGTATAAAATACATTATGTCTATGGAAAGTCCCCATAAAACATGGAAACACAACATGTATGTGTGTGTGTGTGTGTGTGTGTGTGTGTGTGTGTGTGTGTGTGTGTGTGTATTACATCAAGTATTACATTTAATTAGTTAATTTCTCACATGCAATTGCAGTCTCACTTTCTGCCAGAGAATCCATGTTTTGCTTTAGACTGACAATATTACAGTCAACCCATTCAAAACTGTTTTTTTTTTTTCAGCTCATCTTAATAATTACATTTTTACAGCATTCAGCCTGACAAATATTTTTCAGAAAAATTGTGGGAGACTGGGATTCTTCGAAGAATCTGGACTTGTATGGGCTATGAGATTGCCATATCTTAGTACCATGATAACTATGAAATCATTCAAAATATGACGTGAGGACTCTGAGTTGATGTCATCGGATTTTATGGCAACTTGCACATGTGTGCTAACTAAGGCATCGTGAAGCTCTTGACAGTGGTGGTGGCGGGGTTTTTTTAGTCTTGGAGGGATGAGTATGGATGTAGACACTCTAATTTTTACCTTCCTTTTAAGATTAAAAATTAATTCCTTAAATGTTAAACTAGTTTCTCATATTCCAGCATAATATGCAAAGACTGTAAGCCATTAGTAGGTTGATTTCTCAAAAAAGTGTAAACATGCTAGCTCTGCTATGCTATCAAAACATTGCTCTAACATTGGCTCAATCAATGGAATGTGCTTGCAGGGGCGTAGCACCAAATTTTGGGCCCTGGGTACAAACCATCTTGCTGGGCCCCCGTACCAAATATGTATGTATAGAAAACTGACTTCTAAGGGGCCCCCCCTGCCTCGGGCCCTGGGTACTCGGTACCCTTTACCCCCCCAGTCCGACGCCCCTGTGTGCTTGTCTATTTACAAGTTATGTTTAAAAGCCACTAGGTACAAGTTACTACAAGGCAGTTTCCCATGACATGTATAATCATCTCAAGTTGTTTAAAATGTACAGATGAAATGTAATATACATATGGGCTGCTTCCAAAACCAGGAAAATACTGCCTCAGGAGGCTTTATAAAGAGGTAGGAAGGGATCTAGCCATGTCCAAATCCAAAGTTCTTGTCACACCCTGTCTACTGAGATACCTTCATGTGATTGATTTTTCAAGGCAGCATAGATGTATCTTTGCTGCCTATGAAATTCTACAACACTGTGTGCGTGGATCCACAGCGGTTGAGCTGAAGAGAAAAAATGGTGTCCGAAGAGGCTGTTAGTAGCCAGTTTGTGAATAAATGTCCGTTTTCCACCAATTTTCCAACTTTTGATTCCATTTCTAGAGAGAAATTTGTATTGTAGATATGAAATACACTTTGTTTTTGCCAAAACTCTCTTGATTTTGTTCTAGATTATTAGACCATTGTGGTTTGGTTGGGTGACTGAAGTAGACACATTACATTTAGTGGACACATCATCAGTTGCTGGTATCCTAGCAATGACGTGATGTTACGCTGCCTCTTGAGTCATTGACTGATAGCGCAGTGAGGGCAACAAGACAGCTACCTTTGATTTTGGATACAGACATTAATTTGTTTAGCGTGTAACCAACTATCTAACATTATTGTAATTTTTACATTGCATATTTCTGCATATTATTTTCATGTTTGATAAAGTATATCCCAGCCCCATCATTATTAAATCATTATTATAGTCATGTTTTTAGTTTAGAGTTATTTTTTGCAGTACATAGACATACTATTGTAGTATTATGGTTTTACTTGCATTATCAACCGAGGTTGTACAATGGCATCTGAAATATATAAATTCTTCCATTTAACTCATATCAGCCATATCACAAGTTTTACCTCTTAAATTGATCCTTTTAGTACAATACAAACATTAATAGTTGATAAACAGTTTAATAATCATATTAAAATATACTGGTAATTGGTGGTGGTTGAGGAGAGTCCCCTGTTCTCTATGTACAAGTGCTTAGAGAATAGTGTCAGAAAAGGGCAAAATTCATTAATTAAAAATATGTAAATACAAGTGTTGTTCATCTTTATCAAACAAGTAATATTTTGGTTTTAAATGTTTAATAGAATAACATACTATTAACATGAAAATAGAACATATGACTCCGGCTTTGAATATCGATAATGAAGTCATTATCACCGGCAATGTCCAGAAGAGCAGTGCCGAAACACAACTCACGTAAAGTGCTCTTCTGCAAATTGCTGGCAATTTTAAGTTTCAACCACAGATGTCGCTAGAGAGCACAAAGTTCTGTAGTGCAGCTTTAAATGTATTATATTTCCATATCCGATTAGCTGCCAGACAAGCCGAGTGGAAATTGAATGGGTATTGCTTGGATTGTTTGAAAGTAATCAAGATCTTTCAAAGAGGCATCACATTCATTGAGATAGAGGCTTTGGTGTATGTGGGAAGCTTGATTATGCAGACTCATTCTCTGTGAGAGCCTCGGGAGATATAACCAGACATCCTCACAAGCACAGAGGTTTTGAGTTGGCAAAGGAGTGCCACTCTCAGACTAAAACACATCTCATGCATAGCTGTATAATTGCTTTAAATATTGAAGGATTTTTAAACATGACTGTTGACCTGTGGATGTCTAAGTATACATGGTGGCCCGTGTGTGTGTGTGTGTGTGTGTGTGTGTGTGTGTGTGTGTGTGTGTGTGTGTGTGTGTGTGTGTGTGTGTGTGTGTGTGTGTGTGTGGATTGTTTAAAGTATTTTGAGTAGGAGTAATATATAATAGCATAATATTTGTATATATCCATGACAACTCTTTTGAGAGAGCATTCCAGAAAAATCCAAATAAAATTTTGACAATCTTTCCATGTGGGTTGATACCACCACTTCAGCTAATTCAAGGTTGAATTCACACTTTTATTCAAATTGGAACATAAATGTGTGAATGAAATCTTCAAATCATTATTCTATTAACTTACTCATATTTTAGTTGGCATGAGGATTACAAGCAGTTGAAGCAAACTGAAATAATGAGATATGTGGATATACTGTAATATATTTTTTAATGTATTTTTTTAATACCAAGCGTAATTTAAACTGCTAAAGTATTATGGGAGTCATAGGAACCCCACCTTCATTTTAAGAGTCATTCAGTTGGAGGTGTGTAGGCTACATGTTTATCGAAAAAACACTTTGAAATCACATTCAGAACCACTTCCACTTTGGATCTAAGTCTCTACAAAACAAAAGGTAGATTCAACAAGGTATTATATATATATATATTATATAGTGAAGCATGTAGAGGGAAGCAGAGCTCCACCTCCTACACAAAAAAACAGTTCCGACTCTAAATCCCCATTGAATGAGCTGTGTTCAAATCTATTGTAAAAACACTATAAATGCACACCTGTGACTGCCAACAGTTAGGATAATTAATTATATTACATGTTGGAGGAATTAATTATTCAAGTAATTATTATTAATAATAATAACGCTTTATTGCATTTACATTTTTACATTTATTCATTTGGCAGACGCTTTTATCCAAAGCGACTTATTAAAGAGAAAAACATAAGCGAATCATCTTAAGGAGACAGTGGATCATTTATTGATCATTATTGTAATTTATCATGTTGCTGTTGCTGCCATTTTTATACTCAGCTTCATGCCTAAGAACATCCTTAAAGGCCAAAACATACTCTATGCAAGTATGAGAACACAGGAGCTTCTAGATATGTAAGCTCGATTTTGTGCATTTTTGCGTTCCAAATGTGTCCGATTTTAATTCATAGCACAACTTAAGTGCGCATTGCATTGTCATTTGCGCAAGGAGAGCAACAGTTTGAAGAAAATATTGCTAAGCAAGTAGGTTAAAGTCAATGCATTTATAGCAACTAACCTCAGTAGTAACACATCCGTTTTATTGGCTCAGACTTTTGAACGTAACTCTATCGCCCCTTTGAGTACTGAGGTTTGTTACCACCACAGTAGCGTAATAATTTACGTAAAGTATGTTCAGCCGGACCACGAGTTGGCGATGCGTTGGCCAAGCGCTAACATATGCATTCACATACATGCATAATGGTATTTTCTTAGGCACCTTTAAGGATGTTCTTAGGCGTGAAGCAGAGTATAAAATGGCAGCAACAGCAGTATGATAAGAGACACCAATCTTAGCCGTTGTAAAATCACTGTAACGCATGGCCTCTCATGTCTTATGAACTTGGTCTATTTCAATACATATTGTCATTTTATGTTACATGCTATGTTAATAATTATTTCAAAATAAAATACTATAGGCATGTCAGAGCAGTGGCCTCATGGTCAGTGTGAATTTTCCAACATATTGAGCTGTACTGCTCATGGGAGATGGGGGTTCGACTCTGCCCTGGGTCATTTTCCCATGCCATCATTTAGCCTATGTTTTAGTTTTATAATCCATTCACATTTTACTGAACATCAGCAAATACTGTACTGGACATATACTGTAATTGCACTGATGAGGCACAGACTGTGTCATGAAACCACAGAATAATTTATGCCTCCCATAGCTAGTTTCCACAACCATTTAGCAGATGCTTCTTCATCCAAAAAGAATTACAGATCGCAGATTGCAGTGACAGTCCCTCTAGAGCTACTTGCTTAAGGGCACAATCGTAACTGAGGAAGGTTGTGATGTTAGTAAATCTCCAGTTACAGGGTCACTTTGGCTTGGGACACCAGCTAAGACCCTTCAACATTAGCCTTCCACCACCCCCATAGAGTACAAGCACTGAATCATTTATGCCCCAGATACTGCTGTATGTATGTTACACACTCTGTTGAGGACACACTACCCTATCCGTTGGCATCAATTTTAAAGCTGGTGAAAAACACTGAGCTTGTGCAATGAATTCAAGTTTAATTTTTACCCCTCAGAGGCAATATAATTCCTCTCGGGTGGAGTAATGTAGAAATGCAGGTTGTGAAATCATGCAACGGCATGCCTGGTTCATGCTTGTGTTAAGAGTGCTTTGATAGAAAATGAGCAATGTTTACGAAACAGCATAAAGACAGCGTTTGCTCAGTCATTCTCTTAAAGTTAGAGTTGAAACCAGATAAGGCCTCTTACTAATGATGAGGTGAGTCTTAAGTCCTATTTGTTGTCACCTGCATTAAAATCACTCTTCCATCAAGAGTTCTCTTCAAGTAGGACAAAGCTTTTTGAAATGGCATAACATTTGCTTAAAAACCTACTTATACTTATAACGCACTCTGCCCCTAATGTGTTGCGTCAAGATTTTATAGTGTTGATGGAACTAGGCTGGAGTACCAGCTGGTTAGATGAAGCCAGGCTGCAGCGCCAGTACCCCATGCGCCATTGTCAAAACTTTAGTGGATACTTAAAGTCAAAAAAATCTCCAAAAAAAGGAGATGTTTAGCGTAACGTATGCCTCAGCTCAGTCACCTTTTGCTTTCATTGCATCTTACTTCCATACAATGAATGGAACAACAAAAAAGCCATTAAGAGTCATTAATGACAGAATTTTCATTTTTGGGTGAACTTTCCCTTTAAGGTGTAGAGCACAGTGTAAAATTACTGGATGAGTATCTGATGGCAAGTTGAAACCCCAAGGGCTGTGGTTTAGTATATGATGGCAATTGTGGGTGCAGTGGCTGTGGTTGAGGCTGACGCGTGCCGGCCCTGTGCAGGGCGTGGAGGCACTGGGCTGGCGCACCCACTCTCTCGCATCAGCCTGGCCTGTCTCTACAGGAGGAAGATAACACCCTATGGCTCAGTTGAAGCTTCCTTTCACTTAAATGGCTACAGCCAAGTATACAGTCCTGTATACTTTTGGGTGGAGAAAAACATGTTTCCCTGTTAATGTTTTGCTTTCCAGCAAGGGCCGATAACCTTGTACCCCATAATGGCATTCAGATGCAGAGACAGTGAGTAAGAATACACCAGATAAAACCAGGCTAAGCTGGTTGGCTGGTCTTAGCTCGTCTTAGGCTGGTCTTAGCTGGTTTAAGGTGGCCATAGATTGGAGATCAGCTAAAACAAGCAAACCAGCTTAGGCTGGTTTTAGCATTATTTTAAACAAGAAATGCATATGTGTCTCAAAAGCATTTTTCCCCGGTTGTAAACACTTCCTCATACACTATTAACAAGCATTCTACTGTTGTTCAGCATAACTAGGCAGGGCTGTCAAAATGAATGATTTTCCATGAAACTTATTTGCTAAGAGCTCTTCTTCTCTGAAGTTACTCACTATGGAAGCATGTCCCAGATTCGAAACTTGTTTGAATAGAGGCTTTTGTAAATCTAGCCATTTGTTGTGTGCTAACGCCCTCCCCTGTTCAGACGTAGATTGCAGTTTCAGTGCAGAGACCATGTGTAAGCTTGGATGCTATACAGTAAACATGCTTAAACAGCAACATTTGGAATTAGTCAGATCCATAAGAGAGGGTAATCGGCAGGGTTATTATTGTTTTAGTCACTAATGAAATGGATGAATATATGATGCTGTGTTTAAATGTTTTAATTTATTTTATTATGTTTTATATTTAACTTTAAATCAATCTGTTTTATATCACCCTGTCATTATTAATTTGTTTGATCTGTTAAGCACTTTGGGTAAACTTCTGATGGTTTAAAATGTGCACTATGAATATACACAATAATGTTTGCTTTTACTACACATTTTAAGAGGTGGAAATTGTGAAATGGATTAGATCTGTTAAGGCTATCTGCTAAAAGGAAAAAATGGTAAGTGTTTCTGCTTATATACTGTATTGGCTTACACTTGCTTGCAACATTTAGACCATTAGATAATCGCCAGGCTAAATAATAGTAATCTTGAATTTTTCTGCTAAAAGGACAATGGCCAAGTGACAACAACTTGTGAATTTCTGTGACTGAGGTAAAAAAGAAATAGCCTAGAAAACAGCAGCGCACACACTTAGGGAATCTCGAAACTGCAGCAATGTTATAAAATAATCAGAATCATCATTACTAGTAAACATGTTTGTGGAATGGGGGCGTGGTCATTTGTCAGTCTGTGGGAGAGGGAGAGCGGTAAGGCTCATCACCTGGGTCGTAGACCGACATATGACAACGCAACCATACCACAATGTTACAGTAACTTCACCGGGAAAACTAAACCTACTGCACTTACTACATTGCAATTGCTGTTAAAGCATACAATCAATATAAGCTTCAACAACCCTACCAGAAAAAATATCCAAGCATTATAGAAGGTATAGGCCTACAACTTCTCCAAACAGTTAAAAACGGAGGACATTAGGAGACACACTCGCTTTACGTGTGACGCTACACAGTAGGACCTATTTTCTAAGGATGACCCGACAGCTCTATATAAAAATCATTATTGTACGCTGTAAAAACAAATCAGGTTCTTTTTCCATAGAAAAAACATTACAGAACAACCTGTACATTTTACAGTTTAAAACTGTTGTAATTTAAATGACCACGCTGGCACTGTAAAATAATAATAATTAATAAACATGATATTGACGTTCTGAAACTGTAAAATCTGCTTTTACTTAATTATGTATTGTTAGACACCGTAAAATTTTTCAAAAGAACACATGATGACATGAAGTTCATCAATAGTGGCTCTTCCTGGAGCAATGAGCAATAAACATTTAGAGACACTGAACACATCAGGGAAATTAAAAGAATGCAGTAAACATGAACTAAACTACATTAAATATAACACAGAACATCCCAAAGTACATAACTGATATTAAAAATAAGAAGAAACATAACTATTCCCATTAAATATAATGAAATATGATGGGTCATGAAGGGAATTCTGTGAACACCCGATTATTGTTTTTTACTGTAATTTTAACAATAATTTACTGTAAAAAGTAATGTACAAATAATGTACATTTTTACCATTAATTCTACAGGAAACTCATACTTTTTATATCTAAAATGTTTTAGATGTAACTCATTGTAAAAACTACTGTATTGCCTTAACAAATATATTTGTTTTACTGTGTGTTTTACAGTTAATCAATCAACTTTCTTTCTGTAGCATTTTTAAAGTCTTTTACCGTTAAAATTACAGATATGTTTTACAGTGTAGGCTTAACAAATTAATGGCTTAACCCAATTAATGAATTGGGTTAAGACAAGGACAGGGTTTTGAACATGGATTTTTTTTTATGTACTTCCCATTCAAAATTGATATTCTTAAAAACTTTTGAAAGAATGGCGACATGCAGGTTACTTAAAAAAACTGTTGTGATGTCAGGAGAGGGAGCTATTGTGCTGTGAAATTCTCATGCAGTCTTATGTGTAGTATAAAAAGAAAAGTATTCAAGCAGGGTTTAACTCCATCAAAAAATTATTTTTGATGCAACATGATAAATTGGCTGCAGCTCAATTTAGATGTTGCTCATGCCATATTGGTCCTTAGCAGAATGAACGGAAATGCTTGGAACATTATTTTGGGGGAAAATATCAGTGCCAATTCAGAGGAATCCTGAAAATGTTTTGGCTTTTATTTTTATTTATTTATTTATTTTTAATATGAGCATACACTTAAAAGTACAATCACAATTTTGTATACTTCCATGGCATAGCTGGAACAGGTAAGTGTATGTAAAGCTGTTATTCACAGAGCCAGACTTCTGACTAACAGCTTAAGGTCTGGCTCACATTAATCTGGCTAAGAACTGCCCATGTGCTGCTCTCTTATTAACATTGTAAAGGCAACCATAGTTTTTGTGTATTTTGTTTTGTTTTTGATGGTAAAATCATAATAGCAATGGCACAACATTGCTTTCTAAAACCTCCGCTGTCCTTTGGTGGTTCACCCGAACAGCAGAATTCATTGAAAAAAAATGGCTGAAGACATCTTGTCCTGGAGCACTTAAGGAACTCCTAGCCCTGTTCCACTAAAAAATCATTTTCTACTGTGCTGCACTTCACCTCTAGTGACTATAGTGCACTTCACTTCTGTATCACACTTGTACTAGTGCAATATTCTAGTACTCAGTTGAAATTTGGTAAATTAATCAATGCATTGTCAATCAAAATTTTTCCCGGTGGACTGATAAAAATGTGCACATCAGTGGTGTTCATATTTTAGTTTCATTTGACGTTTACATTCTTTTCAGGTTTTCCATTGTCCTAAATTGTCCTAAATTTGTTTTTCCTGTCAAACTTTTCTACTTAAATTATTAAATATACAAAATGTTTATTATTAAATAACTAATTATGAAAAATATTATAGTGATACTAATAATATTATTATTATTGTATAATTTATTTTAGTTTTTGCATCACTTTCCATAAATGTGTTTATATTGTGATACATCGGGCAAAAATTTTGAGAGGATCGTGATTTTTGCTTTAATCGCCCACCACTAGTGACAGCATTTTTTATATAGTTTTATTCTTAACAAATATCTGTAATGAAGTTCAATTTGGAAATATTTAAATAAGTGGAATACATTGCATAAGTAAAACGCATACATATGTAAAATTAGACTGTTTTTATAATTTACTCAAAATACTCAGTACATGGAGAAGCCGCACAAATACACCCTAGTTATCAAAATACTATTGGTTTTATTTACATATTTCTTTTGTTCACAACAAAAAGGTTATACTGTAATTCAGTTTCTCTATTGCATTTTTATAGAATATAAAATATATATATATATATATATATATATATATATATATATATATATATATATATATATGTATATATATATATATATATATATATATATATATATATATATGTCGTACTATATGGTGTAGTAATGCTCTGCATTTGTATGGTTAATGTGTGTGAAAATAGTTAGGTGTCAAAATCAGAGAATTTGTTTTAAAAATTCACGCTGTCAATGATATGTATTGTGCATGACTGCACAACGAACAGATAATTGAAATGAAATCATGGAATGCTGATGTGTTTGAGTCATTTTTGTAATAATGAGAAAACGAGTCTTCAATGAATGATGAAAGTTTGACACCTGGTTGACCATCAACCAAATGGTAAGACTGAGAAATGACACTTCACTGGATCTTATCTGCACCACTCTACAAATCTGTATCCCACAATCACCATCATCTTTGCCATCTGCTGCACAGGTCACAAGAGCCCTGGAGCCGGAAACAGCTGACAAAGAAAAGAAGAAGTATATTGGCTTCCAGAGAACGATTGATTTGTAAAGAAGAGGAAGATCCCAAACTCAGTGCCACAAACAACCATGAAGAACATTTGTTCAGTGACTTAAGGCCTCTTGAACAAGGAATTAAAACCTCCTGACTTGTGCTGCCCGGGTCATGCCAGTGCCAGGGGTTCAAGATGACCCACAAGGGCATCAGAGGTCAGCGTGAAGCTATGTAGAAGTGAGAGAGGAAGTTGTTGATTTTATGGTGCTGCACTGTTATTTAGGGAAGGTGTTTTCCTGCCCACTGGCATTTTTTCACTCGGGCACTTTA
The DNA here is from genome assembly GCF_025860055.1 of Xyrauchen texanus. Lineage (NCBI taxonomy): Eukaryota > Metazoa > Chordata > Actinopteri > Cypriniformes > Catostomidae > Xyrauchen > Xyrauchen texanus. The sequence goes on from NC_068305.1 coordinate 19,585,519, forward strand.
CTGACTCTGCAATATATGTTTTGAATCTTATGTGACAATACTTACAGGAAAATTGATTATAGATGCTGAGTTTTTGACACTCAATATTAAAATGAACCACGTTCCTCTTTGTAGAGGCTCAAAGGTTGATAATTGATGCCATCATGAACATGTTGCACTAATAAACTTTCAGTAAAACTGAACCTATCCAATAGTTGCAAATATAGTTTTAGAAATTGGAATAACAAAGTCTACCCATCAGAATACCCGAGTTTCCTTTGGAGCTGCCAATCAGGAGCACTGATATAGTTTTCTTGGTGGGAAAAGTGAATACTGAACTGCCTTGTTCGGCTTATTATGAAAGTAATTTTCTTTTTTTCTCAATTTTTCCACCTTGCTTAGAAGTTCATGATAGTGATTATTGAAGTCTTCAAAGATGGGGAACAGGTCTCCTTCACTGAATGGTGATTATTACTAAAGCAGACCTTCCTGGATTAGATACATCATTGCTACTTCAGACAGACCTTTCTTTTCCTTATTCTTTCAGCTCATCTCATCAGCAGGGCCCATTTCTAGCAGTAATAATGAGGTCTGAAAGACGAAAGAACCCTCCTGAGGTGCAGAATTTCTTCCTCATTACTCACAGAGCACCGTGCACTGAGAGCACAATGGTGCAGGAGCACAAGGTGTAGCTTCACAGCTTAAATATGCTTAAATGAATATTCCGGGTTAAATACTAGTTAAGCTTCATCTACAGCATTAGTGGCATATGTTGATTACCACAAAAAATCCTTTCGACTCGTCAAAGGCAATAACCGAAGTTACAGTGAAACTCTTACAATGAAAGTGAATTGGGCCAATTTTTAGAGGGTTTAAAGGCAGAAATGCGAAGTTAATGATTTAATAAAATCCCTTACATTACTTTTTCCGTTAAAAACATGTTTATTTGACTTGAAATGTTGTTTAATCAACATATTTCCAGGATTACATGGTTTAGGCTCATGTCAACAAAGTTGTAAAATTGGATGATACTTTATATAGAAAGTGTTAGTAAGTGATTTAATCACATTAAATGGAAACAGGAGTAGATTATGTGCAGTTTGTTTTACAAGATGAGTGAAATCCAACGTGAAGTGGAACAAAACAAAACATAAACGTCATTTGACTTGACTTGACATGATACCTAAACATGGACTTGACTTGATTTAGCATGACGATGTTACACCAAACAATACTCAGCAAGAGACAATGGCAAACATGAGGGCTTAAATACACAGACATGGTTATAACAAGAAAACCAATCACAAGACTGAACTAATAAGACAATAACATAACAGAACTGATAACAAGTAAACGAGACAATAAACCAATGAAAACAAGACACATGAACATGGAGGGACAACAGGACATCACATGACTAGGGAAACAGGAACTAAACTTTTCAAAATAAAAGACATGGGATCAACAGAATAAACATGACACATGTTTACATCTTGTGGCTATACTTTTGAAACAGTGAGTATTTAACGTTTATGACTTGACCCAATTTACTTCCATTGTGCCTCACAGAACCAACATTTTTGCTTTTTTTAAAGAAAAGGAGGGACAAGTCTGTCATTTGTGCTTAACTTGTATTAACCGATTATATTCCTTTAACTGTGGTACACAATTGTATAGCAAATAGGGCTTTTTATAGAGTCAAATATATATTATGTGAATTACTTTAAATACAAAAAAATGAAGTTGCAACTTTCGAGAGAAGCTGTACAGTACATCTAATCCTGTCAATAATATCTTAAGGAAATATAAATGCTTCCTATCTCACTCTGGCGACAGTTCTCCCCAACCCAGTTTTACTGCCAGCACTTTAGTCATTTATGACTAATACTTTATCCACACAAATATCTTTCTTTAATCAAGTAGTTCAGAAGGATCATATGAGTTCCTGTTTACTGAACACGCTCAAGGATTACCTTGTAAAAAAACATTAAAATTATAATATTTCCCTTAATGTTGTCCCAACTAGCCTAACAGTGTTGTATGACCAAGCAATTTAATATTGCTGATTTGCCAGCGCCTAGCATGAATGCAACATGAATAAATAATGCAGTAAGTGTTCTAAGCTTATTTTTATTTTTTTAGTGAACAAACAAGTTGAAATTGAATAAAGCAATGTGAAGGGTCGTTTAGACCTACTGTGTTTTTGCATTAATAAAAGCTACGCAGTGCAACCATTGAATAAGACATTTTTAAAGTTAAAGTTGACAAAGCTTTCAAAACATGCAAAAACGTGTCAATTTTTTTTTAATGTAAGCATGTGCTAGATGGCCGTTTTTTCACCCCGGTGTAAATAGCATCGGCCACTCGGAACACAGAAATATAATAACCAGACAATAGGTGACGCTGCAATGATGTAGGGGGTAAAGACAGTGTGAACGTGAAGTGTTGTCCTAGTGACCTTGGTTCAATTCCACCTTTTGTCCCCCTTTTTTTTTCATCCAATTTTCCTTTTCCACTCTTAATATTTTCTTTAATACTACTTACAACAATAAATAAAAATGAATATAAAGGTTGATTTCATCACAGTGATTTGATTACTGTAAATATCGGGTAGTAAAGAGAAGCGTTTGATCTGCTGATGGGCTCTGTTGATCGCACTTGTTTCCTTCATTTTTTGACTACATGTTGTAACCATGGTTAATTATGTGGTTTCTATGATTTTACTACAAAATACCATGTTGAAACTATAGTTAATGTTGTAAAACAAGTTGTTGTAGGGTGTCTGCGGGACTAAATAAACAATAAATATGGGTGCAAATATGATCTACTATTATTTGCACTGGGTTGTAAATAGTATCAGCCAAAAAAAATGTTAAATAAATAAATATGCATAGTTTATGCGTAATCCTCTGTGAAGTGATATGACAGCTTTGACGTCAGTGATGTAAAATGCCATTAGCTCCGCATGTCTTATGATTGATTGCTACATTCTAAAGTTCGGAACACTTAAATGCTTTTTGTTCTGTGTACTGTCATTTATTGTGATTGTACGTTTATCTGCTTGTTACAACTTTTGTACTATTGAGAATTGGTTAGGTGTTAGGTTGAGGTTAGGTGTTCTTAAATATCTATATTATAATGTAATGTAACTAAAATTACTGTGACTAAATTTACCTGCCTATTACATATTTTAAATCGTTCATAAATGGTTAGGTTTAGGTGTGGAGTTCAGAATAATAAAATATAGTGGTTAAAGTGTTATAGTGGCGATGAAGCCGAAGAAGCCTATGACGGAATCGTCTGAGTTGAGGATGACAAGGATATTTTCATGATGTAGGACAAAAATTGCTACAGTGGTGTCTTGGTTTTGAAACTGCCCTTGTCTAGTTTTTTTGTTTTTGCTTTAACTTTTTTACACAAGAACACATTTTGACTGAACGGCCACTTACTGAGGACAAAACAAATATTAAGAAATTTTTTTTTTAGAGTTCATCTATAAAAATGTTTATAGTGTTCATCTGCACCTTCCTGCATTGTTGATTAGTTAAAAACTTTATGATTTAATGATCTTTTAATGATTGGCATGTCATATTTAACTATGTTTGCTCCATGGCAGTTTTCTTTTTAAGAAAGCATCACTGTTGGCTATTAATCTAATAATCATCAGATATCTTTTATAGAGGATATCTATAAGCAAGTGAGGTGGCCAGAGGTCACGCGTGATTATGCATCATTTGGGACACAACGTATAAGTTAGGCTCCTGTGGCTGACAAAGTTACTGGTAATCATCAGAGATGTACTTACAGAACTCTAAAAGCTGGGGCTTTCTGAGATGCAAGGGTAACAGGGGCAATCATCTCAGCAGGTAACATGACTGGTTATCTGACATCCTGAATGCAGGTGCAGAGAGACAGTGGGAGAAAAGGACCAAGTATTTCATCTCTGCTTCTACTTAAAGCCTTGGTGTCCTGTGGAGATGGCTCTACCTTGCCACATTTACAGAGCCATTATACAGGGCATTGTTAGCCCTTGTTAAGGGGCACAATTTAGTACCATTCACTCCCATTCCCAGAGGTCCAAAAACTATGACTTTAAATAGGGCAGCACCCTCAGACATGCTCTTCGGGTAATTTTATTTGTTTAACTGCCATTTGTCCTGCTGTGTGTGTGTGTGGGGGGTGTGTGTGTGTGTGTGTGTGTGGGGGGGGGTTACAAACTGGTAATTACAAGGGTATTATGATATAAATGTGGTTTATGAGGACATTTCTAGTGTCCCCATAATTCAAATTGCTTAAAAAATGTAGTAAACTATGTTTTATTGAAAATGTCAAGTTAAACTTACTCCAGGAATCTTGGGTTTGTGATGAGCTTTGCCTCACCACAACTCAGGTCAGAGATTATTAAACTTCAAAACCACATATTAAAACTTTGCAGGAACATAACTTTATTTTATCTGTAAGATGTGATCATATGGTGGTGTAATTTCACTTGCTACTATTGGTGCAATTAATTAAGGAGTTAAAAGGTAAAGAGTGAGACATGTTTTTTTTTATTTTTGATGTTGTGAGATTCAGTATATCTAAACCTGTGGTTGTTTTAATCTTTGTTGGTTTGAAAGAAAAGAACAAGAAAAAAGGAAAAGAAAAATTATTGTGCAGGTAAAATACAGGATGCATATTATCCCTCACTATAATAATGTTGTTATTTACCATTTCTACTTGAAGTGACCCTTGGAAATTACTTTCCTTAATGTGACCTACTGTAATGTAATTAGGTTGATTCAGTTACATTAAAAATGTCTTTTTTAAGAGCTGTGCTGTTGTCTTTGTCTTGAATAATGTTTCCATCATTGTCATAAAGCGTTCATCTGGCTCGTGAATATATGACCTAACAGCTTTAAGTTCAGAATTTATGAAAGCAAAATATCAGCTATGCACTAAGATATGTTAACCTGAAAATGCTCTTCATATTGTAACATCTAACTTAACCAGTTTTATTCAAGTCAGGTTATTCACGTCGTCACAGAATTCCGAATCAGAAGCAGAATGAGCTTTTTTGCCAAGTATGCACACACATACAGTGGGTACGGAAAGTATTCAGACCCCCTTCAATTTTTCACTCTTTGTTATATTGCAGCCATTTGCTAAAATCATTTAAGTTCATTTTTTTTCCTCATTATTGTATACACAGCACCCCATATTGACAGAAAAACACAGAATTGTTGACATTTTTGCACATTTATTAAAAAAGAAAAACTGAAATATCACATGGTCCTAAGTATTCAGACCCTTTGCTGTGACACTCATATATTTAACTCAGGTGCTTTCCATTTCTTCTGACCATCCTTGAGATGGTTCTACACCTTCAATTGAGTCCAGCTGTGTTTGATTATACTGATTGGACTTGATTAGGAAAGCCACACACCTGTCTATATAAGACCTTACAGCTCACAGTGCATGTCAGAGCAAATGAGAATCATGAGGTCAAAGGAACTGCCTGAAGAGCTCAGAGACAGAATAGTGGCAAGGCACAGATCTGGCCAATTTTACAAAAAAATTTCTGCTGCCCTTAAGGTTCATAAGAGCACAGTGGCCTCCATAATCCTTAAATGGAAGACGTTTGGGACGACCAGAACCCTTCCTAGAGCTGGTCGTCTGGCCAAACTGAGCTATCGGGGGAGAAGAGCCTTGGTGAGAGAGGTAAAGAAGAACCCAAAGATCACTGTGGCTGAGCTCCAGAGATGCAGTCGGGAGACGGGAGAAAGTTGTAGTAAGTCAACCATCACTGCAGCCATCCACCAGTCGGGGTTTTATGGCAGAGTGGCCCGACGGAAGCCTCTCCTCAGTGCAAGACACATGAAAGCCTGCATGGAGTTTGCTAAAAAACACCTGAAGGACTCCAAGATGGTGATAAATAAGATTCTCTGGTCTGATGAGACCAAGATAGAACTTTTGGCCTTAATTCTAAGCGGTATGTGTGGAGAAAACCAGGCACTGCTCATCACCTGTCCAATACAGTCTCAACAGTGAAGCATGGTGGTGGCAGCATCATGCTGTGGGGGTGTTTGTCAGCTGCAGGGACAGGACGACTGGTTGCAATCGAGGGAAAGATGAATGCGGCCAAGTACAGGGATATCCTGGACGAAAACCTTCTCCAGAGTGCTCTGGACCTCAGACTGGGCCGAAGGTTCACCTTCCAACAAGACAATGACCCTAAGCACACCGCTAAAATAACGGAGTGGCTTCACAGCAACTCTGTGACTGTTCTTGAATGGCCCAGCCAGAGCCCTGACTTAAACCCAATTGAGCATCTCTGGAGAGACCTGAAAATGGCTGTCCACTCAAGCGCTTTACTCATCCAACCTCAGACAGAACTGGAGAGGGATCCTGCAAGGAGGAATGGCAGAGGATACCCAAATCCAGATGTGAAAAACTTGTTGCATCTTTCCCAAAAAGACTCATGGCTGTATTAGATCAAAAGGGTGCTTCTACTAAATACTGAACAAAGGGTTTGAATACTTAGGACCATGTGATATTTCAGTTTTTCTTTTTTAATAAATGTGCAAAAATGTCAACAATTCTGTGTTTTTCTGTCAATATGGGGTACTGTGTGTACAATAATGAGGAAAAAAAATGAACTTAAATGATTTTAGCAAATGGCTGCAATATAACAAAGAGTGAAAAATTGAAGGGGGTCTGAATACTTTCCGTACCCACTGTATAAGGAATTTGTCTTGGTGAGAGAAGCTTCCAGTGCACAAATAATACAACAACCAGACAGAGATAATAATAAAAAATAGAATAGAATATATAAGTATAGAGAAATACACAATAAGACAAAAATCTTATTTTTTGGGTGACCAAAAATCCTCTCAGTAGTCTGAACTGCCCTTTGTAGTCTTCTGATGTCCAATTAACCTGAAGACATTAGATTACACCAACAAAAATAATTTTAAGCTTTTGCAGGATACCACTTTGTGCAGTTTGGTGTGATTGCAAATTCTTAAAGGAATAATTGACCGAAGAAAATGAAAACTCCCTCATCATTCACTCACCCTCATGCCTTCCCAGATGTGTATGACTTTCTTTCTTTTGCAGAACACAAATTATGATTTTTGAAGGATATCTCAGCTCTGTAGGTCCATACAATGCAAGGGAATGTGTACCAAAGTTTTGAAGCTCCAAAAGCACATAAAGGCATAATAAAAGCAATCTATGCGACTCAAGTGGTTTAATCCATATCTTCAGAAGTGATATGATAGATGTGAGTGAGAAACAGATAAATATTTAAGTCCTTTTTTATTCCTCTCCACTTTTACTTTCACATTCTTCATGATTATCGCCACCTACTGGGCAGGGAAGAGAATTTCTAAAAATAGGACTTCAATATTGATTTGTTTCTCACCCACACCAACATATCACTTCTAAAGAAATGGATTCAAATACTGAAGTCACATGGATTACTTTTATGCTACCTTTCTGTGCTTCTGTAGCTTCAAAATGTTGTTAAATTCACTTGCATTGAATAGATATTCAGTTGAATATTGAGATATTCTTCTAGAAATATTTGTTTGAGCTCAGCAGAAGAAAATAATGTCATACACATCTGGGATGGCATGAGGGTGAATAAATTATGGGAGAATTTTTATTTTTGGGTGAACTGTCCCTTTAAAGCTTGCAAATGAAAACACATTTTACTATAATATTAAGGGTTCACTTTCGGTATTCTTGTAATGTGATGGCAGAGGCATGATATAAAAAGTAATTTTCCTTCCTGAATAAGCTGAATAAGGAGAATGGATAATGTTCAAGTATTTGAGGTAAGTCATCCAAGTGAACCTGCGCTAACTGAAAAGCGTATACAATTTCACCAGTTAATTTAAGCAAAATCTATGGAACAATCTTCATTTTGTGCACTATAATTGCAAATGTTCAGCCAGCATAATGCTGGAGGAGGTGGTTTAAGAGGGTGTGGTCAATGACGTGCGGATACTCAAATAAGTACCAGCGCTCAGTGACACACGGTGCAGAGTAGACCTTAACATCTCATCAAAAAAAGCGTTCATAGAGGCTGGCGCACTTTCTTTACTGCAAATTACCCCTTAGATAAGCACTTCAACAGATTTAATGTGACAGGACAGCGGAACAATTTTGCTTTGAGATACTTAACCGAATCAAGTATATCAAGACAGTGGACCACCATCAGAAGATCAACTTACACATCGATTGCAACAGGTAGGTTCACTATCTTCCAACGTCATATTGTGGTAATCTGGGGAAACGCGATCAGCGTAAGTGCTCGAATGCATATAGATTCTTGCAGAATATTCATAGCCTATACTGTTCAGAATGACATGCCGCGAGCGCATCGGTTGAATTGATGGAAGTGATCAGAATGTCCCGTTCACATCAGTCACTTTCACTCTTCTCGATTACGAGTAATCAAATCGGGGGTTTTAATATGGGTAGAGATGCAACTTTCTGTAAGTTGACTCAATATTTGTATTTATTTATTTATTTATATAAATAATGTTATTAATTTATGCATATAGGCACAGGTGTACGTATGAGTAGCCAAATATATTTAATTTTAAATGCATTTATTTTTTGTCAGGCTATTATTTTTTTGAATAGTACTCAAATTGTGCACCAGGGTCACCATATGGTTTATTTTCAGGTTGAAATGAGTGATGTGACTCTCAAATTCTGTGTTTATAGCCTATTTATTATACTGCATTTGTAGGAAATCTGCAGTACTGGTTGCATTCAGGCTTGTTTTTTAAATGGTTAGGTTTAGATGTGGGGTTAAGTATAATAAAATATAGTGGTAAAAGCCACATTATTATACAGATGATGACTAAAGAAGGACAGTTCTAGCTACAGTATACTCCATTGGAAGGCTGTTCTAGCGTTCTCTTTTAAACTGGAAAATCATTGAAAGAAGAAATCAAAGGAAAATAAATAAGTTACTTTAATAAATGACATGCATTTTGGTATTTGTTCAGTGCATAAGGTGTAAAATGCTCTTGCTCAACAATGCCACACTGGTTTTATGCTCACCAATCAAAATTGCAGGTCCTTTTCTTCTGAAGAATTTATATGAGTGAACTGCTGCTCATTCGCTCTGAACTGCGGGGAAATTAAGAAATTCTTATTCTTGTAGTGGTGTAAAAATGACAAAATGGGTTTGCTGCCTCTCATGTAAGATTTCTCCTCACTTGCTGTGCCCTAAGGATTTTAATATTAGCTTAATTCACAACATTTATTAAGAAATTTATAAAGACTGAAACACCCTTCAGTCAAAAGATTGTCCTGGAATACATACTTGTTTTCTGACCCATCCAAACCCCACCAGCACAATTACAACAATCTAATAGCAGATATACCTTATTTGCTTATATTAATGTGGTGAAATGCGGGTAACTCGTGTATAATACTCCCTTTGAGCGTAAATATAACCAAATACGCTGCAAAGCACTTTTGATATGGTACGATTCTAAGGTTAAGGGTTTGCATCAGGCCCAAAGGTGGTCTTCGACTTGTACCCAGCACTCCTGCACAGGGCAAAGTTTCCTCTCCTTCTCTCCCTTATCCGTTTTCCGCCAGAGAAGGGAGTGATGGAAGCTGGAGAGGGGAGATCACAGCATGGCCTTGGGTTTTTGTTTTTGGTATGCACTGCTGGCTTGTGGCCGGGCGATCTTTCCCTCAAGAGCATGTATCATGGCAGACTGGTTGTCTGTAGAGAGTAGATGCAGGCAGCTTGAATGTCTGTCCCTCTTTCCAAGGTTCAATCTCGGTCAATCTCTTCACAGACAGTGAAACAAATAAAATAATATTAGTGTAGCAGTACGAGTTAACGCGTAATGAGCTGGTGCGCCTGTGGCCAATCCCCGTGTGAAGCGCCATCCTATAAATATGTAGCGAGTAGAGACGTCTATGATCCTCTCTTGCTCGTTAATGACGGAACTTGTGTTGTGGTTCCGGGTCGCTTTTCCGTGTGCCATGGTTCCGGGTCGCTTTTCCGTGTGCCATGGTTCCGGGTCGCTTTTCCGTGTGCCATGCTGTGTTAATAGAACACTGGCTCTCCAACTGGAGATTTCTCTCTCGTTATGCTGTGCAGTCAACAAACGGACTTGCTGTTTCTCTTGGGCATTCGTGAATGCTGTTTGATTGGTATGTGTGCCAACTGGCGTGGGACTTATTTATTTTCTGTCTTTAATTATTTGCTTTTATGGTTATTATGTGTTGAATGTTTGATTGAACACTGGCTCTCCAAATGGAGATCTCTCTCGTTATGCTGCGCAGTCAACACACGGACTTGCTGTTCCTCTTGGGTATGCGTGAATGCTGTTTGATTGGACAGAGGCCGGTTTAGTGGGAGATCGTCGCCAGTTACGCAGTGTGAGTCGCTAGCTGCTGTTTTGCCTGCAGTGGTTGAATTGCTGTTTTGCCTACGTTGGTGGAACTGCTGTTTTGCCTGTACCATGGGTTTGCTGAATGGCTGTTTGTTTTGTGCACATGCATTGAACATTTGACCAGCAATTGGAGGGGATTGCTGAGCGTTCGTGTTGCCATTATAACCACGTGGCAATTACAGCTATATGGACGGAAGTATGGGTGGTTTGTTTTATGTGATCTAGTGTTTTTATAAAGGTTGAATGTAGCTCAAGGGGTTGGGTTTTTTTTTTATGTTGTTATAAGAAGTTTGTTTCTCTTCCATTTGTGTTGAATTTTGTTTAGATTATAAGCTGTATTATTTCCTTGTTTGTTTTCTTTCATTATTGAATTGATTTTTTTTATATATATATATATATATATATATATATATATATATATTTTTTTTGTTTAAGTCCTTTTTGTGCTCTCTTCCCCGAGAGATAGATGAATGTGTTTTAAAATGGTTTTAAACGATTGAAATAAAGGTGTTTCTTTTCCAAAATTGAACGTCGTCTTTGGCATAATTGTACACGTACCTGTGTGTCCTTAATTCTATCAACATCACTGCCATTAGGTAGTACAATTATTCTCTGGGTGAAATTCCCAGGGTGGCGTAGTCTGCATGTTATTCGTCCTTTTCTTGCCCACCGCCCGAGTTGCCACATTAGCATAGATGCTATTCAATTTATTGCAAAGTTATAGATCATGATCACTGTTTCTGGTTCCGGCAGACCCAACTAAAGCTGCCTAATTGTGATTTGATGGATAAATTAGGTGTATGCCTGGCTAAATAGATGAGTCTTTAGTTTAGACTTAAACCGAGTGAGTGTGTCCTGAACAGTGTTAGGGAGACTATTCCATAGTTTAGGAGCCAAATATGAAAAGGATCTACCTTCCTTTGTGGAATTTGATATTCTAGGATCTATTAACAGGCCAGAATTTTGCGATTGTAATGAACGTGATGGAATATAGCATGTCAGAAAGTCACTTAAGTACTGCAGAGCTTGACCATTCAAAGCTTTGTATGTAGTTAACAGAATTTGAAAATTAATAGAAAATTGAACAGGTAGCCAACGTAACAATGATAAAATGGGGCTAATATGATCATGTTATTTAGTTCTCGTCAGCACTCTTTGTGGCTTGTCATGCTGATGTAAAAAGAGCTTCAAAATGTAATTGTTATATCCAAAATAACATCCACTCGGTGGCCATCTTGAAAAGGCTCCCATGCAGCTATTTGCTTTGGATACAAGCGCATACATGTACAGCTCCTATCTTGAATGGAGCAAGACCTGAATCTCCAAAGCAGTTGGTCAAGATAACAATCAAAGAACATATTTTAAATCGGCAGTAAAATGCGACAACAATGGTATCATAAAATGTGCTTCTTTAGCTCAGATCATGCATGCTAAAAAACTTAATTTTTCAGGCTGGTTCAGCTAATACGCATATACGTTCTCATGTTGACTGACAGGCAATGTCTGTATCTAAAAGGTGATTGGCTCTCTTACCTGTAAGGCGGGACTTCCACCCACCCTATTGGCCATTCCAATTTTCCCCAATCATTTGAAAGCAAGTGCTCCATCAACTAAACAGTCTCTGTTAGTAACATAGAGAATATCCATTTTATAATCATTACCATCTAACATTAAATGCTTTGTTGCATGTCGTCAAAAATGTGTTTTTCCACACACGCTTGTTTTCTTACATTTCTCTCTGTAATTTTGCAGTTAACTGTGCTCTGTGCCAGATATGTTTTGGCCAACTGCCTGTCTGCACTGAAACAAGGGTTCAAAAGTCCTCAGCTGACTAAGGTCTAGACACCATTGGCAGTCCAGATAGACAGTGTTGCTAACTGCTCCTCTCTGAAGTACAATCTACAAAAGTGTGTTGGTAAGTAGATTCAAAAGAGGCACTTTAACAGACTTTTATATTTAATTAAAACTAATTTATAGCCATAACACAGTGCTTAACACAACAATCTCTCATGTCTCTCATATGTGGAATGTAATGATAGCACACTTCATATAGCTGAAAGAAATTACATTCTCTTAATGATCGAAATGTTACACTAGTCTTAATTTAGCTGTTCCGTGACTCAGTCTGTGTGAGAGGTGTTAGGGTATAGGCATATAGAAAGTGTATGTGTATAAGTTTTCCTGAGACAGATTTTTATGTCTCTTAAGGTGCAGCTTTGCTTGATTAGATGGAATAAGTTGCATTGCATTTTTGTGCTTCGAACAGACATTAAATACATTGCAAAAAATATTTGTAATTTTAACGGTAAAAGACTGTAAAAATGCACAGTAGTAACCCTAAAATTTACGGTAACAAATTTGAACATAATTGAAATGACTGTATGTTTTACGGTAACATTTTGTAAAAATATATTTTTTTCAATGTAAAAAGTGTGATTTTTCTGGATAATTAACAGTAAAAATGTATATTATGTTTAACAAGAGAGTACATGTACTTTTTACGGTAAATTATTGTTAAAATTACAGTAAAAAACAATAATCGGGTGTTCACAGAATTCCCTGCATGACCCAGTTCATTTAATTATATTTAATGGGAATAGTTATGTTCTTATTTTTAATATCAGTTATGTACTTTGGGATGTTCTGTGTTATATTTAATGTAGTTTAGTTCATGTTTACTGCATTCTTTTAATTTCACATGTGTTACCCTGATGTGTTCAGTGTCTCTACATGTTTATTGCTCATTGCTCCAGGAAGAGCCACTATTGATGAACTTCATGTCATCATGTGCTCTTCTGTAATTACTACGGTAATTAACAATACATTATAAAGTGAAAAAGCAGATTTTGACAGTCTCAGAAGGCTAATACATCAAGTTTATTATTTAATAATATAAACAACATTAATGCACTGTAAAATATACTGGCAACAAAATTACATCCCGTAAAGCCTGAAACGTGGTTACCGTATTTCTTACGGTGAATTTCTGGCAACACAGCTGTCAGTTTTATCTTAAATTTAACAGGATTCTGTTTTACAGTGTAGGTATGGTAGATGAACAAGACCTGCAGCTTTTATACTTTATGAGAATTTAGAAGGTAATTATGAGGAACTTTTTGAAATATCTGCTAGAAAACATTCTCTGTAGTGAATGTACTGGGGTTTTGGACTTGAAACAATAATAACTTAAATCTTATATACTGACTTACATTGAAATGCTATTAGTTGTTATACTGTCAGAAAGTTTTACAGCCGTTATTGGAAGCAGGACTTATTTTTTCACATACTGTGTTACTGTGCGTGCGTAGCAGTCAATGTTATTTAATTAAAAATCAGAATCTCTTTTATTCGCCAGTACCTGTGACATTGATAACATTTGATATCTGCTTAATGGCAACGATAGACACAGTTGCATTAACTACAAATTAGAATTTTTTTGGCCCTTTGAAAACATGTTGACTATGCACTATAAACCTATAGACCCTTTTGTTATTTAATATACATTTGTAACATATTTTGTCTTATATTACTCTGTGGTTAATTAAAATAATTCACCACTGCTGTGATGGGGTTTCAAATACAGCTGCTTTGGGAGTGACTGCAAATTTGGCATCTTTCTCTCTTCTGACTGCCGTAATCCACTGTTCTGTTTTTTTCTCCTCTTTTTGAAATTTGTGGAAATGTAATAGTTTTATTACATAAATAAAAAAAATATATATTTTTTTTTTTTTTTTGCTGTTTGAGCAAATGAGAACACAAAAATAATATTTACTGTGGTCTCCTATGCACAAGTTTATGCAATTATGGTTTAATTCTGCGTTCCCACACTGGAAATGGGAAAATGGTCCAGAAATCAAAGGTTTTGCAGTGTAAGCTTTTAAGTGTATCACACCCGCTCGTACTGTAATTTGATACTTAATAAAGTGTTTTACACCTTTGAATACTTTTACATCCAGAGACCATGATAAAATTTGTATTAATACATTTAAAGTTCTAGACTGGTTATATCATCTAGTGGTATTTCACCATTCATTTAAAGTTTGTTTATATGCTGCTTTTGCTTGCTGACAGTTTGAACTCATAGACACTTTAATTTATTTGCTTCCAAAGGCCACCTCATTTGTATTTATGTTAAAGGAATAGTTCACCCTAAAATGAAAATTCTTTCATCATTTACTCACCCTTATGCCATCCAATATGTGTATGACTTCCTTTGTTCTGCAGAACACAGTTAAATAATTTTAGAAGAATACCTCGAGTGGTGAATGAATTATTATTTTTACCATAGATCTCCATTATAAAATAACCCTCTGAAGCACTCATCTATCTTAACAGTTCTTCTTGTTTTGTTTTTGCACATAATTTGCATAGCTCCACCTACTGGGTATTTTATAAATTTGTATTTTGAAACAGCAGATTTTTTGTTTCGATTTTTTTAAAACCTGTAATTCTATAATTCAAATGATAGAATTACAGTTAAAATGTTCAGATTAAGAAATTCCGACCTCCAAAATAATAATTTACATTCAGATTTCAGGGTTGAAATTCAGATGTTAAGTAACCAGTCCTAAGGACAAGCAAAGCTGGGGTAGATACTTGTGCCACCCAGTGGTCAGCATATTTATTAAGAAATAAACATGGGCAGAGATTAATAAATTATGGAAACGTTTTGTTCATTGTAGTTCATGTTAAGTATTTCATTAACTAACATTAACATATCCCAACTAATGTAAAGTGTTACCACATATACTGACAAGACAACATCAGCAATGACAAGAAGTAAAAATAAACATAATAAACTAAGGAAAATGAATGACTTCATAAACAACACTTTTGCTTCCATGTAGCAGCATTGTATAATTGCAGTAATGCACACAATGCTTTTACTACTATGTAAATTTGGCTTGTCTGCTTGGTAAGCGCCATGCAGACTACTGGGTGGTGAAAGGAAATAACACTGCTTTGTTTGACCTTTGACCTAATATGTTTACGATCTCTGAATGTGAGAGATTTATATTTTGAGTCCTGAATTTCTTCTTAGTCTTAATAATTTATAAAAATTAATAAAATAAGCAAGTTTTGGCTAGAATACAAATATAAAAATTCACATACTTAAGTCATTGTTCTTTAAGAATTGCATGGTTGTACTAAAATTTTTCCTCCCCATTAGTTTCCACATTTTAAACCATGCAGAAAGCTTCTGATGATGCCATAACCTACATCGTGTTTCATTATCAACCATCCTTCATCAATGTCTGAGGAGGTCAACAGTCCCCTGTCGATGATGCAACAGCACTGAACCCGTCTATGTTCACCATGTCTGAGTATCTCGAGGGAGACAGCCCTCTACTGCAACTGCAGGAAGTGGACTCCAGTAGGGTGGGAGCTCATGTCCTCACCCCCTTTTTTAACTCTACCTCTCCAGCCCTGCCTGTGGAGAGTCACCCCATTTGTATCCCCTCACCCTACACGGACATTGGCCATGACTTCACCACTCTGTCTTTCTATAGTCCCACTCTACTGGGCTATGGCGCACCCCCACCTTCAGACTGCCCTTCAGTACGCCAGTCACTAAGCCCCCCCATTTTTTGGCCACCTCATAGCCATGTTTCCTCACTTGCATTGCAACAGAGTCGCCTCCAACAAAACCATACAACCAATGGAACATGGACTGAACTTACACCACATGATCAAGCCAATGAGAAAAACAGGTACCGTATATGGAAGCTGGAAATTAAAATAGTATTGTTACTTTTTATGATTGGGTAACTGGAGTCTATTTATAATAAAAAATAATAATAATAATAATAATTTGGCTAAATAGAATTTGCTGAATTATTTTAATTGTTTCAGATGAATACTAGTAAAGAGATTGTATATGTTAAAATAAGTTACTGCAATAGTTAACCTGAACTACACTGTGAAAACTGGTAATGTGCTATTGTTGCCTTAAAGGAATAGTTCATCCAATAAATTAAAATTATCTTGTCATTTACTTACCTTCATGCCATCCCAGATGTGACTTTCTTTCTTCTGCAGAAAACAAATTATGATTTTTAGAGGAATATTTCAGCTCTGTAGGTCCATACAATGCAAGTGATGCTCCAAAAATCACCAAAGTCATAATAAAAGTAATCCATGTGATGCCAGTGTTTTAATCCATATCTTTAGAAGTGATATGTTGGTGTGGGTGAGAAACAGATAAATATTTAAGTCCTTTTTTTGCTAGAAGTTCTTCTCACTACCCAGTAGGTGGCGATAATCATGAAGAATGTGAATCACCAAAAACACAAGAAGAAAGTGAAAGTTAAAAGCGGTTTCTCAATGTGCTTTCTTTTGTGTTCTTACGTTCTTGTGTTCTTGTGGACTTGTTCTATGTCATCATCTACTGCCAAAGTTCAATTCCAATCAGCAAGAATGCAATTACTGAGGATGCAGGAAATTACCCGGATGTATCCTTGATTTCGAGGATGCATCGGATGGTGACTTGAGGGCAAGAACATGGTAATACGGTGGAAGACGAATGACATTTATCATTTTTGTTTTTTTCCTCAAGAGTTTCCCGCTGTAAGCTTGTGAATGTCTGATGGCTCGTGAGAGTCGTTATACTCTGACATTTGTTATTTTTTGGGTGGGCATCATTTTAATATAGTAATAAACACATGGAGAAAACAAGTGTTTAAAAACGTTATTCTTTTAACGTGTCACTAGTCCTGCAAAACCTCACTGGTCTGATAATGGCAGTAGTCCTCTCACTGGATTCAAAGGTGGTGTGACAGTTAATTGTGCAACAGGAAGATCACTGCACATATCAAAGCTCGCAATAGATGCGTTCTGCTGACGTGCACAGATCGGGGGCGGATTCCAATCGCAAGTGATCCTCCCAATGCCCTATTCTCAATCAGAACTGCAGAGCCCTTGAAGTGGGTACTCTGAAGGAAACACGGCATTACTGTATGTACCCTTCGCCAAAAGTCTTGTGGAAGGGCCTTCCAAGAAAATATAAATTTTCTCACTTTTGTTTTGAACGAGTTTTGAGTGGCATCCCCTCCCACAGGAGTGCCCTTCAAGGAAGCAAAAAATTCCCCTGAACATCAGACGAGTAACAGGTCAGATAAAAAGTCCACTCCATGTATTGTGTTTATCAAAAGAATAATTCTCGATTGCTACGGCATTTCTGACATCGTGTACCACTAGTGTAGACAGATTTATACATTATAATGGGAGCGGTCACGGCGCTTTCAGGGATCTGAATGAAATTGGTCTTTTATAGAATATTGACATAAACTGAAGGAGCCGTCAGGTTCAACCAAAGCCAGTTTGGTTTTGTTGAAGCTAATAAGACATTAATAAGACTCCTAGTGGGTCCCGGCCCCCTGGTTGAGAACCACTGGTCTAGGCCATACGTAGGCATATACCATAGGCCCACCTTTTTCTTAGGATTTTGCGTATGCCCACATAAAATAAGTTATGATAGGTATGGCCGCCAGAACAATGAGTAGGCTTTTGACCCTGAACTTTTTCAATCTAATAATGCGATGCTGCAGAACTGTTGAGTGAATTGTGTTTTTTATTATATTATGATTATTTTTAAATGTGTACAGGTTCATCTGTGCTCCAAGGTATAAAAATACCATGGTTTTACTGTGACACGTCATAAACATGGGGTTGTCACAGACCATGTATGAAAATGAATAAAGAAGTGTATTATCATGGTTCTTTTTGTGAGAAATATAACAGAATAGGCTATTATTTGTGATAAAGGAACATTTAAAAAAATGATGTACAGTATATACAAGAAAATGGTTAAATACTCAAAAAGCAAATAAATTACTTCAGTATTTATTATTACTACTCTAAAATCTGTGCCTTTTTTTATCCTTACGCCCCTGTCCCTGCTAAAGTCTATCCACTGCTCCTGTCCTTCCGTGTTCATTCTTCCAAGGAATCTTGGTAAGACTGGTCTTCTTTAGAACGCAAGTCCATTCTCTGCATTCTTAGAATTGAGAAACACCCACTGTGAAGATTGACTGAGCTGGGAGGAGACTTTATAGTAAAAAGGACTTTAATATTGATCTGTTTCACACCCACACCTATCAATCCATCTCTGAAGACATAGATGTAACCACTGAAGTCTTATGGATTACTTTTATGCTGACTAATACGATTTTTGGAGCTTAAAAATGTTGACACCCGTTCACTTGCGTTGTATGGACCAAACAGCTGAGAAGATAATAAAAATCTTCGTTTGAGTTCAGCAGATGAAAGAAAGTCATACACATCTGGGATGGCATGAGGGTGAGTAAATGATGAGAGAATTTTCATTTTTGGGTGAACTTCCCTTTTAAGGAGCTCTTTGATCTAACCCTTAAAAATGTGTTTTGTTGGTTTAAAGTTGAAACTAATGTCAGGTTGATTCTGTGATGTAAAATAATATTTTTGACTTGAATAAAACCAGTTATTTAGATGATACCACAATATGTTTTTTCATTGTAACAATAAACAATTTTCAGTAATATTTATACATATAATAATACATTTTAATATTGAAAGTTAAAAACGTTAACAGTAATTAAAGGGATAGTTCACCAAAAACCCATTTGACTTTATTTCTAATCTCCTGTTAACTTCAGTTACCATTGCATCTTTTTTCTCCATCCAATCAAAGTGAATGGTGACTGAGGCTAACATTCTGCCTAACATCTCTTTTTGTGTTCCACGGAAGTAAGTAAGCCATATGGGTTTAGACATTCCTTTAACTTCTTTATGAAATAACATTAACTAACAATGAACAATAGTTCATTTTTAAATTAACATAAACCAAAATTGATAAATGCTTTGAAGAAATATTTTTTATTTTTAGTTCATGAAACCTAATGCATTAACTTATTGAATCTTATTGTACAGTGTAATGTAAAATAACCTAATTATTGACTAGTAACTAGAAGCTAGTCATTAAATCTCAAATACTTGTGTATGTTTCCCTCTACAGCAAACCCCTGTTAAAGAGGGTAGCAGATGTTGAGGAGACTTCTACCTCATTGAGAGGTAAAGCTGACATGCACTACTGTGCTGTCTGTAGCGATTATGCATCTGGGTATCATTATGGAGTGTGGTCGTGTGAGGGCTGTAAAGCCTTCTTCAAGAGGAGTATCCAAGGTACAATGTCTCTCTCTGCACGTACTCATACATTTTATTTTGTCAGCATCTTCATTTTCTCAAAAGATATAGGATAGAACATGTTGGACAATTAATATTTAATCCTAGTCTAATTTAGTGTTAATTACATGTTTGCAAGGCAGCATTGTATTGATGTTCCTCAAATTTTCAAGTAAGGGGTTTGTTCTAAATCTCTAACCTTAAGTATTAAACATCTGCAATTAAGTCAGATCCAACGTAATACTTTGTTTTGCTAATTTCAGTTTCAGGTTAATCTTACCATACAGCTCTCTGGAATTCTTGATTTTGATTGGTCAATCACTGCATTCTGTGGTCAAATATATGTCTGTAATGACCATTTATCTGTTTAATTGACCATTCTTCATGGCAACCGATTTCCTGCTGTGCAATATTCATGTCTTCTCACGTAATAAAATCATTCCTCAATTTCAAAATGTATGTCACAGAATAAAAACGGTTAGCCTTGCACATTGGCTAATAGGGTATGACTGATTTATTTTGTCAGGACACAATGATTACATCTGCCCTGCAACCAACCAGTGCACAATTGACAAGAACCGACGCAAAAGCTGCCAGGCCTGCAGACTAAGGAAGTGTTATGAAGTTGGAATGATGAAATGTGGTGAGGCTTCTTTTGAAAATACATTTCCAGATCATGCCAAACTTTGCTGACTTTTATCCAAAGTCATGGACTTTAGACCCAACATCCCAGTATTAAACCGCAATCATACCGTGAAGTTTTGATATGCATAGATAGAGCCTTGGATATTTATTGAAAACGGTCAAAGGTACAGTACCTTCCACTAAAACACCTCGGGCACAATACTCAAATTGAATCTTCTCATACTTGCATTTTGTGCTTTTACATTTATTTGAACCATATGACAGCAGAGAGATGAGATCAATATGTCAGTCTTTTTAGCCTGGCATTTTATGGTCTTCTTCTTTTAAGCTGTTTTATAAACACATGGGCGTCTCAGAGGGCTTGTCCTCCAAAAAAACAGTGATTATTTTGCTACTTGTAGAATTAAGCCTCTGTTGCTGTGGCGACTTCCACTGTTTATCCCTACATAACCTTGTAATTGCTGGTTTAGCATGGTCTAATTTCACACCTTCTCCTTAAGGCTTGAAGTGAAAGTGGTGTACTGTCTTGTCATTGGTTGATGTAATTGTTGTAAACTCTTTGAACATATCAGATATCATTGCTTTTCTCAAGCTTTGCCTAATGTCCAAACATATGTCAGTTTAAACCACAGTTTGAATGAATAAAGCATAATGATATTGTTATAATATTATTAATACATTAATAAAATTACGGCAACGGCTATGTGATAAAAGACACCAATATTCAGTAAACAGTTACATCTATTAATTATTAGAACAAACAGTTCTATCATAAAATATTATAGATACATTTCTGTATGCTGTTTGTGGTTGCCAAGCAATGCGTGGCACATTATTATAGAATGTGCAATCATAGGTGTGTGTTTATTGGCTATTTCACAGAGTATTTACAATCCATTTTATAGCCTGTAAGTATAAGCAATATAAGTAGCTGCTTAGGGCCCTCAAGCCACCAGGGGGCCCCGGTCGGCAAGCGGAGTTGAACACAATGCTTTATAATGTTGATTAAAAATGTTTCAGCTGCAATTGAATTGCAGTATATTGTTAAATGTTCTTGACAGATTAGATTTTTACTCACAGTTTCAGAATAACTCTCTATACCAGCATAAAGAGTTGAAGTGAAAATGACTTGTATTGCAATTCTATTCTGTCTTTCACAGGATTACGGAGAGATCGTGGCAACTACCAACAAAGAGGAGCACAGCAGAAGCGTCTCGCCCGATTCTCTGGAAGAGCTAGAGCGGGTGGTCAGAGACCTCCAGAGGTTAAAAGTGTCCCACGTCCCCTCAATGGAAACGAGGTTGTTACCGTGACATTAAGCCCAGAGGAACTAATAGCTCGCATCATAGATGCAGAGCCACCAGAGATTTACCTCATGAAAGATATGAAGAAGCCATTCACTGAGGCCAACGTCATGATGTCACTGACTAACTTGGCCGACAAAGAACTCGTTCACATGATAAGCTGGGCCAAGAAGATCCCAGGTGTGTGTGTGTGTGTGTGTGTGTGTGTGTGTGTGTGTGTTATCTTTTAACCCTGTATGGTACAATCTAGCCATATGGTAACCATTTTTCTTTAACTTTCTTACCTTGCAGAAAAACTACAACGTAATGCATTTTTGGAAATGAAAGGGCAGTTTTAAAGTAGCCAATATTATGCTGTTTTTAAGCCACATGACATTTGAGTTTGTTTCCAAGACAAACCTAGGGTCACCCTTATTGGGAGACACCTGCTGAAGTGCTCTACAAGTATACTAATAAAACGTTGTTATATTTAAAATTTTATTTTATTTTTAGACAAAAATGAAAATGGCAATGTTTCATGGAAAGGACAAGAAGAGTGCACAGTGTTGCTTCTGATTGACAACAGTGAGCATGAGCTAGGCTTTAGTGACAGTGAAAATAATCAACAATATTGAAGAACGCATGAAAGTGCTTCATTCAGTTTTAGTCTGTAGGAGTTGCAAGTTTAAAAATACATCAAGTAATTTAAGAAATATTCATTTAATTCTAGGAGAAATCGATCATTTCTAAGAAAAAAATCATTCTTTGGAACATTTTCCATTGTGTTACAGAGTTGCCATATGGCAACATTTCCCAAATGTTTTTTATTTTTTATTATTATAAATTTTTGTTATTAGAACTTTTTTTATATTAGGAAATCAAATGGGGAAAATAATCCATCATTAGAACATAATGCATACCATACAGGACTAAGATGAATTCATTCAATAACATTAGCTCGGTGTATTACTGTACACATTTCTGATTCAGTTGGTTTTGGAACACTTCCAATAACAATACAAATAAAAACACTGCAAAATAATAATAAAAATCGGTCATTCAAAAACTTTATTACAGACTCAAGGTCAAAATCTTACCCACAACAATACATGATACACCATAACACACATACCTACATACCTACACTTAAAAACAACTGATTAAACGATTACATTTATTTAAATGTGTATAGTTTTAAGGATATTTAGATATTTTTTACTGGAAAACAAGACATGCATTTTGTTTAAGAAAATTGTAGTAGTGAACACTAAATCTAAAATCCACTTTCTAATCTATTTGAATCCAATCCCTTGTTTTAGGGGAATTGTTGCGGTGACAGATTCATTTGAACTTGGTTTGGTGCGGGGATTCTGATGATTCTAATGAGTGAAGTGTTGGCCGATCCATATTAAACCAAAATGACTAAAGAATTCATAAAGACACCTCTATAGGGGAGTTTTTTTTATTGTTTTTCTTTGCATATATCCAATCAAAAATCAGTGTTGCTTAGACTCATTTTTCAACCAATGCCCTGCACTGAAGGAGTCATAACAGTACTTTTCATTTATACTTGTTTTATTATACTTGATGTATTCTGTTTTCTTGTCTGATTTCTTAATTAATTAATACTTTTGAGATGGGGACAGTCTTTCACTAAGCTATTATTGAATTATATTGTTCTGATTATCTGATTAGATTCTGAACACAAAAATGTTCTCCATTTTGAATACTTAAAAAAATTAAATCTACTGGCTAGTTATTCCTCCCTATAGGGATTCTTACCTTATGTAAAGACATAAGCCGTATCTCTGTTTTGTTCAGCGAAGCACTAACTGCTGAAATTAACCACACAGCTAGCATTGTGATTAACTGTCATCTAAGAAGTGTTTTCTGCTGAGCCTTTAAAGCAAGCTTAAGCTCAAAGTTTTGGTAGAATTATATTGAACAGATGAGTGTGCAATATATAACAACATGCATTCCTCCCTGCAGGTTTTTTAGAGCTCAGCCTTTTCGACCAGGTCCATTTGTTAGAGTGCTGCTGGTTAGAGGTTCTGATGCTGGGACTAATGTGGAGGTCTGTTAATCACCCTGGCAAGCTCATTTTCTCACCAGACCTCAGTCTCAGCAGGTAACTAGTGTAATTAATTCTGTGTGTATTCTTCCAGTGGCTTGATTTAGGAACAGGCACATCTTCTCATCTCTGTTGATTTATCTCTTTATTCTCATATGATTTAGATGATAAATATTTTCAGTCAGCTATCCATCCCTTCTGTATATCAGTATACATTTATAGGTAACTTCTAAAAGGTAAGTATTTAAAGTCACTGATTATGCATTGAGGACAGTTTGGAGTGCACAATGGACTCTAATTATTACTCTCGCTCTCCACTTTGGTATTGAGTGAGGTTGATGTGAAGTTGAAAGTCAAGTTTGCCATGTCTTGGCAAGATCAAAGTTAACAAGACCACTCATGCAAGTCCAGATTCACCTAACAAGTCCATGTGGTTTTTCTCCCTCAGTCAGAAACAAATAGGATCTGAAATTCCATAAATGATTGCTGTAAATCATAACGTAAACATAAACAGAATCAAATTATTACATTCAAATTCAACTAGATTAATTCAATGTAATGATATAATACCTCACGTGTGCCCCTGAGCGCTCATCACATTGCAAACAACACATGGGAATTCTTAAAGGGATAATTCACCCCAAAATAAAAAAATTCTCTCATCATTTACTCACCTGTATGTCGTTTCGAACCTGTTTGACTTTGATTTGATTTGATTTAAAATCTTTATTTCGAACATGGAAAAGAAAGTAGATAAAAATATAAAACAATGTTTAAAAACATAAGAGAACAAAACAAAACAAATGAGCAGCAAAAAAAAAAAAAATATATATATATATATATACTTCTTTCCTGTTAACATACTTCTATTACATGTGCGAAAAGGAGTAGGAAGAAGTAAAACTTATATACTCCTACCCCCTTAATTCTTACAGTCATTCAATTTACAATTTTTATATTATTATTATCATATTGTTCTATACATCCATACACATACACATACACATATAAATACATACACATACACACATCCATACACATGCATACCCACATACACATCATTGTGACCACTGACAAGTATTTATTTCTCTAACCTCAATTTTGTACTTATTCAAGCAGCATAAAAAAAACAAAAAACACCCAAAAATAACAAACCAAACAAACAAAGAAAAACAACATAAACAGTGGAGCACTCCTACTTTCACTACAGTGCTTCTTGATACCTCTTGAAAATAATTTCTCTATACATTTTTTTAAATAGGAATATGTTTGAGCATTGCTTTAGTTTATCATTTAGTTTATTCCACAATTTAACCCCACAAATTGATAAACATAATCTTTTCCTTGTTGTTCTAAATCTATTATTCTTAAAATTTCCCCTTCCTCTTAAATTGTACTCTCCCTCCCTCTCAGAAAACATCTTTTGTATTTTCCCAGGCAATAGACTATTTCTTGCTTTGAACATGAACACTGCAATTTGGTATTAGATTAGATCTTGAATTTTTAACAGTTTAGACTGCAAAAATAATAAATTTGTGTGATCACGAAATCCAACGTTGTGAAAGATTCTCATGACTCTTTTTTGCATTATAACTAGTGGCTGTAGTGAATGTTGATAAGTGCTTCCCCAAACCTCTACACAATAATTCAAATAAGGTAACAATAATGAACAGTACAAAATGCAAAGTGATTTAAGCTCCAGTATGTGCTTAGCTCTTGCTAGGACTGCAGTAGTTTTGGACAGTTTGGTTTTGATGTATTTTATGTGAGGCTTCCAGCAAATCTTCTCATCTATGATCACTCCAAGGAATTTATTTTCATGTACTCTTTCTATTTTAACACCCTCTATCTGTATCTGTGCTTGATGATTTGACTTACTATCTCCGAATACCATGAATTTAGTTTTACTCAAATTTATTGATAACCTATTTATGTCAAACCATTGTTTTATTTTCTTGAATTCTGAAGTGATTAATTCCAAGAGTTCCTGTAAGCTGTCCCCTGAACCAAAAATATTTGTATCATCAGCAAATAATACAAAATTCAATACTTCAGATACTTTACAAATATCATTGATGTACAATAAAAAGAACTTTGGTCCCAACACTGACCCCTGGGGAACACCACAAGTCATGCCCAGACATTCAGACGAATAATCTCCCATCTTCACAAATTGTTGTCTGTCTCTTTCTTTTATCTGTGGTACACAAAAGAAGGTGCTAGGCTGAATGTTATTGTTTGGGATACAAAAAAAGTGAATGGTGATGGAAGCAATCATTAGCCCTAACATCTTCCTTTTTAGGTGAACTATCCTTTTAATGGCTGTCATTAAATATGGCTAAATGTCCCAGGAATATTGTCATAAAAATCACCAGTTTGGTGAGATGAGCTGAGGTGTTCTGCAAAGATGCGTGAGGCTGTGTGTTTGGAACTAAAGATTTGCCATTGCAACTGTTGGGTGCCAGGAACTTATTCTTCCATTGCTTCCATATTGTCACAGTCCCTCTACTCCACTGCCCCTTGTACCACTTTACAATGTGTGTACCCATTATGAAATACAAGGAAAAAATGGAGCTAGGGTTACAGATGCTGTGCAAACTTCTTTACAGGACTTCACTGCAAAACCGTTCTAGTCATGGGTGTTTGTGTTTTTTATTGGACAGTGCTGTAAATATGCTTCTTAGAGTATCAACCTTCCTAGAGTATCTTCCTAGAGGGATCAATCATTTCATGAGAATATCCCACCCATTATACCACCTACACCGAGAAGACACAAGAAAGTAGAAAAAAATGGTTCATTGCTGTTACGTTACTGAAACCCAATGGTTTAGAAGAGCGATAAGCCCTTTATTCTGTTTCAATTGGAAACATTTTAACATAGAAATGAAAACTGTATTATGAGTAACATATTACTACTTCTACTACTACTACTACTGTAGATACTGCAGAAATGGTAAGAGTATTATGGTGAGCCATTTCATGTGGTATTTAATAATACGTTAACGCCATCCATCCTGGTCTTATTCACTGGAGCAGTCCAAACTATATCACCTCTCCGTGTCTTACAGAGCTGTTTGCCATTGATGCATTGAACAGAATTCAACATTTGTGCTCTTACTGAGTGCCAGGTTTGGAATACAGCTATTGAGGTTTGATATTAAATGCACGGTCCCATGTTTCCGAGAGGGTGAAGCTAATTTGAGGGACTGAAAAATGTATTTTTGTTTGGCAGGGACGAGGGCAGCTGTGTGCAGGGCTTTGTGGAGATCTATGATATGCTGCTGGCAGCCACATCCAGATTCAGAGAACTGAAATTACAGAGAGAGGAGTACGTGTGTCTCAAAGCTATGATTCTCCTCAACTCCAGTAAGGGTGTGCTTGAGAGTTTTTCTCATTTATGATTTTAAAGGAATATTCCTGGTTCCATACAAGTTGAGCTCAATTGACAGTATTTGTGGCTTTATGTTGATTTAACACAATTTATTTTGACCTGTACCTCTGTTCCTTAATAATAATGCAAAAAATCTGGGTAACAGTGAGGCACTTAGAATGGAAAGGAATGTTAATTCGCAAACATTAAAACACAACATTTAAGAAAAAGTCTAGCCACAAGATGTGAACAATATGCCTGTGTAACATAGTTCAATGAAAAGGAGGTGGCGAGAACTGGCTTTACAATATAAATAACCAAAAAGACAAACACACACACTCGGGTGTCGGACAGCTGCCCGTAAATCTCTCTTTGTCGCACTGCCATCTCCGGTCAACCTTATCCCTCTCAGGCATCAACAGCCAAATTAGGGGCAGGGTGTGGGGAATCACAACTAATAACTATAATAAAAATTATAAGATAAACATTTCTGCCTTTAATCCCTCCAAAAATTGGTACTATTCACTCCCATCGTAAGTGCCTCACTTTAATCTTGATTTTTGCTTCTCTCTTTTTTTTTAATAAAGGCATAAATTATTGGTGTAATCAACATTATGCCACAAATGCTGTCGATTGACTTTAACTTGTATTGAACCCAGAATATTCTTTTAAATAATGAATGTTTTGTTTAAATAAATTAAACAATTTTATTAATCACCCAACAATTATGTCATTATATACTCATCCTTATATTGATCCAAGCCCATATGACTTTATTTCTTCCTTGGAATGCAAAAGTACTGTATATATATATATATATAAGTTCTGTGCAAAATTCTTGGGTGCATTGTATTTTTCACAAAAACATGGTTATGCTTCAAGAGTATCAGTAGGAAATATCAGTTTTAGATTTCAACATTCCTTTTGCAAATAATATTGAATAGAAGAAGAACATGGCCCCACGCAACAGATAGTATGGCCACCAAAGAGCCCGGATCTCAACATCATTGACTAATTCTTGGATTAGATGAAGAGAGACAGTTGAAACAGCCAAAATAGATATAAGAATTGTGGCAAATTCTCCAAGAAGCTTGGAACATCCTATCTGCCAACAACCAAGAAAAACTGTGTCCAGGTGTAAGTAGGAGATTTGATGCTGTTTTGAATACACCAAATATTGATTTAGCCTTTTTATGTTTACTAGAATTTATATGATGTTAATTGATAATTGAAAACTGTTGAAAAATGTAACTGGCATTCAGACCCTTAACTCAGTACTTCGTTGAAGCACCTTTGGCAGCGATTAAAGCCTGGATTTGGGGATATTCTGCCATTCTGTCATTCTTCTCTGCAGATCCTCTTATGCTATGTCAGTTTGGATGTGGACAGTTGGTGGACAGCCATTTTCAGGTTTCTCCAGAGATGTTCATTTGGGTTCAAGTCCAGGCTCTGGCTGGGACACTCAAGGACATTCACATAGTTGTCTCTAAGCCACTCTTGAGTTGTCTTGGCTGTGTGCTGAGGATGATTGTCCTGTTCGAAGGTGAACCTTCGGCCCAGTCTGAGGTTCTGACCACTCTGGACTAGGTTTTCATTAAGGATATCTCTGTATTTTGCTGCATTCAGATTTCCCCCAGTCCCTGCCACTGAAAAACATCCCCAAAGCATGATGCTACCACCACCATGCTTCACCGTGATGAGCAGTGCCAGGTTTCCTCTAGACATAAAGCTTGGAATTGAGGCCAAACAATTGTTTCATCAGACCAGAGAATCTTGTTTCTCACAGTCTGAGAGACCTTTAGATGCTTTTTTGCAAATTCCAAGTGGGCTTTCATGTGTCATGCACATGTGGCTTCCATTTGGCCACTCTTCCATAAAGCCCAGATCGGTGGAGGGTTGCTGTGATGGTTGTCCTTCTGCAAGTTTCTCCCATCTCCTCACATGATCTTTGGAGCTCAACCAGAGTGACCATTGGGTTCTTGGTCACCTCTCTTACCAAGGCCCTTCTCCCCTGATTGCTCAATTTGGCCGGGCGGCCAGCTCTAGCTAGAGTCCTGGTTATTCCAAACTTCTTCCATTTAAGAATTATGGCGGCCACTATTTTATATATATATATCACATTATAAATAGGTATATACTGTAGATATAGATATCATTTAGCATTTTTGGAGCTAATGAATGTGTGTGTGTTCCAGTTCGGTTCCGGCTTGTCATGCACTGATCACACTCCCCTTCACATTTTCCCATAATTTCCTATTCTTTTCTTTCTCTCATCAAGTTGCAAAAGAGCCCAAAAAACAAAATAATAAATTAAGAAACTGGCTTACCTCCACAGACCCATAGTAAATACGCTTCATTTGAGGCCCATAACTCTTTCAGAAGGTAACTACTATCCTAGCTTTAATTGAAGGGAGTGTTGGCAAGGCCAAGCAAGAAAACGCTCACACACTGTAAAGTCTACAGTATCTGTTTCATTGAAAACGCTTATGTAAGTAACAGGCAGTATCTGGTTAGTGTTCAGTGTCTGAGTGAAACAGTATTTCTTCCTGCTCTGATTCCCCTGAAACTTTGATCTGTCTTTCCCTCATGTTTTATCTCTTCCATCTCAGACTCTTTCATCTGTCCTCAGTTTGTCTCTACACTGTCACAATTGGATTGCTCCAGATGTGTTGCATTGTTTTTGAATCAGATGTTCTTTGGTTTGGATGGTTGTTGATGTCAGTGCGTTATGGCTTTAATCTCTGTGAACCTTCATTTGTGCATCATTACAGACATGTGTTTGAGTTCGTCAGAGGGAGGAGAGGAGCTGCAGAGCAGATCTAAACTCCTGTGTCTGCTGGATTCGGTGACAGATGCTCTAGTGTGGGCCATCTCGAAGACAGGCATGAGTTTCCAGCAGCGCTCCACAAGACTGGCCCACCTACTCATGCTGCTCTCCCACATCAGGCATGTCAGGTACAGACAACGACCCAGGTTTACACATGAAAGATCAGTCTCGGGTGATCCGATCACAAGTAAAGTAATGTACAGTATATGTACTGTATTAGTAAGTAATTTGTACTGAGAAGCCAAATTTATAAAACGGTTGTTGTCATATTTTATTGCTAATTTGAAATATGTTATCTCGACGAACAAGATTTTTTGGGGAGATTTTGGTATAAGTTTATAGAGCTGAACTTGTATGCCTGTTGCCTGGGAGTCATAGAAAATAACTGCCCAGGGACTTTAACAAGATGAACCCTAATTGAACTGACTGCCTTAACCTCGTGTGACCCCGCATCCTTTTTCATGGACATAGTGTTTTTTCTTCGCTATACGCTATGCATAATTTAATTTAATTTAATTTAAACAGACTGATCTCAGTTCAGGACTCTCTGGGTTGTCAATAAAGGGTTAAACTTTTGACACACCGAGTCATGTGACAAAACCAAACGGTGCCGATCATAGCAGAGTTTGTTTTTTGAAGAAACGCCAACAAAACTTAATCTGGTAAGGAACCTCATACATTTTTATATCGTAACCTGTTTGAGTCAAAGAACTACTTGTCTCTAGTTTTATCCGATATCCCATTTTGGACATTTAAGTGATTTATCGCGAAACAGCACGCTGTTAAACACAGTGACTACTTACAAGGACTATTGACCTGTTTCAGTGGTCACTTTTCCCCACAGCCGCCATATTTGTGACCATCAGTGGGAGGAACAATGGTGGTGAATGGAAACACACCCGAAAAACAATATCTAGAAAAACATAAAAAATTGCTTTTGATCCATGCCAAGCCCCACGTAATGTTCATACAGGTATGAAGTCAGCACAAATATTGCAAAATTGAACTTTCACAGACATTTAAAGATATTTTATCCAGGGATCTGGGTAGCTCAGCGAGTATTGAAGCTGACTATCACCCCTGGAGTCGCAAGATCGAATCCAGCCAGGTCTCCTAAGCAACCAAATTGGTATAGTGTGAAGCCTCCACAAGCACTATGTCTCTGTGGTAACACGCTCAACAAGCCACGTGATAACATGTGTGGATTGACGTTTCAGATGCGGAGGCAACTGAGATTTGTCCTCCGCCACCCGGATTGGGGCGAGTTATTACGCCACCATGAGGATCTAGAGTGCATTGGGAATTGGGCATTCCACATTGGGGAGAAAATATATATATACTTTATATTTATCCATGATTCATCTCCGTATGCCAGCGAGTCTGATGTTTGACCAAGGAGTACACACACCTACAGGTACCTCACCATAAACATCTCTCATGCAGAAACCTGAAGAAGGTTTTTGCCACATCTCACAGTGCAGTACAATGAAGGTATATGGAATATTAGTCACAAACATGGCAGCGCGATCATACAGTGATGTTAAATGAAACAGGTCAATAGGCTTTTTTTCTGCTGGAAATCCTATATTTGCTGTGAATTTTCACACTGAGAATCAGTGGGTTTATCCAAAAGCTGACAAATTTATCTTTCAAAGACTTTAAATGGAGTTAGGATTAAAATAAGGTGTATTTTGAACTGTTCTGAGACCAATGCAGACAGACAGCACACTGGAGTTTAAGTCATTCACTAAATAAGGAGCAAGGGAGTATCCTATTGCTTTCGTATGCAGCCAAGTGCATTCACTCAGACCAAAAGTTCAGTTTCAGGCTGCAGATGATGTTTGGATCACTCAACATGGTTGGCAGACATGTGGCAATGGTAATCAGTTCATACTGTTGATTCAGAATTTATAATGCTAAATATAATTTTAATATGGTTGGCACTAATTGGACGATGCTGGCCATTACTTGTTGTATCAGAAGTAATTATGCTCATTTCTGATTGGTAAAATGCTTCAGCACTGGCTATCACTTTTTGTTTGACAGTGCCAAGAGAGAACACTGAGATTTTGTTGCCAAAGTAGAAAAAACAAATTGCTTGTTGCATTGCTCATGATACATGGCTTGTGGCCTAGCTGTCCATACACAAGTAAATGGTCTATTGTCTATTTCTCTGTTCAACTCTAAATTACAGATGCAAAACAGTCACAGAAAATACCTGGCTAATTAGTGTATGTTGCAATTAGTTTATTTGCACTACCTAATCTGCTACTTATTAGTTTGTTCAAACTTTGAATTTAAAATATGATTATAATTAGATGTTTACTGTAGTTGTTTGGTGAAACATGATTTGAAACATATGTATGTATGTATATATAGGTGTCGTACCACTGTTTCTATGGGATGATTTCTGTGTATTTGTACTGTGGTTCCTTGTGCAAAGCCTGCCACTGACCACATATCTTTCATCTGTAGTAACAAAGGCATGGACCACCTCCACTGCATGAAGATTAAGAAAATTGTTCCTTTGTATGATCTGCTTCTGGAGATGCTGGATGCCCATATCATGCACAGCTCACGGCTGTCTAACTCCGGCCCTCGAGGGGCACCAGTTCCTAAAGAAAACAAGGGGCCCCAGGAGGTCTACGTCTGCTCCTCTCAGCACAGAGGGACCCTAGCCAATCAGGTGAGAAACAGTGGCTTGATTTCTGCATTATGCTGGCGAAATAAATAAAAACTGATGAAACAGTTGTACTGGAAATGCTGTTTTGCAAATATAGTAATGTTTGTCTATTTCACTTTAATTTTCAGTTCTTTGGAAAAGATTGTTGCTAGCTAAAATTTTTGTGAAAATCTTGAAATAATTTTACAAGCTGAATAAATATTGCATTAATTATGTGTGCCCTCACGGTTCCCTAATAGCTCTTCTTTCTCTCCAGTGTTGAAGAATGATCTGTTGTTTCGGGAGGATGGTCAACAAAAATGGCACATAAAAAGAGAGGAATAGGATTATTCCAGATGAAAAACACAGCTGATGTCTTGAGTTTCTTTCCTACAATTAAACCTGTTTTTAATCTGCAGTAAAATCTGCTGTAAAAACAAAAGACCACTCTCTCTAACCAAAAACTCTCAAATCAGTTTAGCGTTTGTCATCTTATCAGCAAATAAACACATGAATTCAAATTTTCCGATCCAGACCACAATCATGTGTGGATCACAATCAGATTTTTGGAAATGCCTCTCAGTCTGAACTATCTGTAATTGGATTTTGAGTATTTTTTTAAAATAACGTCTTACAAAGCGTGCAGCAGCTAGCTGTGTCAGAATCCGCTCACTCTTTGCTCATATAGTGAATTATGCAGTAGGGCTGAAAC
This sequence comes from Xyrauchen texanus, assembly GCF_025860055.1. Lineage (NCBI taxonomy): Eukaryota > Metazoa > Chordata > Actinopteri > Cypriniformes > Catostomidae > Xyrauchen > Xyrauchen texanus. Next base: position 19,618,642 of record NC_068305.1, read on the forward strand.
GATTAGTCGACGTTATCGACAATTTTCATTGTTGAATAGTAGTTTGATCTCATTGAATGTAATGAGATCACATTAAACTCTAATGATGAAGTGTGAGAGCAGCACTGCAGTTCACGACAGACTTAGGAGAGGAAGAATTACACAACTCACAGTCCAGATGCATTCTAAACTTACCAAACAGCTTCAGATGATGTAGATCGCAAATTATGAGGGAATAATAATGCAATAATACAAAAAGTCAATACAGAAGCACTCTCGCTGTGGGATAAGTGGAGCTGGACCTCTTTAAAGGAAACACCCTGGTGTAACATCTTAAATGCAGTTATATTTGATGTGTTATAGCTTTATTAAAGTTCAAATAATATGGAAGCAGATCATGTAAATAACTACAAACTCTGAAACTGGCATTTCTCTGTGCTTCTATGAGTTGCACAAATGTCCCGATCTAAGGGGGAGAGATTGATACTGTACCCGGCTGAGGAACACTGTCACGGGGACGCTTGTCCCTCGAGTGTGCACGCTTAATGCAGCTAGATTATAACGTGATGGCTCGTGACTTATTGAATAATAATAGATCTCACAGTACATTTCTTATCGTGAAAAAAATTGGCAATATGCATCTTTATTAATAAAACAGAGTTTGTTTGTTATTTTGTGAGTTAAAGATGGATTGAAGTGAACAGAAAGGCGAGAGAGGGTAGTCTTTGTACACTGCAACAAAATATGTTTTGTATTGGCTTTTTTTCCAATATAAATAGCCAAAACTCCTTTTAAAATAACATATTCTATTTAGCAACTGTACTACAGAAGATAATATTGTTATCTGAGAATGTTGAATCTAATATTAAAAATACAATTATTTGGGGCCTGGGTAGCTCAGTGAGTAAAGATGCTGACTACAACCCCTGGAGTCGCAGGTTTGAATCCAGGGCATGCTGAGTGACTCCAGTCAGGCTTCTTAAACAACCAATTGGCCTGGTTGCTAGGGAGGGTAGAGTCACATGTGGTAACCTCCTCATGGTCACTGTAATGTTGTTCTCGCTCTCTGTGGGGCACGTGGTGAGTTGTGCGTGGATGCCGCGGAGAATAGCGTGAGCCTCCACACACACTAAGTCTCAGTGGTTACGCGCTCAACAATCCACATGATGAGATGCGCGGATTGACGTTTCAGACGCGGAGGCAACTGAGATTCGTCCTCCCCCACCACGAGGACCCAGGGCGCATTGGGAATTGGGCATTCCAAATTGGGGAGAAAATTTGTTTAAAATAAAAATATTTAAAAATCCTTTAAAAAAGATGCATTCACCTGAGACGCAGCATATAAGATATTTAGAATTGCTTTTAGAGAATAGATCTTGAAGTATAAGAAAAAACAAGTGAAAAAATACACTTATATACAAAATACACTTATATTTAAGATACATTGCTTTAAAGCAAGTCTAAATATTTTGTTGCTTCTCAAGTAAATGTATCTTGTTTAAGGATTTTTAGACTATTTTAAATGTAAAACAAGACAAAAACACCTGATAACGACAGGATTTTGTTTGCAGTGAACTCTTTTACTGTATTAAACTTAATAAAAAGTATTTTTTCCCTTTAATTCAGTGAATGTCATTTAGAGATATTTTTAAAAGATGATTTTGTCCTTTTATTGTTAGTAAGCACATTTAATACAACCTTTTAAGTCGGGCACAAGCTGAATAATCGGTAAAGAACTAATGATTAATTGTTGAATTAATTGCAGAATAATCGGTCTAATAATCGCTAGATTAATCGATTATCCAAATAATCGTTAGTTGTAGCCTTACTATGCAGCATTCGCTATAGAGTAAATAAAGAATGAGTGATTTCAGACTGCATGTGCATGAATGTTTAAATACAGTGATGCCTCGAAGGGCACTCTCCTGCACCCCATGAGTTCACCCTCATGGCAAGCTGTCCTGAAGGACATGACCAGATGCAAAATTTCCAATTTTATGTCCTTTTCCATACTAACAGCTTGCTACTCTGCCATTGTGGAAGAAAACAACTCTCTTCATTACACTAGAAACCAATGTAGCAATGCACAATGTTTATTTAACCAATGTAGATATACCGTGGACAGTCAGATTTGAAAAACAAATATACAGTAAGTGCTGTGTGAACTAAGCCTAAAATGTGAAGGCTGAAGGAGAGCACTGAAAAAACAATGATTTCACTTGTATAAATCCTTTCTTTTTTCCATCAGTATTAGGAAAACCAGAGAAAAATACATTTGTGGATTCACATAGCAACAGCAACAAATTCAGGACAGCTGAATGTATCGTTTGCATTTATTTTTCTCAAATGAGATAAGTAAATTTCATGTTTTATTCTGAAAACTGCTTTTTTCCTTTCTGTTCCCCACCCCTTTTACTACATAAAGGCCTTTTATAAAACATTTATACATTTTCTACTGACAGTTGAATTATTCATTGCTATTGTTCAGTATGACAATTTCAAGACTATTCCACTGTGAAAACTTTTAATCTTACGAATATACAGATCTGAACCACAAATAAAAAAATGATTATTGCATTGTGATTTTTAAAATAACTGAATATAATTAACTGAAAACCTGAAGAACAGAAAAATCAAGAACAGTCCAGTGACTTTAGCCCATACATTTTAGTTGAACTATAAATGACAATACCTTAAAGATTAAACACACAAAAATAGATAACAAATGTATCAGTTATTTTATCTGCCTGCAACCACATACATTTTTTTTAAATTCTTTTGATATGAAACACAGATGTTCCTTTAGCAAGTTTTGAAAAGTAAAAATGAATGACCAGTTAGTTGTAATGCATTTTTATTCAGTTTGACAATGTTTATTTAACATTTGTTTGTTTGTTTTGTGAAATTAGGATTAGAAATGCACATTCTGTACACATACATGTCTTGTAACAATGTGGTATATTTACACTGACATAAGTTCTATATAATTGCAGGAGTGAATTAAAATGATCCTCATTTACATTTCTTTTACAATACCTTTTTTGTGGGGGGATCTGGGTGAGGGGTGCAGGGGTGGTTTCACATATGAACTTGATTAATATGAGCAATTATTTCTAAATATAAAAAAAACATATATAATGGAAAGTGACAAGTTTATTTGACCAAATAAAAGTATAAAAAAAGCAGCTATCAATTTTGTGAATCACAAACTATGGTTCAAGAGCAAATCTACAAAAAAAACTAAATCCTGCCCAGGAGTCCATCGATTCCAGTTGCAAATTCTCAGACATATTACCCTTTATCACTGCATGATTTACTTGAATCTTAAAAACCAGCTTAGACTAAATTATTAGAAAAACAATCAGTGACATATTTAAGATCCGTGTTTACAGCATAATGACAAGAAAACGGGACAAAACATTTTGGATCACATACAACTCGTAATATTCAAACAATTAAAAAATTATCAGTAGTATGGCTCTCAATGGGGAATAAATAGTATAAAATGAATTATATAAATACAGCTTTTAAAAATATTGCTTAGACAAAAGTGAGGTACTCCACTAGACCTTTGACACATAAGAACGCGTCTTCTGATTGATCATTGTGTCCGGGGTTCATGTGGGGGGAGGACCGTTGGTGTAGTGCAACATTGGGTGGAAAGAGCGGGCAAAATTGTTGGAAAGGGTGCATCTGTAGTCGTCTTCGGAAAGAGGGACCAGGCAGGTCAGCACCAGCAGCAGGAGGAAGAGGAGATGGAGAGGGAAAGCAGCCCGCAGTACCCGATGGAAGAAAGAGTGCTGATGTGATGGGTCACGCTTCTCCGATCTAAAACAACACAGAAAAATCACAGACTTTCTTTACAACTGCTCAATTTGATCAAATAATTTCCCCGTACAAACATATTGTGTCAGATTATTGTGCATACAGTGGCCCCAAAGTGTATTTTGGACACTTGAGCCACACTTAAAATTGTATGAATGTATTTCCATTATACTTCAAAATATCAAATCAAGTGCCATTTACTTTGAACAAATATAACACACGTTTCTCAAAAAGAAGTTTGTTATGGTTTGAATTATAAAACAATATATACTCTATTGTTCAAAATGTAGACAACGTTTTTGGACATGTTCCCGCAAAAATGGCTAAAAAAGTTAGTTCTGAGAAAAGCTCTAGAGTTTGCAGGTGTCACTTGACTTTATGTTGTGTTATCTAATGCAATAACATTCATCATTTTTTTGTATGTAATTCACACATTTTTAAGTGACTTTTTGTCCAAAAGTGTCCAAGTACTTTTTGGGGCAACTGTATGTGTGCATTTCTCTTTTCATCTAAAAATATGACTATTTATTATTCATTCAAACTAACTGAATCTATTTAACTAGGCTAAATAAATGAAAATGGTTAGCATGTAGTCAGTCAGCTGCCAATCTGTACCTGGAGCATGAGGATTTCCTGTCTCCTGTTACATCTGTTGTAGCCTCCTGCAAAAGCACACAACATAGCTGAGATTAGCACTGCACCAGAAATGAGCATTACTCACACCAGGTCCCATCTCTCTATAATATGAGCAAATAAAATAGTTATCTTCCTTCTTTTACAGTATGACTGATCTGCCTAATCTTGGACTTCTGTTCTCCCGTCTACAGTGCTGCACACTATAAATGGTTAAATAATGTATATGGCAAGGAAGGCAAGATCCACACATTGCAAACAATTACAATTCAGTATGCAAACAGGTGTAAAAAGGAAGACCACATGCAAGTCAGTGTGCATATATTACGATGACACCATTGGTGTGGTTTACATTTTTTATGCATTTGATCAATGTAGTCAATAGGAGATTATAAACTTTAATATTACTTTTCTTAGAAAGTAAAACATGTTCAAATTAAAAAAATTAAGTAATTTGAATTAAATTATTTGCTTGAGTTTAAATATTTGTTTTAAAGTAATACTCCAGGTTTATTGCAAGTTAAGCTAAATCGACAGCATTTGTGGCATAATGTTGATTACTACAAAAATTCAATTAGACTCGTCCATCCTTTTCTTTAAAAAACAAAAACAAAAATCGAGGTTACATTGAGGCACTTACAATGATGAAAGTGAACGGGGACAATTTTTGGAGGTTTAAAAGGCAGAAATATGAAGCCAATAATTTTATAAAAGCAATTGCATTAATTCTTCTGTTAAAACTCATGTATTAATTCAGCCGTAAAGTTGTTTAAATTGTAATTTTTATGGTCGTCTTAGTAAATGGTCTGCACTTATATAGCGCTTTTTTAACCTTAGAGGTTACCAAAGCATTTTACACTGTGTCCCATTCACCCACACACACACACCAATGACAGCAGAGCTGCCATGCAAGGCGCTAGCCTTGTGTTTGTTGACATTACATAGTCATGGCAACGAAGTTGTATAATTAGAAAAGGTTTGTATGTTATTTTATCACACTTAAATCATGTTAACACACATATTGTTTATGTCTTGTGGCTATTCTTTTGAAATAGTGAGTATTTTAACTTTTAAGGATTGGCTGCATTCACTTCCAATGTAAGTGCCTCACTGTAACCTAGATTATATTTTTTAAAGAAAAGGAGGGACGAGCCGAAACTCATTTGTGTGGTATCAACATTATGCCACAAATGTTATTTACTGAACTTAACTTGTATTGCAACAATAATATTCCTTTAAGGAATATCACTACAGTGCTTGCAAGTTGTATAAAAAGCTTGTTCTCAGCTCATATTATTTAGATGTAAAGCAATATAAAGTTAAGTTATGATCTGTATGAATTTGCATGCAAAAGGTAAATGCCTCTGAGGTCATAAAACCTTCATGGTTCTAATAAAATTTACAGCTTTGCTGTATATTTTAATTCCAAGCAACCAATATTGGCAGAGGGAGGGAAACCATAAACCATTGAGAAGAGCGTGCTGGCCTTTTAATCTTTACTTTTTGTTGAGCAAATTACTAATGAAGTGAAGTGTGTAATTTTTGGGATGTTATATTACTTTTTCATACCACAGATTAATATGCAGAGGGAACTGAAAATAAGGCTTACTGTCTATTACTTCAAAAAGTGCAAACATTGTGGCTCAGTCGTGTTTTTGAAACATTACTGTTTAAGCATCCACAACAGCCTCACATAACATTATCTCAACCAATTGAGTGCTACATCCCATTCATTTTCTCCATAGGTGAATTGATATTTAACAATAACTAAAAAAACTTTAGAAACAGAACAACCATGAGTTTCCAGGTTGCTAATCAATGGTATATCCCTCTATTGAAGCCATCCAACCTTTATCTTTTTGTCAAATTTTAAAATGCTATTTTGCTTGTTGATAATGTTGTAATTCACCTCGGAGCTGGTTGGTTTGGTTCATGGCTTAAAACTCTTAGGTTGGTTTATAAGATTCCCTGTGGGGAAAAAAATAAATCAATGGGAAAAACACTTCCGGAACCAGGACAGATGAAAAAGATGGCGGGCACTGTTGCACTTTATAGAGTTTAGAGTAGGGCTATCTGTTTTGTCTAACCAATGGAAGTCAGGGGATGTGTTCAGGAAACCTGTTCGAAAATAATCTTTTTTGCCATTCTCTGTAATGCTAGTGGCACCGAAATTACACGCTTCACTTTCAGGAATGTTTTGCTTGAATGCTCTTACCAAATGCTCCTGAATAGTGTGAAGATCCTGGTTGACCTGGCGTGACAGAAGATGAAGTTTGCTTCCGATGACATGGAGTTTTTCCCATGCTTCAGCACTGTCCTCTCCTGCAGCCTCTGGGAGCAGTTTAGAGGCGATCTCCTGCAGGGAGCCCACCTGCTTTTGTCTTTCCAGCAACTCCTCAGCAAGAACCTGCCACAAGGGGGAGCAATACATTAGACAAAAGAATTCCTCTGCAGGTAATACATGACACAAAACACTCATGAATGAGTGGTGGTGCTCGTGGTTGGTCAGTCTTAGAGGATGACGAAGCAGATGTTTCTTATGTTTTTCTGTTGCTGACCACTAATGGCACCTTAGTAATGAACCTGTTTGTCCATTTAAATGTTTAAGGATATAGTCTACAGTCATGCTAATGAAAATAACTGTAACGCACAACCTCTCAAGCCTAAAACTGTCTGGTTCTGGATGAATAAAATCTGGTGCATATTACTTCAATATTATTTAATATAATAATAATATTAATGTTAGTTTAGTGGAATTTCTGCTGCATAGCAACATTACCCATGATCCTGCAGAGAATGATCAACCAACCAGAGAATCACAGCCAACAAAGTGTACCTGTTAATCGGGTCGGTCTCTCAAACTACTTCTATATTTGTACATACCAATTAGGTCTGCAAGTATTTGGACAGTGACATAAGTTTCATAAATGTGTTTCTGTATGCCACCACAAAATATTTGAAATGAAACAATCAAGATGTAATAGAAGTGCAGACTTCCAGTTTTAATTTTAAGGGATTTACATCCAAATTGGGGGAACAGTTTAGGAATTACAGCATATTCTATACACAAACCCCCGTTTTCAGGGGCTCAAAAGTAATAGGACAATCGACTGAGAAGCTGTTTCATTGCCAGGTGTGGGCTATTCCCTGGTTATTTCATAAAGAATTATGCAGTTAAAATGTGTGGGCCTGATTCCAAGTGTGGAATATGTATTTGAAAGCTGTTGCTGTAAACTGTCATTGTGAGGTCCAGAAAGTGGTCAATTCAACTAAAGCTGGCCATTATTAGGCTGACTTTTTTTTAATATAATAAATAAATCCATTGGAGAGAAAGTAGAACCTTAGGAGTGGCCAAATCAACAATTTGGTACATTCTTAAAAAGAAGGAACACACTGGAGAGCTCAGCAACACCTAAAGGCATGGATGACCATGGAAGACAAGTGTGGTGGGGGATCACAAAATGAATTGCTTGGTGGAGAAAAATCACTTCACAACATCAAGCCAAGTCAAGAACACTCTCCAGGAGGTAGGCATATGGTTTATGTCTGTACTTGACTATGGTGATGTTTTATATATGCATGCGTCATCTCAAAGTTTATATGCACTTGACACTGTATACCATGGATCTCTGAGGTTCATCACTGGTATGAAAGCCCTCACTCACCATTGTGAATTGTATGAACGTGTTGGATGGCCCTCACTATCAACACAGAAACTTCAACATTGGCTTATCTTCATCTACAAGGCTATTTTAGGTCTCCTCCCATCATACCTTCTGACCTATATCAGTATAAACAGTACCGGGACTTATAATCTTCCTCCCAGGATCTTTTCCTGCTATCTGTCCCAAAGGTCAGAACTGAGCTAGGAAACAAGGCTTTTAAGTTTGCGGCTCCCTCTGCTTGGAACAATTTGCAGAAATCCATGAAACTTACTGAGCTCGTCTCATTGGCTGCTTTTAAGAGGTTGTTGATTGACATGGAGGCAGCCACATCTGGCTGCAGATGTTTTACCTAATGTGTTTTTAGGATTGTGGCTGATTTTGAAAGATTTGCTGTGTCAGTTGTTTTATGTATCTAGTATGTTTGCAGTTTTTAAGTTTGTATGTACTGTATATGTGGTATAGTACTGCTGCTTGTCTTGGCCAGGACACTCTTGTAAAAGAGATTTTTAATCTCAACGAGTCTCTTCCTAGTTAAATAAAGGTTTAATAAAAAAAAAAATAATAAAAAAATATCACTGTCAAAGTCTACAATAACGAAAAAATGTCATAAAAGTAAATACAGAGGGTTTACCACAAGGTGTAAACCACTGGTGTGCCTCAACAATAGGAAGGATAGATTAGACTGCCAGAAAGCATATAAAAAAATCTGCTAAATTCTAAAACACCTTTCTTTGGACAGAAGAAACTAAGATGAATCATGGGAGGAGAAGAGTATCGAGATGGGAAGGAACGGCTTATGATCAAAGCATACCACATCGCCTATGAAACCTTGTGTAGTTAGTGTTATGGCATGGGAATGTTTAGCTGCCAATGGAAACAGGTCACTAGTGTTTGTTATTGATATGACTGCTGACAGAAGCAGCAGAATGAATTCTGAAGTGTTTAGGGTTATACTATCTGCTCAGATTCAGCCAAATGCTGCAAAACTGGGAGGACGGTGCCTCACAGTACTGATGAAAAGTGACCAAAAACAAGCTGTGAATGCAAAAGAGCTTTTCTAGGCAAAGACGTGGAATATTCTTCAGTGGCTGAGTCAGTCACATGATCTCAACCCACTTGCTGAAGGTAAAACTAAAAGGAATGTTCCAGGTTCAATACAAGTTAAGCTCAATCGAAAACAATTGTGGCATAATGTAAATAACCTCAAACATTTATTTTGACTTGCCCCTCATTTTCTTTTTTTTTAAAAAAAGCACAAAGTTACAGTGAGTCACTTACAATGGAAGTGAATGGGGGACGATACTAACATTTTCTGTGTAAAGTTATAGCCAGTTTTACAACTTCATTACCATGACGATGTAATATTAACAAACCCTAAAACGTATGTAAATATTATGATTTAGACAACTATAGTATTAATGAAATTTTATAAAATTATAAGCTTCACATTTCTGTTTAAACCCTCCAAAAATTGTCCACATTCACTTCCATTGTAAGTGCCTCACTGTAACCTCGATTTTTTTTTTGCTTTTATTTTTTTAAGAAAAGGAGGGAAACAAATATGCCACAAATGCTGTCAATTGAGCTTAATTTGTATTTTTTTTTTTTTTTTTTTGCTTTTAAGAAAAGGAGGGAAACAAATGGGAGTGGTGGTGGCTAAAGCACAGGGCTGTTAATCAGAGGGTCCCTGGTTCTAACCCCACGGCCACCACCATTGTGCCCTTGAGCAAGGCACTTAACTCCATGTTGTTCCGGGGGAATTGTCCCTGTAATAAGTGCACTGTAAGTCGCTTTGGATAAAAGCGTCTGCCAAATGCATAAATGTAAATGTAAATATGCCACAAATGCTGTCAATTGAGCTTAATTTGCATTTTTTTTTTTTTGCTTTTTATTTTTTTAAGAAAAGGAGGGAAACAAATATGCCACAAATGCTGTCAATTGAGCTTAATTTGAATTGAACCCAGAACATTAATTTAAGGCAGAAAGACCCACAAACAAGCAGCAACTTAAGACAGTAGCAGTCTCGCAAATCATCACTAGGGAGGGAACCCAGAATTTGGTGATGTCCATGGGTTCCAGACTTCAGACGGTCATTCAATGCAAAGGTATTACAAATAATGTATATATTCTATACATATAATCAAAACTTTAAATAATTCATTTTATTTAATTTTTTTAATTTTTATGTCCTTTGCAATGCTTCATTAGATTGTTGTTTACTCCCTCATGATAGATTTTAAGTATACAGTCTTGTACTTTGGTCTTTTTCAAATACTTTTTTGCCTCAAATAAACCTTTGTAATGTTGTGATTCACTTTGGTAATGGCTGGTTTGGTTCATGGCTTAAAATAATTTAATAAAGGTTAAGAAATCCTTCTGGAAAAAAATTTATGGGAAAAATTCTTCAGAAACAAAGATGGCTGAAAAAGTTATTTTGCTTTAATTTATATTAGAGTACATGACTTTCTTTTAAGATAAACTATGATAGAATGGGGAAAACTCAAATAATGGGTTTAAGGCTTCAAATAAGAAAACATGTATGAAGAAACGAAGAAACAAAGAGTCAAAGGGTCTCTCCATCTCACCTTCAATGTGTTCCTGTGTTCCTGCAGCATGGATATCTGCACAGAAGGGCCGTGCATGTTCACCATGTAGCGTCTGCTCTCTGCATGGGCCAGCCATAGCAGTAGAGAGTGCACCATCTCATGGAACTCCTATATAAGTGGGAACGCCAAAGATCAGTGGTGAAAAATAAACAGAAAAGTTTAATTTCAGTTTAAACCCATCATACCTCTCCTTCCATCCTTGCTTTGCATAAATATGTTACAGTTCTCTCACCTGACAACGTTCTACGGTATTGCGTAAACTCCCCTCCCATCCCTCTAGGCCTGCACAAGCTTCTGTCCATCGCCGATTCATGTTGCGCAGATCCTCCTGAAGCTCCTGAGCTCCAAGTCCAGCCTCCTCCTGCAACTCTCGCCCACCCAAGTTCAGAGAAAGCATCAAGGTCTTATAGCGAGCAAATGCCTTCTGCATTTCCTGTGTGATGTGGAGAAACAGAAGAGTCTGAAACTTGAATTTAAACTCGAGTCTTTAAAGTTTGAATGCAAATTGGTCACAATACAAATATGTCTATCTATATTAATCTATTGTTATCTACTATTAATTAAGCAAAAAAGTTCAAGAGGCTACAGCTGAGTACCTGCAACCTCTTTAGCCATGATTATATTATGAAATAATACAAATATAAAGGACACAAACTTACATTAAAAAATTATTTGAATAAGCACCCTAATTAAGCAATATACTTTTGTGAGAATATATAATTCCTGACATTATAGCAACAACAATAACAATCCACTATGGGTGGTCGGAGTGATAGTGAACAGGTGTTTTAATCTAATCATATAAATTTACTGATGAAGTGAATGGATGCTGATACTTAGTAGACCATTACTGTGGATATGCTCACTTTAAGCTGTTTGACTCTAGCTTCTAAGATCTCGACACTGGCAGATGTCTCAGGCTTCTGCAGCCGATCCAGCTCAGGGGTGACACAGTCCAGCCAAGAAGTGATGTTGTTCAGGTCAGATGTCAGTGGCAGAGGGTCTCTAGTGCTGCACTGTTCCTTACTCACAGCTTGTGCTTGTAGCAGCTCCCAGCGCTCTATCACTCCTGTTGAGAACATTGTAAATATACATCATTTAGTTCAAGTTAATATGATAATCCATACAGATATTTATCATCTACCTATCTAACATCCATCTACCCAACTAACCAACCATTTATCTACCTAACCATCCATCTACCCAACTTAGTAACCATCCATCTATTTACCCATATACCTACCTACCCATCTTACTAACATCCATCTTCCCACCCACGCATCTGTTTACAAATCTACCAATGTAACTAATCATGAATCTAACCAACAATCCATATACCCATCCATTTATCTAACCATCTAGCTAACCATCCTTAGATCTTAGATGGATGGTTAGTTACATAATGTAGGTAGATGGGTGGAGAGATGGGTGGGTAGATAGATCCTACCTAATAATCCATCTACCCACCCATCTATCTAACCATCTAACTATACATCTACCTACCATCAAAAGAATCTTTCATCTACCTAAACATCTATCCATTTACAATAACTAACCATCTATCTTCCTAAACATCTATCCAACTAACAAACCTTTGATCTACCTTACAATCCATCTACCCACCCGTGTGTCTAGCTAGCAACCCATCTATCTATCCATTTGCCTAACTATCCATCTACCCAACCATCTACAGTATCTACCCATCTAACAAACCTTATTTTTAGCTAACCCTCTTCCATATAACTAACCATCCATATATCCTCCCATCTAACTAACCACACATCCACCACATATCTACCAATCTACCCACCCATCCACCCACTCATCTACATGCCATCTAACTAACCATTCATCTACCGAACAATCTATCCACCCATTTATCCATTTAACTAATGTCCATCAACCTAAACATCTACCCAACTAACAAACCATTCATCTACTTAACCATCCATATACCCAGCTAACTAACCATCCATCTATTCACCAATTTGTCTACAAATCTACCCATGTAACAAACCATCCAATTGCCAAAATACCAATATACCCACCCATCTAAAGTATCTACTCATCTAACCATCCAACTACCCTTCTACCTAACCATCCATCTACCCACAAATCTGTCTACCCATCTACCTACTGTATGTAACTAACCATCCATCTACAAATCAGTCCATCTATCCAATAATCTATCTACCCATCTCCCTAACCACCCACCCATCCACCTACCATCTAATTACCCATCTATTTTTTATGATTATTATTTCCTATAATATGTATAGCATTTATGTAACAATTGGCTAAAGCATTTCTAAAAGAGGCTATTTAGACTATTCTCAGAAATTAACTTTCTATTAAGGGGAACATTTGCCCCCTGGAGTTGTTTTTAGGGGCATTTTTCACCATTATGAGGGAATTGTTAGGGCATATTTTTTTTCTAGCCATACAAAATATGACAATATGATGTCATTGATTACATCAAATACTTGTACAATTAATAAATTCCTTAAAAAACTGGTTCAATCTGAATACAGATAAGTGGTTACCTATAAATATAAATGAACATCAAACAATTTCAAGTGATACGTCTAGAATAAAAAAAACATATCTGATGTTACAAATAAGAAACAGAAATCATACAGTAAGTAATTCTTTTTTTTTTTTGACCCCACATTTCTAATTTCAGGGTAATTTTTGTCACCTTTAGTGGCATTTCTGCCCTGAGCCCTTGTTAATTTCTGACCCGGTTTCAGACCAAAGACGTTCTTGCTCTAAAAAAGCTAGATGCAGTGCAATGAATAAGGCTTATAGCAGGTGTCTCGAGATGTGTTTTTAACAGATGAAGTTCTTTTACAGCATCTAAAAACACAGCAAAACAATTGAAATGAGGACAGAGGAAGCTTTATGAGGAGGCTTGAGAGAGGATGCGCAGGTGGATTAATGTGGAATTTTGTGTTCTTTTGTGTTAATTTTTTACCGCTGTTTTAACAAACAGTAATTCTCACATACTTTGAGTTTGAATTATTTGGATTTATTCTTAATATATCAATTAATTAAATTTGAACAACATAACAGTGAGTGTTCCGAGGTAGGTTAATGGAGCTGCGCAAAGGCGATGCTCTGAAATGACGCTTGAATGAGCGGGACGTTTAATTTGACAAATACATTTCACTTGGATTCCTCCTTCCTCATTTCCTTTCCTTGTATCCTAAGAGAGAGCTGACAGGATGCGAAGAAAAGGATGCAAGGAAAGTGACAGATTATGAAATGAGAAGCCATAGAAGAGTCACTATACTGTTTCTTTGCCAGTTCTGCACTATATGTGACTGATATTAATGTGTCTCTTTTTTGTTTGATCAACAACTGATAGTAAAGAACATAATAGATATTCAAATAGACATCATAAAGCAAGTTTGTGCATTATTAATAGCCAAACTTGTGGTCATTTAAAAGTCATTAACAGATTCTGTGGAGAATATAATGAGACAAATACATTCAGAAAATCAGTTTTATACCCTACACTGTCACTACAACATTAAGGATATCTTCCCCCTGGTTTGGAAGCATGTTTATTAGAGCTTGTAACCCGTCGACCTTCAGAGACGTGCCGCGTCTGTCAAACACAGTGGTGGTGGTGTGCACGTGTCCACCTATGCTTGTGCTGCTTTTATCACGAACATGATTGGCCGAACAAAATGCTTGTTGACCTAATACTGAAGTTTACCAAATCGTTCTCATGCATGTATAGGCTACTTCACTGACAGACAGACCATCCATCTACATAACCTATCTACCTAAACTAGCAATACATCAATCTAGCTTCCCATCAACCCACTCATCTAACATCCACAGTAGCAAACCATCTACCCATCTTCCGATCCATTTATCCATCCATTAACCTATCCATCTATATCTATTTATCCATCTACTTCATCCATTCATCCATCCATCCACAAACCCACCCACCCATCCAGACTAAGGAATTACAAATTGTCGGCCTGTACATGCCATCAGCGATGTGGTGTCTACACCCTATTTGTTATGCGTCTTGTTGTATGACCAGACTTTAAGTTCTCAGGGCTCTGTCCTCCTGTGCACTGATAAAGTGTGTGCACCTGTTTGTTTGTCTGCAGTCGTAAGGCCAGTGATGCCTTGCTCCTCGTGCTGTTCCTCATCATCCAGGATCATAGAAACCCTCTTCACACTCTTAATACTGCCACTGCACTCTGACATCAGCTGGACCTGCAGAGTACACACACAACACAAGCTCTGTCAAAATTACGGGCATGTTAACATGTTTGAAAATCCACATATTTATGCTTGCAGTCATAATTAGGAAAAAGTAATATGCAAATTTTGACCTTTAATGAATGTGTCTCATATTTGGAATATGAGAAGGAATGGCATAAAGGCATGTACTTACATAACCCTGCTTATAGGGAGTGCTGGTATGTGCAGGTGAGGATGTTTCCAGGTGAAGAGATTTCCTTTCAGACATGTTTTGAAAGTGCCAGTTCTGTCCTGTGAATATGTGAAGAAGAGAGATAGAGAGAGAGATTAACCTAGATAATCAGCAAACAAACTTACAGAACCCTAACAATGCACCCTAGTCCCTGCCTTATTCAGGCTATGAGGGTAGAGTTGTACACTATGAGAGGAACAGATTTTGCTTTTAAAAGGGGTCGTTATTTTACATTACATTTTTCCATATATTGTTAGTCTTATTTTAGTTTCTCATGACCTTCCTCTGGCGGTCTACAGCAATTTTATTATATGCCCCTATTACATTTTAAATACACATAACCTCACTTAGACTGGGCGATCCTACATTTTTAAACACCCAATCGTGTCACTTGCATGCTAACATGCATGTCATGTGTTGTACACAACTTTGTGATGGCACAAAGTTGTGGAAGAACAGAATAAATATTTTTTTTTTGTAGCTCAGTTTCCATAAAAAGCCTTTTTATTCCAGGGAGGTTTGCACTCTGATTTCAAAATACATTTTGTCCCAAAATTACAAGAACGATTTGATTCTTAATGATATGAACCCTCTACAAATAATAAAATAAAACAAAAACATTATTACAATATGCCACGCTAGTATGTTATGCAAGTGCACTTTTCTAGTAATTATCAAAGCTTCAAGAGTGCACAGTTTAAATAAATTAATCTTATTACAGTATCTCAAGCATTAGCATGAAAGCATGGGGTTGTGTAAAGGGGACACAACCATCCAATGTGCTCTGTGCTTCCTGAGATCTGGATATGCCTGCCTCTAATCACAGAGCTGCCCCACAGGGCCAAGGCATGATAAGAGCACATAGCAGAGCAGGGTGAGAAATGACGCTTGATTCCTTTGATTTAAGAGTTGGTGAGAAATACCAGGCCTTTAATGATCTAGCAAGCCCAGTCTATTCATAAACATCCCCACAGTGATGTGGGAACAAGAAAGGATGTGTGGAGAGAGAGAGCGAGAGAGAGAGAGAGAGAGAGAGAGAGAGAGAGAATAATATGGAAAGTGAATGAGGTGGTGTGGGACAGTGGGATTGGACAGATGTGAATGCACCAAAATAAGGTGATAAGCAGACAACAGTGATGCCCATATGTTTTTTTCACCTTAGATCAAGATTCTGGGATTTCTTTGACATCTAAATATGGTGGGAGAGAAGTAGAATGAGTACGCTAGCCGTTTGACACACCTAGTCTCAAGTAGCTAGACTTTGTCTGGTCCACTTTGCAGCTTATTCTGGATTAGAACTGCCAACTTAGAAAAGAAGAGGCCATCTGACTGACATTTAAAGCCACCAACCACAGTATGCATTTATATGAGACATTTAGGAACAGGTAAATTTGAAATCTGCCACAAATCTAGTTAACTAATGAATTTTTTCCTAAAGAAATGAATTATAATTTTGAAACACGCATATGAAATCATGAGCACTCAAATGAGATGAAGACTCCAGTCAGTAACCGAATAAAAGCTGTCTAAATCTACAAGGAGTGGGTCCCCTCATGGGGGCCACCATATTAGGATCACATGACCAGCCGAATGCTACTTGCTAAATCTCAGTAACTCACTGTTATTGGACTATTTGAATGAAGCTGCATCCATGCCCTTAGGTGTCAGTGTAAGTCCATGATGATATAAACAAAACTTTAACTCAAACAAAACTCTTGAATATCTTTCAAAGATCCAACACCATGATCCTCTTGCAAATCCAGTGATTATTTCTTTCTCAAATGTGCTAATTATTGCAGACCGTGAGCTTGTAAGCATGGATTTGTTTCCTGGTGGACTAATAAAAATCTATGCACCCAGAATCTAAACATGGCATGAATCCAGCCAACTAAGTGGGAGCTCACATTTTTAAGAAAGCTCTTAGCTGAGACTATGACCACCCATTCTAGCAGTCACACAAGCCAGCCAGTGGAAGCAAGCTAGAGAACCAGTAGTGGTGCTGTCTGCAACGTGGTACAGGGCTTGAATAATCAAGATGTCTTTTCCATAATTACCTGATAAGGCAGGGAAGAAGGCAGCATCTTCATCCTCATCACGTGAAGAAGAGCCACCCACATCCCCAGTGTGGTCCCACTCTAGAGGAATGGAGTCCACGCTGACAGGAGTTTCACGGCCTGAGTGCTCCTGAAGTGGGGACAGCAGGCACATTGAGGGCTGGGTGGAAGCGGAAGTGGAAGTGCCCAGCGTCTCTCTGTACCTCTCATCTTCAAAGAGCTCTGGCTGCTCCAGCAACACCTGCTACAGAGAGACAGTGAAAGAAAACACTTTCATTCATACAATTAAAACATAAAATAAACTAAAATAAATTAAATCAAATTCAGCTTGAGGCTCTAATGACAGTGTTGCCCAATATTTACCTCAATATTGTTGATAAGGTTTACCAATTTTCTAATATTACGGGTGTATTATCAAGTACTACTGCAGGTGCTGCTGACCAACATACAAATGAGAAAGGCCCTGTCCCAAATGCTTACCTAAACCCTTTAAAAAATGTGTATAGAAGTGAGCTTATAGTACCGGGCGGAGGCAGATGAGGCGCTGGTGGAATCGGGCCACTCTCCCGAACACTTCCTGACAGTATGAGTGCAATTCCTCCAGCTCATCTTCAATCACAACAGCATCTAGAGGAGAGCTCCTCTGTATCAAACCCTCCCCAAACACTATCAAAGCATCAATCTTGTTTGTGTTCAGAGTGATCTCCTTCTTAAAACTCTGGAGGGGGACAGAAAGAGGCTTCGATTAATGTTCAATTGAATAAAGTGAACTAAGATTACATTTTAAACTAGTTGAAACTCTCTGTAAAACTGTATGACTTAAAAATCTTGTTGTATAACCTTCAGCTGTTTCATTTTGTCTTGGAGGTCGGTCTCAGAAAAGTGCTCTACGTTGGTCAGCTGAAGATCAATCTCAGTTAGCCAGACCAGAAGACTCTCACGGGTTCCCTCAAACTCTTCTCTCTGACACGTGAAATGCTAAATGAGTTAAAAAGAGAGAGAATGAGTGAAGAGAAGGCACAAAAGAAAGTAAAAGGAGAGGTTTGTAAAAATCATTACGTAAGATTAGTACCTCAGATTTTAATTGGATAGGCCATGCTAAACTCGGTCACATGCAAACATAAATCCTTTGGTGCAAATAAAATGATGCAGTTAAGTTCTTATATAGCAGTGTCATTACCCTGAGTCTGCGCAGTATGGCAGCCACTCTCCTCTGGAGCGCATCCCAACGCTGGTTACCTTGGTGCACCATGACCCTGAGTCTACTGGCGCCATCTGTGCGATTCTCTCGGGCCAGTCGCCTGTACTGGTTATTAATGATCTCAAGCTGGGTCAGACTCTCGTGTACCTGCCTTTGGAACACCTAAAACAATAAACAGACCATAACAATTTATTTGAGAGACATTGCTACTACTGTATATTCCATTGTAAATCTCCACCTTGGACCAGCCCCGACCAGTAGGAGGCGATATGCATGTATGATGTGATTCGCCATAAAACAAAAGAAGAAGAAAAGTAAAAGTGGAGATTTATAGTAAAAAAAAGGACTTGCATATTGATGTGTTTCCCACCCACACCTATCATATCACTTTGAAGACATGGATTTATCCACTTGAGTCATTAGGATTATTTTATACTGCCTTTATATGCTTTATGGAGCTTCAAATTTCTGCCCACTATTCACTTGAATTTAATGGACCTAAAGAGCTGAGATATTCTTCTAAAAATCTGAATTGTGTTCTGCAAAATAAATAAAGTCATACACATCTGGCATGGCCTGAGGGTGAGTCATTAGAACATTTTCATTTTTGGGTGAAAAAACATTAATAATGTACATATTATAAATAACATTAAAAAATATTAATAAGTGCCTTATATATATAACATGTGTATCTAAACTTTAATATGTACTGACAAAAGGAACATGTTTGCATAACCATGATTTGTTAATTCAGTGATCCAAATTGTCAAGAAATTGTTTGGTGTTTTAAATAATTTCCCTTTCCCACAAAAAGTAGATCCTCCTAGTAGCAAGCAACACCAGAAAAACGAAATGGCTACTTCATTTGTGATACACATGTGACTTGCAAAATACTGTTGCATCACACCTCATATTTCTTGAGCTCCTCTTTGGCCTCAGTGTACAGGATGCCTGATGAATTTGGTTCAGCAGTAGTGCGCTCAGCTACATTCAGCCAGTCTTCAAAAGAAGAGTAATCCTCCTGAAACTTACACCACAGCCTCCACGTCTCCTCAATCCTGCAGGGAGAGATTAGTGTTTAAAAGCACACAGATAAGCAAGTTAAGTAGATTGTAATACATTTAAAACAGCATTATTTATAAGGCCTGTCATTTCCAGCTCTAATAACACCAATTACACTTTGTCAGACCATCTGAATCTGTATTCAGTGTGAACAGGTTGCCAATTCATTGAGACTTCATCAACTAAACAGTAGTCCTGCTGTGATTCATTTGGACCCATCTAGACGAACAGCCATACCGGAGCCTCCTCTGCAGGGACACAGAGCAGATATTTCTCCAGCGCTGGTCCAAGCTGTGTGTGGTCTGCTGGATGGAGTGGTTCTCTCCATCGCTGCTGCAGGCATCTTCATCACGGAGAAGGACATTACACAGGGTGAGCACAGACGCCACCCTTTCAGTGTGCTGCTCGATGTCATGATGCAGGTCCTAAACATAAATACATATACAAGACATGTCACATTATCAGATAGTTTTATAATCTAAATGTAATGGAAAATAGTATCATTTCAAATAACTTGTAATTTAGCCAAAACCATTATCAGCTAATTATGAAAACATGGAAACTGCTGAAACAGTTTCACATAGGTGAAATATCTAAACTTGGATAACAAGCAGTCTGGCATTTCATGAGATTGAACCAGAATCTTGCACAATACATATGATGGGCTTTGACCACTAGTGAAGATTCTTCTGTTTCACATTTCTCTAATTAGATTTGATCTCCCACACTATGAATAAGATTATTGGCATTTCAATTTGAGTGAAAAAATTAGTAAAACCTGATGATCCATGTCATCCCAGCATGATTTGAGAATGTTCAAAAGAGCATCTTGAGTGCTGCAATGGAAGCAAGGATATCCAACCTTTAAAAACGTCCATGTTTAAATTAAAGGGATAGTTCACGTGACTCCAGCCAGGTCTGCTAAGCAACCAAATTGGCACGGTTGCTAGGGAAGGTCACATGGGGTAACCTCCTCATGGTCGCTATAATGTGTGGTTCTCGCTCTTGGTGGGGCAAGTGGTGAGTTGTGCATGGAAGCCTCGGAGAATAGCGTGAATACGTCTCCGCGGTAACATGCTCAACATGCCACATGATAAAATGCATGGATTGACAGTCTCAGTTGACAACTGAGATTCGTCCTCCACTACCCGGATTGAGGAGAGTCACTATGACACCATGAGGACTAGAGTGCATTGGGAATTGGGCATACCAAATTGGGGATAAGGGGGTGGGGGGTGGTAGGTAGTTCACCATCCCAGATGTGTATGACTTTATTTCTTCTGCAGAACACAATTAAGATTTTTTTTGAGGAATATCTCAGATCTGTTGGTCCATTCAAAGCAAGCGAATGGTGGACAGAAATTTTTGTCTCCAAAAATCACATAAAGGCAGACTCCAGTGGGTAATCCATATCTTCTGAATCAATAGATGGGTGTGGGTGAGAAACAGTTAAATATTTAAAGCTGAAGTGTGTAATTCCTTCCTCACCAATGGCATTGCAAATATAAACATGTTTTCAAACCAGTTTTCTGAATACAACCCCGTCTGACATTGGTCAAACAAATAGATAGTCCCACCCCAACTCACAACATTGGTTGAGTAATGTTGTTGGGGCGTGTCTAAGTGGGTAGCTTTTAAAGCAATATAGAAAGACAGTTTACAAGTAAATTAACCTATGTATGGCTTACTTTGAGTTGTCTTTGCCTATTAAGCGGGGATAGGAGAAGGTATTTTAATACAGAAAAAGTTACATACATCAGCTTTAAGACATTTTACTTTAAATCTCCACCTTTGACCAGACCCAACCAGTAGGTGGAGATTGCCAAAAAACTAAAGAAGAATATGAAAGAGGAAATTTATAGTAAAAAAATTACTTGACTATTGATCTGCTTCTCACTCACTCACACATATCATATCGCTTCTGAAGACTCGGATTAAACCAATGGAGTTGTATGGATTACTTTTATGCTGAATTTACAGTGAATTTTGGGAATTCAAAGTTCTTGCCAACATTCACTTGCATTGATTACAGAGCTGAAATATTCTTCTAAAAATCTTCATTTGTGTTCAGTAGAAGAAAGAAAGTCATACACATCTGGGATGGCATGAGGGTGAGAAAATGGGTGAATTTTGGGTGAATTATCCCTTTAAATCCCAGATTTGTGATGTGGACCCATTTGAACCCCACTCTACAGTATATATATTTTGAATCATATGATATGCTAACCTGCTGTTCAGCCAGTCTCTTCCAGATCTCATCTCTATGGCAGACACTGTAGTGAATGGGTTTAGCTAGCTCTGCCTCAATACGGCTGAGCCAAGAACAAAGATTATTCATGTTCTTATCCAACTGCTGCACTGTCACAAGGGTCTCTGTCAGCTTTTTTACCCTGAAAGGACAGAGAGAAAGAGAGTCATTTTGAGTCCTGACTACACTTCAAAAGCTTGAAAAAACATGAAAAACAGCTTCACTTGAAATATTGAAACTCGTATTACTATAAATCATAGTTCTACATTATAACATTGTGAGCCATTTTTAAGAAACCTTGTGTACAAGCCTCTTTTGCAGACATTATTTATTTATAAATCATTCAACTAAGTTTTCTGTTTTTCTTTGCTATTTGAGATTGTGTAGTTTGGGAGGAACCCAAAGAAATCCCTGTCAAAGTTCACCAAACTACACTTGTTAAAGTTCAATAAAGGTCTGATAACCTCAGGTCTGAAGACACCAAAAACAGACAAAGGATGTTTGCTATTGCTTGGCCACATGTGGTTGACTGATAGTGGGTTTTGCCGATAATGATAACTAAGGCTGGGAAAACAGTTCTATAGATTATTTATTGGCCAACAGTTTTTAAAATGTAGAATATGAATGAAAACTTTCCACTCATTGTAAAATAGTGCTGAGCTTTAGTATGTATTAGTTTCCATGGTTATACTTTAATACATTTCTCTCACACTGGTACCTTCATCAAAGCCTTTGCCATCTGAAATGAATGAAAATATTAATTCAAATATTACTGGTGAAATGTGTTTGTTTTTCAGCACTAACATAATACACTGCCTTACAAAGCCAAATAGAGAACGTATTCATCATACCTACAGACAATATTTCTTATTTTATTTTCATATTAAATCTGACTTTTCTTTTTTTTCAAAACAGCGCCTTAAGAGAAAAGGTAAGCAGCTTCCAAACAGCTAATGTTAGTGCCTTCTCCACCTTGTCAACAATGCCATTCTCCAGTGCAGCGATTAGTTATAAACAAATTAATCATCAAACCATCTTTGGTTGTCTTAAATGACTGATATATTGTACTGTGTATTGTACACATAGTCTATACCTTTTCTTTTCTCTGTCAATGCTATAGCTAAAAAAAAACCCAACTATCGGGCCAGATTAATCAGTAAATTCAATATATATATATATATAGATCGACCTCTACTCATTGTGCTGTTTCACTGAGCACTGACTGCATGGTCTCTCAATCCGCCTGAGCAACCATACCTGCAGATGGCCAACTGTGATTATAGCGTGCCTGGGTACAAACTGTCCCCCTAGCCCCATTGTGCCCCTGTTCATTAGCGCTAATGTGAGGTGACAGACCACTGCCCTCCACCACCACCCCCTCCACCATACTGGAGATATAGAGAGGGGCTATGACAGGCTACAGAAGCCTGAACAAGCCATATGGCAAAGCCGAAACTAATGACACTAGTAAGGGCTACGTTAATTCCCCCCGTTTCCAGTATTAGCACCATCTGTCTGCTTAAGAGCACGTCACACCAAAGGACTGACCAATTACATGAGAGTCCAGTGATGTCACAGAAAAGAATGAAGAAAAAAAAAACAACTAAAATAAATACTTTTTAGCTTATAATTGGCCTGCTCAGGGCCATTACATGATGAATATACTTAAATGGACACATTTCCAATAGACTGAATGATTACTAGAGCATTTTACAGCTGTTGGTACCTTAACTATCAAAGGCACTGTCCAAGAAAAACAACATGTATCAAATGCTAAAGATATGACTGAGTACATGGGACACACAAGCTGAAGACTCACCTCTTTCAACAGTACTAAGGTTAAAATAAATAAATAAATAAATAAAAAGGGAAAATCTAAAATCAAGCTGTGCCACTTTTTACTTAAAGGAATATTCCGAGTTCAATACAAGTTAAGCTGAATCGACAGCATTTGCGCCTTAATATCGATTACCACAAAAACTAAAATCGACTTGCCCCTCCTTTCTATAAAATAGTCACAAATTTGGGATTCCAGTGAGGCACTTCCAATGCAATTAAATGGGGCCAATATGTAAAATACTCACAGTTTCAAAAGTATAGCCACAAGATGTAAACAATAAGTGTTAACATGATTTCAGTGTGATAAAATCACTTACTAACCTTTTCTGTGTAAAGTTATTGCCAATTTTAAAACTTTGTTACCATGATGATGTAATGTCGACAAATCAGAATTTCCAGAGAGAGGGCCATTGAACAAACTGCGTCTCTGACAACCGTAGGAACGATTCTTGAAAATCTGGGAGGCCAGCATCGAAACTGTAGAGTAAATCCCCTGCTTAGAGTCGTCAAAACCCGAAGGTCTGCTGGGTTGTTCCTCCAGTACTCTATCTGTTCTATTGAAAAACAATCAACCGCCGGCCTGAGTGTCGCAGGCTTTATGTGTGTGACTTTTAGTTGTCGTGGGGGGACACTGACGGGGTCCTCCTGGAAAATGAGGTGGCCGAAAAACTCAGTAACACAAGAACTTTGAGGGGGCTGTGACTGAGGTGTAGCGTGCAGGCGGAAACATTGCTCCGGTGTGGCATAGCAATGTCGGGTCTGAACTGCTGGCATCCTAAAGGTAGGGTAGTGCTGCACCTTTGACGAGTGGCCTTAGACAGCTTTACCCTCTTTTCCAACAGTTCTGGAACATTAGGTCCAAAAAGATGCCCGGTAACGAATGGAAGATCTCTCAAAGTTTTCTTACAGTCCTCTTACAGTCCTCAGGTAGCCATGCATGGGCAAGCCACATTTGGCAGCGTAGCTGCAAAACTACCCAGCTTGCGGGTTACATGGCCCATTGCCAAAAGAGCCGTTTGCAGAAACTGTGAAATCGCGGGATCAACATTTGCTGGTTCTAGCGAACTAGTGGCAGCAAGAAGTAACTGACAGATTGTGTTTTCTGCATGAGTTATGAAGGCTACAGACTCGTATGCCTTTTTTAACAATGAATCTGTACGACCACATTGTGCACAGGGACATCGCTCATTCCCTCGTAGAGCCTCGTCAGGAGACACCACCAAAGCTGCAACGGGCTGCTCTATTTCCGGAGCACGACTCACACTGATGGAATCTGCTTCAACCATAGATGCTAACGTTCGAGCAATCTTTGAGCGCCATTTAGGTGGACTGGGACCAGATGACTGAACTGACCCCCCACTAGACCCCTCCGCTGCTGGATAACCAGCGAAAACATCCTGATGTGATGGTCGTGCCACAACATCCACAGCATTCCCATGATCATAAAAAAATTCATCCGAAGCAATCGTAGAAAGCACATCCAAGTTAGAATAATGTGAAAAACAAGGGGAATCGTGAGACTCTTCCCCACCTCCATGATTCTGAACATTTTCATCATCCTGAGTCATCTTCACAGGTGTAGCTGATGTGACAGGCTGAAGCGAGTGAAGCAGGCATTTCAGCTCCGCCATCTCTGAAGAAAGCACAGAAACAGTCTAAGAAAGTGAATTTTCCTCGACACGCAAATGTTCATCACTTCGCGATGTGGCCCTCATCTTTGATGGGAGGGGAGAGCCGGCTGCCGCAGACACCCTGCGCTTTGGAGTTCGAGAAGGGGCTACATCCAACTGCCCGCGTTTCACAGTTGAATTAGGGTCTAATTCAACAAGACGGAGCCACCATTTCGACATAGGTAAAAGACTGCAGAGAGCCTCTCTCAGATGTTGAACACCCAAACACGACGCGCAGATGTCATGACCGTCGTGCGGGAGGAGATTATTAGGTCACAGCTTACAAGTCAGTGGGAAACCGTAAGGTTTAAGTCAAGCAGAATGATGGTGATGAAGCACAAGACAGGCAAGGAAAATAATAGTTATATGATTCCTCTGGGTGAACCGACAGGTAATGGCAAGAAATATCTCACGAAAAAGAGATAATATATCTAAAAAGGCCGATGAATTGAACCACAAAAAAAAAAATCACAGAAGTTCGAGGAAAAACACTCAGAACAACTGAATGGATGATGATAATGTCAACGGGAGACCGTTAACTTATAGTGCGGAAAACACCAGCCACCGGATTGCACCAAGAGGCACTGAGTGTTACCGACACAAAAGGAATGAAACTCGCCAAAACTTCCGTTGAAGTGGCATAGATGCACGCTGACACAGCTTGTGAGGACGATATCTCGCTGCTCTTGTAAGCTGCACTTGACAGCGCAATATATCACTTAACCAAAACAACCTATCTCAACCAGGCGAGAAAGCGAAAGAAGAAGAGTGCTGAGCGACTGTGTTTTATAACCCCCAGGGCTCAGCATACGTCACTATGTGATTTGTATAATTATTTTTTTGCCAATAATGCCCAATTATTCCTCAAAATCTTTTCAATACAGGCCAGAGGGGCTAATTTATCAGTGATAATCCTGCACATGTTCTGTCCTTGTTTTTTGCTCACCTGGCTTCAATGTGGTCAAACAGGTGCTGCCAGCGATCGTTGACATCACGTAAGGCCCCGTTGATCTCTGCCTCTTTCGTTTTGTCGCTGGCTAATAGGAGCTGCTCTCCCAGCTGGTTGAGGTGGCTCTTGTTCTCACTGAAGAGGTTAAGCTCCTCCATGCAGTCCTGAAGAGAGAGAGAGGCACAATAAGCAGCAGTATAACCTGGCAGGGCCTCTCATGTGCTTTACTCATTAACACATCCAGCACAAACAAAACAAACTAACGGCACTTCGTCTCTGGATGGATCTGACAGCTGTCCAAACCATGTCCTTTCTCTCAGCATGGCCCCTCTTTAATAACGGAGCACTTTTTCTCAGGACAAACATCTCCTCAATTTGTATTAGGTTGGAACAATTGTTCACACTGACCCCTCAGCCGCCTCAATTTTCTCTTTCTCTAGCCTTTAATAGTTTCTCTGCTGTTTTAGAAGGTTCACCTGTTTTGATTTCTTTGGTCAGTCTCACTTTGATCAGCAGGTCTCTAGATTTTGCTGCAGTAACAATGTTGTTGAGAGACAATGGGCACCCTTATGGTGTGTGATCATTAGTGACGTGGCCTGAAAATCTCTGAAACCTCAGCGGTAAATTATGTGCTAATGACTGCAGAGTGTTTGACGTTGCACTGTTTGAGAGTGAGAGAGATGCATATACGAGGCCATTGTTGAGTAGGAACAAAGAGGTAAACAAATTAACACGCAGTTATGTGTTTCAGCTCTCTGCCCTCAATTCTACAGTACATACAGTAAGAAAGATTAGAGCTAATCTTTATTAATGCTTTTTGAGGAAGAATTCCTATGAACTAGTTGAAACTGACCTGCATTATGTCTGGGAGAATGGATACCAATGTTATCACTGAAATCCCCTTTTTAGATTATGTAAACATTTGAGGGGAAAAAGGCTACATTTCACTGCATCTAAAATTGCATTGCATTAAAGCACACAGGATGCTTTTGGGAACTTTCTAAGATCATGCTGAGATAACATGGATCATCAGGTTTCGAACAAACTTGTGGAGTCCATGCCAGTTCAAATGCATGCTGTCAAAGCAAAAAGTGGACAACTATGATAAATATTATACCAGTGGATAAAATGTAGCCTCAGTAAAATGTAAAATCTGTGGGGCCTCCCTTGGGAACGCTTAAGCATGCTGCTCATTTGAGACTGCTTTAATCCTTCATAGATTAATATACCATACAATATCATATTACTGACCTTCTTAAGCTTCTTACAAACGTACAAGACTAAACTCACTGACAAATGCCCATATGAGCAGACCAATAGGATGTCTTTTTCTGAAACCTACCTTAAGTCTTAACTAGTCATTATGCCCCCCGCAAAAATAAAAACATTAAAATACTGTACAGCTGAGCATCCGCATTCAGGACGCGAGATGCAAATTTTGTCAACAGCAGAGTGCCTGAGCACTGAACGCGCACAGCCCGATTTTTCTAACTGCTCGTCTTTGAACACTCAGAATGCGAATGTGCCTTGAATTATTTGCACAAATTAGTTGTACCTAAGGTGGCAACCCACATTTAAGCCGTTGCTGTAACAAAGAAGCACTAGAGGATGCAATCGCCGGTAAATAACAGTAGATGTGCACGTCAAGAGCCTGTGTATGAAGAGGTCAGGAGATACCTGCATTTGTATAACTGTCTGAAGGAATATAAATACAAATTTACAGGCCTAAACTTCTGAAGAAGAATAGTCTGGTGTCCTATTGCAGTCGTAGCACACATGCTGCATCCTCCTGCGTGTGTGCGCACAGTCAGATGGAGTTCACTTTGAAAGGCTCGCATTGGACTGTACGCATATGCGAAGCATCCATGTCAAAATCAAAGTATATTTTGGGGCTTTAAGTTGTTAAATAGTTTACCAGGATTAGAGGGTTTTTATAGAGTTATGTTGTCATAGCAACAAAGTTGTAAAATTGGATATAACTTTACACAGAAAAGCTAGTGAGCAATTTTAGCACACTAAAATCATGTTAACATGCATATTAAGTCTTGTGGCTATAATTTTGAAACAGTGAGTATTTTAAAGTTGACTGATTGGTCCCATTTACTTCCATTGTAAGTGAATCACTGTAACCAAGAGATTTTCTTTTCTTAAAAAAGGACAAGTCGAAATTAATTTGCATGATAATCAACATATGCCACAAATGCTGTCGATTCAGCTTAACTTGTATTGAACCCAGAATATTCCTTTAAATCAAAAATGACATCCTGGTCTGTTTAAGGGTAAAAATCTAACCAGTGACACTACCTTTTTAAGTTTCTCCACCATTTCCTCAATACTAAGGCTTTCGCCTCTGTGTGCCACTTTTTTCTCCATCTGTGTCAGCCAATCACAAAGCTCCATGTTCTTATTATTGAAAATGATCCAGGCGTTCAGGCGATCAGCTATCTCCTGTTTGCGAAGTGACACCTACATCCCAGAGAAAGAGGAGAGGGTTAAAATGCAACTCAGTATGATAAAAGTCAAGTCAAGTCAAGTGGTTTTTATTGTCGTTTCAACCATATACAGTTAGTACAGTACACAGCAAAACGAGACAACGTTCCTCCAGCACCATGGTGCTACATAAAAACAACAAAGGACCAACACAGGACCACATGAGACAACACAACGAAATAAAATACCTATATAAAATACCTATGTATATCTATATAAAGTGCACGTGCAAACATGTGCAAAAAGTACGGGACAGTACAACACATTTCTGACAATGAACAGGACAATAGACAAAGTGCAGCACCGACCAGTACACAGTAGGGCAAAAAGATGACAGTTTCTAAAAAATAAAAATAAATATATAAATAAAAACAGCAGAATAATAACAATTATATAAAAAACACTTCAAGTTCTAATGTTTGAAAGGCTATAAATGTTTTGTCTCTGATATTAAAGGTGAAGTGTGTCCTTTTTTTCCATGTTAAACTACTTCCTCCTATCACTATGCAGTGGCAGCCACGGAGAGCGTTAAGAAAACCTGTTCGAAAACAGTCCGCATTTTTGCAGTTCCATTTGGTGCCGCTAGTAGAGCAGAAATGACACACTTCACCTTAAAAGAGTAATAAAAAACTTCTGTTAGCACTTTGTTATCAAGTTAATTATCTGTTGATTTATCAACACTGAAAAAATAATTTAACATTTTTCTTTGACTAGTTTTTGAGGCAATATGTCCACTTGAGAGCTACAGAAGGTACAGAAGAACTTGCACTCTTTGAAGTTTGAAAAGTGCTCTTGAACTGACAGGATAGTTTGCAGCCCTAATTCAAATCTGAGTATAGACTTCAAAATAACTCAATCCAAAGGTGTCGGGTTACAACTATTCAATTTTATTCTTTAAAAGTCAAGCACAATGCAAGAAAAGCTGAACTCTTACAGAAGGCCCCAAATGTCCCATATATAAAAGGCTTTTAACAAAACACTTGTCTCATGCAGTGAGATTGATTCCTGGACTGTTAAACTAAGAGTTCAGAGCAGAACTTTCAAGGCCCCCTTAGCTTTACTGCTTTCTGTCAGTAAGGGGTTTGTCTATTAGTATGTACTAACATCAAAACACAACAGGGGACATGGGCAATGCTTTGTACTTCCCTTCTGTTCGTTTCATCCTAAGATTGCAAGAGCTAGCATGAACCATTTTGAGAAGAATAACAGCATTTTCCACACTACATTTCTAAGTAAAGGCTATACATTACCTTGGTCCATTAATTTCACACTTATGGCTGTAAGAGAACAAAGGCTATGTTTTACAGTGATTGTACCATGAATAAAGTGTGTTCTTACACCTAAAATCCCCTTTCTAGTGGTACAAATCACTGTAACCTTCAGACAAGTGTGGCTTGTTCTGTTAAAGGGATAGTTCCCTCATGGCATCACAAATGTGTTTTTTCTTCTTCAGCAGAACACAAACAAAGATTTTTAGAAGACCATCTCAGCTCTGTATAGGTCCATACAATACAAGTGAATAGCAATCAGACCTTGTAGCTCTAAAAATCACAAAGTAATCCATATAACTCCAGTTGTTAAACCCATATCTTCAGAAGCGATATTATAGTTCTGGGTGAGAAATAGATACAAATTTAAGTCTTTATCTAAATCTCCACTTTCACTTCTGAAAGTCACATGTGGTGCCTATAATATTGATTATGTAGATATGGATTTAAACACTGGAGTCATATAGATTACATTTTTGTTTCCTTTATGTGATTTTTTGGGGCTACAAAAGGTCTGATCACCATTCACTTGTGTTGTATGGACCTGCAGAGATATTTTTCTAAAAATCTTCATTTGTGTTCTGCTGAAGAAAAAGTCATGGCATGAGGATGAAATGATAAGTTAATTAGAATTTTACTGTGAACTATCCCTTTAATATGCCAATATGATAATAAAAGACACCAATGTTTAATAAAGAGTTAAATATTTAATTAAGATTTATTAGAAAAAAAAATCTTCTGCCAAGTAATTTAGTTCATTATCCCAATTGTAAGGCATTTAAACCTGGCGGATTGATTATAGTGTGTGGTGTCACATGTGTGTTAATAGTATTTTACAACATGGCTCATCCAGTCAGAATTTAAAGATGCAACTACGGTATTTTTTTTAATAAATTGTAGTCTTTTACGGACACTGTAATAATCAGGTGGTGGCTAATGGTTTTAAAATTCCTCAGTCTCCGTTGCCATTCCATTTAATTGCATCTTTATTCCATACAATGAAAGTAAATGGTGACTGAGGCTGTCATTTTACCTAAAATTCATATTATTTGTCCCATGAAAGAAAGAAAGCATACTGGTTTGGAGCAACACAAGTGTGATTTAATGATGAAGGCTTTGTTGATAAACACAATATGTATGTATGTATTCCCTTGAGAACACAAGCCATAAGGTTTCCTTCTTAACACAAAAGCTCTACTTCCAAAAAAAAAAAAAAAACAGTGCAAGGCCTAGCTTTGCCATCTGTCACTCATTCCAGGGAATGAGTCCACCTGCAACCTGTTGGCTGCAGACACTGACGCACATCTAGAATGACCCCGTTGGCTCTGCCCTGGCTTCTGGCCAGAGTTTCAAATAAAGGAACAACAACAAACTCACAACAGCAACTTCATAAAAAGAAGAAGAAAAACAGTTCACTAAACAAGGCTCCCCATGTAATCTGGTGAGAAGTCCAAGGGTTGGATGTAGGCCATGCGATAATCTGTCCTAAATGTGGCCTTTCTGTTTTAATTGCTCTGACTGTTTACAGTTACAAGAGCAGCTCCATTCAAACGTCAGAGAGCCATTCAACTCCTTTACTTAATGGAGACTGGACACCTGCACTTGCCACCCGATAAACATAATCTCTGAAAACCCCTTAGTTCTAACTGTGCATGAGAAGAAATAATAAAAAAATTAGCTACTGTACATATATCTAGTTATTCAAATATTTACAGTAGTAATTATTGAGATTCACATTAACATATTATTAATGTTATAATATGCTTTATTAATTTATAATATTAGTATATTAACATATAAAGTGACCCCATATAGGTTTTGGACATGTAAGCCACACTCAAAAATATGTATTTGCATTATATAAAAATAAAAGTAACTACAGCACAAAACACACTTTTCAAGCAAAACATTTCACCAAAACACATTTGTTGGGTTTCATATTATGAAATAATATATGTATTGATCAAAATGTAGACCAAACGGTTTTTTTTTTTTACAATTTGGTGGTCAAACTTTGTAGAAAATGTCCATAATTAATATAATGAGCTGCTCCTGTGTGAACTTGAGGGCAACTGACTTCATACAGTACATGACCTTTGTAATACAACTTTAATTTTCTTCTTTAAGTTTTAAAATAAAGCATACAGTACACAGCAGTCCCAAAATGTATTTGGGCACCTTTGTCACACTTGAAAACATCATTGCATGAGATGCACAATATCCAACCAAGTGATATACAAACAAATGATGTAAGAGCTGGTCTCCAAACTAACTTCAATTTTATGAGCTATTTTGCAAAGAAATGCAATGACATTTGTGTCACTTAAATGTCCAAAATACTTTTGGGTTCACAGTAAATTATTTGAAGAATGTAATTTGTTGTGAGAATATTAAGGCAAACCAACAGGTGAAATGACTTTTTCTTGTACATTTAATGTCAAAAACATTATTGTCATTGTGTCTGAAGATCTTGTGACACTTTGTAAGGAGTTAACTTTTAATTAAGTATAAATTTACCTCTACATTTACATAGACTTAATTTCCCTCTCTTTTTCTGTGCCATGCGGCTGTGCGAGTTAAGTTCCCCCACTTCCAAGGGCCGAGGCCCCAGTGGTGAAAGCATTGTGTGCCTTTCAATGCTGCCTCGACAACAGCCCCATGCCTCTCCACCTCCTACTTTCACTCACTGCTCTCTTTCCCCCCTAAACACACTCACTCACTCACTCACCTTCAGGCACAGTTCTTCCCATTGGCTGTGAAGTTCTTCCACCTGTCCCTGAAGCAGCGCGGTGTCTGCAGGCAGCACGTACTGAGATATGTCTGCCTTCATGGTTGTCAGCTCTTTCAGTCCTTCAGCCCAAATCTCCAGCGAGTCCTCGTCCTCCTGCATAACACGGAAGCCAGCACCAGTTAAACTCCCCTCCTCTGCTGCACACTAACCCTAGTGCTCTCCCTATCTATATGTCCCTGTCATCAGTCCACGGGATTAAGGCCCACTGGTCAGGAAGGGGGAGGGGAGGAGGCGGAGTGGGGGAAAGGGGGAGAGAGGAGGGCTCAGAGGGAGGGAGAGCAGGGGGGAGGGCAGAGATATCCCATTGTAGCCTGGCATGGGGTGATGGGATAAAGGCCAAACATGTTAAGGACACCATTATTTCCTTTGTTTATCAGTTTCACCCTTTCCACACCTGCAGATAAGGGCTCTTCCTCTTTATGGCTTAATCAACACCCTCAAAAACATTGTCTTTGTTATTAACTCTGTTCTAAGGCAGTATTGATTATATCAACAGGTGTGTGATAGCATCAAAATACAGCAGAATTCATCTCAACCAGATTTTGGAAAACATGGATGTATCCTTGGTGTTATTGTCTTGCTGGAAAGCCCAGTGATAACAGAGCTTCAATTTATACACTGAAGGCATCACATTTTAGCCAAAATGGCCTGATATCTGAAAGAATCCATGGCATCAGTCACATAGTCAGGATAGCCATTTCCTGCAGCCGCAATACACCTCCATAACAGGACTGACCCACCTCCATGCTTGACTGTGGGGATGGTGTTGTTGTTCTCATCACCTTGCCTTCCTCACTCCAGACATACTGCTGACCCATGGGTCTAAAACTAATTTTCAGTTTAGTGTAATACGTAAAATAAATACTTCTTCTAGGACTCCACAAGTCTTTCCTAATTCTTGAATATTCAAGGAAATTTCCCTTGGTGAAGTTTTGCTTTCTTCCACACCCAAGAAGGTTGCTGTTGTACAATATTTTAACAATGTATGAATGGTGCTGTCAACTTTGTCTATTGGAAATTGAAGTGCCTTGGAAATGTACTTTAAGCAATGGCCTTTCTTGTGTAATGAAATAATCTCGTCTTTTAGCTTTTGTGACAGCCTATTTTTAATTGCATTTTTTGTATAGAAATACATTTTTGCTTACAACACTACACTTCATTTTTTTTAATTATATAAATTTCATTGTAAAGTGATGGCTTAATTTTGTTTTAAAACAATTACATGTGTTGCCTTACATATTTAAGGAACCGTTACATGCATTAGGGGTTGAATAATAATGACATGAATGTATTTTTAAAAAGTCCTTAATTAGAAATATTAGGTTATATATTCACACTATGACTTTGACTTGTTACTCATTTATTACTTAAATGAAATGTTGAAAAAATTCTGGGTCATCAGAAAATATTGCCTTACTGTCTTTAGGGGTTGAATAATTTTGATTGCAACCGTGTGTATGCATGTATGTATACATATATATACATACACACACACACACACACACACACACACACACACACACACACACACACACACACACACACCTCAAGAAATTTGGTAGAGTCTGGAGGAAGAGTGGAGAGGCACAGAATCCAAGTTGCTTGAAGTCCAGTGTGAATTTTCCACAGTCAGTGATGAATTGGGGTGCCATGTCATCTGCTGGTGTTAGTCCACTGTATTTTCTCAAGTCGAGAGTCAATGCAGCCGTCTACCAGGAGATTTAAGAGCACTTCATGCTGACAAGCTTTATGGAGATGCTGATTTCCTTTTTCACTACTCACCTGACCTGTACCCCATAGAGAATCTTTGTAGTATTGTCAAGATGAAAATGAGAGACACCAGACCCAACAATACAGTCGAGCTGAAGGCTGCTATCAAAGCAACCTAGGCTTCCATAACACCACAGCAGTGTCACAGGCTGATTGCCTCCATGCCACGCTGCATTGATGCAGTAATTTGTGCAAAAGGAGCCCCGACCAAGCATTGAGTGCATAAATTAACATACTTTTCAGAAGGTCGACATTTCTGTATTATAAATTCTTTATTCAAATATTTTGAGATACTGGATTTTTGATTTCCATGAGCTGTAAGCCGTAATCATCAAGATTACAACAAAAAAGGCTTGAAATATTTAACTTTATGTTTAATAAACCTAGAATATATGAAAGTTCCACTTTTTGAATTAAATTATGAAAAAAACGTTTCCAAGACATTATAAATTTTATGCACCTGTATATACACATGTATATATACACTGGTAGCCAAAAGTTCAGAATAATGTACAGATTTTGATGTTTCGGAAAGAAATCGAGACACTTAGGCATGACTTTGACAAAGTGAGAGTGATTGATGGTCAACAACTTGATCCAGACATTGCACTCGCATATCCTACAGGTTGTATCAAGAGACGCAGGACGCTCAGACAAAAGAAGATACAACTTATTTGTTGATATCGAAGAGCCATCAGGAAATGTTATTCCAGACGGCTCATTATAATCTAATGATGGGTCACTTAGGGCAGGAAAAGTCACTGAATCATCTAATGGCCCATTTCTATTGGCTGGGCATTCATGGGAATATTCGAAGTTGGTGTGCGGCATGCTGAGAATATGTCAGCTGGTGAATCCACAGGCCACCCCAAGTGTGCCTTTGCGCCCGCTTTCTTTTATAAAGTTCCCCTTCAAAAGAATTGGTATGGACCTCATCGTGCCATTAGAGCGGACGGCAAGCAGGCAACGCTTTGTGTTATTTCTGGTGGACCCTGCAACGTAATATCCAGAAGCAGTACCTCTACACAACATTTCAGCACCTAGTGTTGCAGGGGTACTCTTCAGAATTATCCTCCAAGTGTGAGTTCTGAAATAAATCCTCACTGATCAAAGCACTAATTTCATGTCACGTACACTACGCCAGCTGTATGAATTATTGGGTATTAAATAGATTTGGACGAGTGTGTGAAACAAATGGACGGCATGGTCGACCGGTTTAATAAAACCCTGAAAAACATGATTCGTAAGTTCATGCATGAAAATGCTCGAAATTGGGATAAGTGGCTTGAACCCCTGTTATTCGCAGTTCGAGAGGTCCCACAAGCCTCCACGGGGTTCACCCCATTTTAATTATAGTATGAGCTTTAGTAAACCAGTCCGCAAGCCAGATGGCACCCTGGCCGGAGTCAGGAGGAGGGGGTATTTGGTGGTTGGGATGTGGTTGAGCGGCGGCTTGTGAAGAGCGAGATCAGGAGATTCAATGACGTCGCTGTTCTTAAAAAAAGTTTTTTTGTTATATTTAAAAAAACAAAATCACAGTTACAGGGTTTTTTTTTTTTTCAACAGCAAACATCGAGCACAAACGAATGACACCAGTTTGGAGCATTTTGGATGACATGGGGTGGAAATTGATGTCACAGCCCGAATCATATTTGTTATTTCTAAGGAATGGAAATAGATAAAGTGTTCATTTTAACGGCACAAACCGGCACATATCGAGCACAAACAAATGACACCGGTTTCAAGCGATTTAGACAACATGGGGTGAAGAATGACGTCACCACTCCCGAAAATATTTTTGCTATATCTAAGGAAGGGAAATAGTTACAATGTTGTTTAAAACAATTGTTTTAAATGGCACAAACAGGCACATACCGAGCACAAATGACCAGCACCGGTTTGATCGAGATGGGGTGGAGAGTGACGTCACACAGCCCAAAAAAGAATGCCTAATATCTCGAACACCAAACCAGTACAAACGTTTATTTTTGCAGCACAAATCAGCACAAACGAATGGAATAGTTTTGGTGATTATTTAACTATATGGGGTGCCAACATCACGGAGGTATTATTTAGTTCTGTTAGTCCAACATCGCAAAACTCAAGCTGGTGTGATTTCAGTCAGACTAAAGGATTTACATGAGATTTCACAAAGGCAAATTATTGTTTTGGTCTGACTGAAATCAAACTTTTGAAGTAAATATAAACATGCTGAGTGTCAGATACTTTGCAATACCTTGGAGAGCTGCTTGTGTGTCTTTAGTTCTTCCAGTTTCTCTGGCAGTGGACTCCTCAATCTTGTTTTGATCTCTTCCAGTTTGAGAGCACTATTAACCAGTCCAGTTTCACAGCACCTCCAGTTCTGTGAAGAAACAGAAGAGATTGTTTCAGACTGAAGTGAACAGCACCCTTGTCTATGAGATCTGGGGCCATGCTGTTTATGAAAGCCACTGCTTTGTTGAGTTTATTTGGGCACCATCTATGACTGTTATCTTAGATCTGATCTCAGATCAGTGAAAAGGGATTTCCCTTTCACATCATGTGCTGTGTGTCTATGGGGATGTTCCATCCCCCACCTACTGTGAACATTTGTATACATAAATCTCTAAACCCCTCTGAGTTTTTGCAGTCAACACAATGATGTCATCAGTCCAAACAGTATAGCCTATCAGATTTGGTCATGAGAGGGTGTGACTCTGTTTACATCTTAATTTGTCCCAAATACAGGCCAACATTGCAAACAGATTTACATTATGGTCAAAGTTTCTTCTTTTTTTTTCAGATATGGCCCAAGTGCTCCAGGGTTCTAATAAACCAGTCAGGATTACAGTAATCTGCATGTTCTCCTGTCATCAACATACCACAACACTGGATGCCAACAGTCCACATGACATGAAGTCTGGCAGTGCCAAATAATCCATGCAGTTACCACAAAACGTATATGTTTCACAGTGCATGTTATACACCCATGGCATATTCTATTTAAAAATATCTATACTTTTAAATGTGGTTAATTTGTTCTAGAGAAAGTTTTAAATGTTTTGCTGATGGTTTGTTAATGTTACTAAAAGGACAGTTCACCAAAAAAAAAAAAAAAAGGAAAATTCAACAGTAAAATAAATGTAATGTTATGTTGTTTTTAAACCTGTTATTTGATAATTTTCTTCAGTGGAACACAAAATAGAGATGATAGGCTGCATGTTTGTCTCATTCACCATTCACTTTCATTGCAGCTTTTTTCCATACAAGTGAATGGTGACTAACATTCTGCCTAACATCACTTTGTATTACACAGAAGTCAGTCAGTCATACAGGTTTGGAATGACTTGAATAATATTTATTTTCATGTATTGTTCATCTAAAGCCTACATTATCTCAAGGCTCAGAAAATCAACAACTGGTTTATCTTCCAAGAAAAAACTAGACGGCACTCCCAAGCATTGTTCCTATATCTACCTCCTCTCTAGTCCTTACGGTATTGCTTGTAAACAATGACAGATGATACATGTAGACCCCTAACTGCACAGTGGCTCAGTAGCAGTGGTCTCTCTGTGTGATGTGACCCAGCTACTTCATTTATGGATTATGGTGAGATTACAGCAGCTCTATCATTCTCAAAATGAAGCACTTTATTATTGTTGCTCAGTAGGGTATGTAGGCCAATGGCGGCTAAGCAAGACCACTATGCTAACCATTAGGGCCTGTACATTGAGTGTGCTCTGTCCATGTGAAGAAAGAATTCAGTGAGACATGGGTGGGTTTGTTTAGAGGGAAAAGAGTCAGCCCAAATGAGATTGGTTCATAACATATATATTTTAATAAGCACTAATTAGTTCAAACAGGACATCCCTCTTGTGTTAAAAAAGAGAAATATAGCACACCAAATAGAAGAGAACACAGGTGTCTCGAGACGGGTTTATAAAAGTTGAAGTTCTTTTTGACAGGCCACAGCATCTAAAAACATGTGCTAGACATGCGTCTAGCACATGTTTACATATGAAACAATTAAAATACAATGCAGATGGAAAAATGCATTCTGTTTGAACAGCCCTTATTTCTCCCAAGCAGTTTGGCATAAAGATTTGTCATCCAAGCAAATTAATGTTGAAAACGGTTTCCTCTTCACAAAAAAAGGCTGTTTTTTCTTGTTTTTCTATTTCACAGTTTAGTCAAAGCACTTGTGTATTGTGTATATCTTTGCTTGTAAGTGCTATAATATGTAAGAATTTAGTAACATACTTGAATTATGGTGTTTGCAAGTGTCTTTCGTTTTGTCTCATGGCCACAACTCTGCTCCCACATCTCCTTGAGTGCATCAAGTTCAGTTTGCAGGAGTGTTTGTGTCTGAACATCTGCTACGGCATGGATCCGTCTGCCTGCCTCCACAGTCTGGTTGTAAAGTTCTTCATGAAGATGTATTTGTTCCTCAGTCCACTGTTGGATGCAGAACATGAAAGATATTTATGATGGTACAAGGACTAACATATTTTTCAGTCCAACATGAGCATCAGAGCTAGTTTACAAAGTTTCCAATTGGGAAAACAAAACCAGCCAGGTCATCATATCTTTTTTACTGAATCTTCTTACCTCAATGTCCTTTATGTAGCATTGAAGCTGCTGTAAACTGCAGGGAGCCAGTCTGAATGGGAGCTTCAGTTCTTCAGTGGGTCTGAGTAACTTTGAAAGTTTCTTCATGCCTGCATCATAGAGCTGCCGCTGTCCCATTAGCTCCTCCAGACATTTCCCATGTTGCTCGAATCTCTGCTGCATCTCCTGCCAACGCTCTTTCAAATGTCTGAGTCTTAGGACCAGATTACTCCTGCTCAAAGTGGAATAAGTTTATTTATCAGTGTTTTTAAAGGTGATGTGTGCAATAAAAAAAAACTTGATGTGCTTTCCTCCTCTTCTAGTTTATATAGAGAAAATTAAAAAATTAAAAAACCTACAATAAGCAGAAGGATATTGTATGCGTCACTTCATACATCAATTTGAAGGTTGATTAGCCCGGAAAACTGCAAGCAATGTGGCTTTGGGGCGGTTTCACAACATTTCTACTGGTTTGAGCATCCGATTAGCCAGACATAGCAAGATTGGCTCAAATAGTGGTATGAGGCTGGGGAAAGACTGTCTGTTTGCACGGTTGGGGAGTAACGGAATACATGTAACTGGATTATATATTTAAAATACAAAATATCAAAATAGTTACATTCAAAAAGTATTTTGATTACTGAAGAGATTACTTTGCATTTAATTGTCATCTTTTTCATTTAATATTTAGTCCTTTCAGATGGAAAACATTTATACATATAATGCGATCAAAAGCGCATTTGAACAGCAGTGAAACACTTTCTTATGTGTTAAATTCATACAAGCAGACAGAGAAGTAAGTTTGAAGTATGTTTGGAGCAGAAGAAATAGAAATAAACCTTGTGTAAATTGTCAGCTTTACTCTAAGCTAAAATGCTATTTCTAGCCATTTTACATGCACATGTTACCAGGATCATAATTTCTTTTTTCTAGTAAGACCTTTTATATTAGGGCAAAAATCATATTCTTGATAATAATTTTTGTATTGCTTTCATGTAAAAATATCTTAAAACAAGATAAATTTGATTTATCTTGTTAGTGGTGCTTGCAAAGCATCACTATTGTAATCTCACATACTTATTATACTTTTTATTAGTGGTGCTTGCAAAGCATCACTATTGTAATCTCACATACTTATTATACTTTTTATTAGTGGTGCTTGCAAAGCATCACTATTGTAATCTCACATACTTATTATTTTTATTAGTGGTGCTTGCAAAGCATCACTATTGTAATCTCACATACTTATTAGTGGTGCTTGCAAAGCATCACTATTGTAATCTCACATACTTATTATACTTTTTATTATTTTTATTTTTATTTTTATTTTTATATCTCTTAACAAAACTTGGCACCTAACTCGTCCCATACCGTTTGGCGTAGACCCACGAATGAGGTGTCAAATCGAGCTGACCTATTGAGGACACATGTGCTATGACTTTTATAAGCGATCGAGTGCGGTATTTGCCCCAGGGGCAAAAAGCGGCGAAAAATCCCATAGACTTAACATTGCGACAAACTTTGGCGCGTCACAGCTCCAAGCGAGGATTTCAGTAGAAGCGTGTGATTTGCCACATTTGAAGAGGCTGGCAGGCTCTGTAAGAGCATACCTCAATATGGGGTAAAAGTTGCACCCCTGGGGGCAGGAGCTGCCCAAAAATGCCCCAATTGACTTATAATGGTGTAGGGCGGCCCATGAAATGAAAAGGCATAGGGATTTGTATTGAACATAGCTCTGGATCACAGTGTCATAGAGACGAGGGGGTGGGCTCATTTTACTCAGACAACCAATCAGTCTCTCTGGATCATTGTGAAGCTATCAAGCCACGCCCTAGCAACCATTAAGAGCACCTTAGCAACAAGTCCCATAGACTTCTATTGAAAAAGATCAAAGGGATATCTCCGGATAGAAGTGTCATAGAAACACAAGGGTGGTCTCGTTTGACTTCGGGACAGCAAACAGCCAATCATGCATCACTTCAACACTTCCTAGCCCCTCCTAGCAACCATTGTCGAGCACCTTAACAACCAAAATCCATAGAGGGATATCTTCCATTCTGAATGTCACAGAGGCATGGGAGTTGGTTTATATCATTCATACTGACAAGCAGCCTTTGGAGATTCATGATTGGCAGCTGCCAAGCTACTCCTAGCAACTACACAGAGTACCCTAGCAACCGTTTAGCAGTAACTATATCTCTGCACCAGAAAATCAGAGAGACTTCTGGGTTGATTTATTTCAATCAGGATGGCAAGGAGACTTGATAAGTATCACTATGTTAACTGCCTAGCAACCAGATGGGGTTACCCTAGCAACCGAGTAACAAATCACATATCTCTGCATCAGAAAAGCGTAGAGACTTCGGGTTGACTTATTTCAATCAGGATGGCAAGGAGACTTCATTAGTATCACTATGGTAACTGCCTAGCAACCAGATGGGCTTACCCTAGCAACCGAGTAACAAATCACATATCTCTGCATCACAAAAACATAGAGACTTCGGGTTGACTTATTTCAATCAGGATGGCAAGGAGACTTCATTAGTATCACTATGGTAACTGCCTAGCAACCAGATGGGGTTACCCTAGCAACCGAGTAACAAATCACATATCTCTGCATCAGAAAAGCGTAGAGACTTCGGTTTGACTTATTTCAATCAGGATGGCAAGGAGACTTGATTAGTATCACTATGGTAACTGCCTAGCAACCAGATGGGGTTACCCTAGCAACCGAGTAACAAATCACATATCTCGGCATCACAAAAGCGTAAAGACTTCGGGTTGACTTATTTCAATCAGGATGGCAAGGAGACTTCATTAGTATCACTATGGTAACTGCCTAGCAACCAGATGGGGTTACCCTAGCAACCGACTAACAAATCACATATCTCTGCATCACAAAAGCGTAGAGACTTCCTGGTTGACTTATTTCAATCAGGATGGCAAGGACACTTCATTAGTATCACTATGGTAACTGCCTAGCAACCAGATGGGGTTACCCTAGCAACCGACTAACAAATCACATATCTCTGCATCACAAAAGCGTAAAGACTTCGGATTGACTTATTTCAATCAGGATGGCAAGGACACTTCATTAGTATCACTATGGTAACTGCCTAGCAACCAGATGGGGTTACCCTAGCAACCGACTAACAAATCACATATCTCTGCATCACAAAAGCGTAGAGACTTCGGGTTGACTTATTTCAATCAGGATGGCAAGGACACTTCATTAGTATCACTATGGTAACTGCCTAGCAACCACATGGGGTTACCCTAGCAACCGAGTAACAAATCACATATCTCTGCATCAGAAAAGCGTAGCGACTTCTGGGTTGGTTTATTTCAATCAGGATGGCAAGGACACTTCATTAGTATCACTATGGTAACTGCCTAGCAACCAGATGGGGTTACCCTAGCAACCGACTAACAAATCACATATCTCTGCATCACAAAAGCGTAAAGACTTCGGATTGACTTATTTCAATCAGGATGGCAAGGACACTTCATTAGTATCACTATGGTAACTGCCTAGCAACCAGATGGGGTTACCCTAGCAACCGACTAACAAATCACATATCTCTGCATCACAAAAGCGTAGAGACTTCGGGTTGACTTATTTCAATCAGGATGGCAAGGAGACTTCATTAGTATCACTATGGTAACTGCCTAGCAACCACATGGGGTTACCCTAGCAACCGAGTAACAAATCACATATCTCTGCATCAGAAAAGCGTAGCGACTTCTGGGTTGGTTTATTTCAATCAGGATGGCAAGGACACTTCATTAGTATCACTATGGTAACTGCCTAGCAACCAGATGGGGTTACCCTAGCAACCGACTAACAAATCACATATCTCTGCATCACAAAAGCGTAAAGACTTCGGATTGACTTATTTCAATCAGGATGGCAAGGACACTTCATTAGTATCACTATGGT
Source organism: Xyrauchen texanus (assembly GCF_025860055.1). Taxonomy (NCBI): domain Eukaryota; kingdom Metazoa; phylum Chordata; class Actinopteri; order Cypriniformes; family Catostomidae; genus Xyrauchen; species Xyrauchen texanus. The sequence continues at coordinate 19,661,678 of NC_068305.1, forward strand.
AACTGCCTAGCAACCAGATGGGGTTACCCTAGCAACCGACTAACAAATCACATATCTCTGCATCACAAAAGCGTAGAGACTTCGGGTTGACTTATTTCAATCAGGATGGCAAGGAGACTTCATTAGTATCACTATGGTAACTGCCTAGCAACCACATGGGGTTACCCTAGCAACCGAGTAACAAATCACATATCTCTGCATCAGAAAAGCGTAGCGACTTCTGGGTTGGTTTATTTCAATCAGGATGGCAAGGACACTTCATTAGTATCACTATGGTAACTGCCTAGCAACCAGATGGTGTTACCCTAGCAACCGAGTAACAAATCACATATCTCTAAATCACAAAAGCGTACAGACTTCTGGGTTGACTTATTTCAATCAGGATGGCAAGGACACTTCATTAGTATCACTATGGTCACTGCCTAGCAACCAGATGGGGTTACCCTAGCAACCGACTAACAAATCACATATCTCTGCATCACAAAAGCGTAGAGACTTCGGGTTGACTTATTTCAATCAGGATGGCAAAGAGACTTCATTAGTATCACTATGGTAACTGCCTAGCAACCACATGGGGTTACCCTAGCAACCGAGTAACAAATCACATATCTATGCACCAGAAAATCGAAGAGACTTCTGGGTTGATTTATTTCAATCAGGATGGCAAGAAGACTTCATAAGTATCACTATGGTAACTGCCTAGCAACCAGATGGGGTTACCCTAGCAACCGAGTAACATATCACATATCTCTGGATCAGAACATCGTAGAGACTTCGGGTTGACTGATTTTACTCAGGATAGCAAGGAGACTTCATAAATATCACTATGGTAACTGCCTAGCAACCAGATGGGGTACCCTAGCAGCCGAGTAAAAACACATATCTCAGCAGTTATAAAATGCTATTTGGCGAGTTTTGCCACGGCAAGCACCACTCACATTTTCTTCAGGAAATGTACCTATCTAGTTATACTTTTTATTTTTATTTTTATATCTCTTAACAAAACTTCGGCACCTAACTTCGTCCGCACCGTTTGGCGTAGACCCACGAATGAGGTGTCAAATCGAGCGACCTATTGAGGACACGTGTGCTATGACTTTTATAAGCGATCGAGTGCGGTATTTGCCCCAGGGGCAAAAAGCGGCGAAAAATCCCATAGACTTAACATTGAGACAAACTTTGGCGTCACAGCTCCAAGCGAGGATTTAGTAGAAGCGTGTGATTTGCCACATTTGAAGAGGCTGGCAGGCTCTGTAGAGCATACCTCAATATGGGGTAAAAGTTGCACCCCTGGGGGCAGGAGCTGCCCAAAAATGCCCCAATTGACTTATAATGGTGTAGGGCGGCCCATGAAATGAAAAGGCATAGGGATTTGTATTGAACATAGCTCTGGATCACAGTGTCATAGAGGCGAGGGGGTGGGCTCATTTTACTCAGACAACCAATCAGTCTCTCTGGATCATTGTGAAGCTATCAAGCCACGCCCTAGCAACCATTAAGAGCACCTTAGCAACAAGTCCCATAGACTTCTATTGAAAAAGATCAAAGGGATATCTCCGGATAGAAGTGTCATAGAAACACAAGGGTGGTCTCGTTTGACTCGGGACAGCAAACAGCCAATCATGCATCACTTCAACACTTCCTAGCCCCTCCCTAGCAACCATTGTCGAGCACCTTAACAACCAAAATCCATAGAGGGATATCTTCCATTCTGAATGTCACAGAGGCATGGGAGTTGGTTTATATCATTCATACTGACAAGCAGCCTTTGGAGATTCATGATTGGCAGCTGCCAAGCCACTCCTAGCAACTACACAGAGTACCCTAGCAACCGTTTAGCAGTAACTATATCTCTGCACCAGAAAATCAGAGAGACTTCTGGGTTGATTTATTTCAATCAGGATGGCAAGGAGACTTGATAAGTATCACTATGTTAACTGCCTAGCAACCAGATGGGGTTACCCTAGCAACCGAGTAACAAATCACATATCTCTGCATCAGAAAAGCGTAGAGACTTCGGGTTGACTTATTTCAATCAGGATGGCAAGGACACTTCATTAGTATCACTATGGTAACTGCCTAGCAACCAGATGGGCTTACCCTAGCAACCGAGTAACAAATCACATATCTCTGCATCACAAAAACATAGAGACTTCGGGTTGACTTATTTCAATCAGGATGGCAAGGAGACTTCATTAGTATCACTATGGTAACTGCCTAGCAACCAGATGGGCTTACCCTAGCAACCGAGTAACAAATCACATATCTCTGCATCAGAAAAGCGTAGAGACTTCGGGTTGACTTATTTCAATAAGGATGGCAAGGACACTTGATTAGTATCACTATGGTATCTGCCTAGCAACCAGATGGGGTTACCCTAGCAACCGAGTAACAAATCACATATCTCTGCATCACAAAAACATAGAGACTTCGGGTTGACTTATTTCAATCAGGATGGCAAGGAGACTTCATTAGTATCACTATGGTAACTGCCTAGCAACCAGATGGGCTTACCCTAGCAACCGAGTAACAAATCACATATCTCTGCATCAGAAAAGCGTAGAGACTTCGGGTTGACTTATTTCAATCAGGATGGCAAGGACACTTGATTAGTATCACTATGGTAACTGCCTAGCAACCAGATGGGGTTACCCTAGCAACCGAGTAACAAATCACATATCTCTGCATCACAAAAGCGTAGAGACTTCGGGTTGACTTATTTCAATCAGGATGGCAAGGAGACTTCATTAGTATCACTATGGTAACTGCCTAGCAACCACATGGGGTTACCCTAGCAACCGAGTAACAAATCACATATCTCTGCATCACAAAAACATAGAGACTTCGGGTTGACTTATTTCAATCAGGATGGCAAGGACACTTGATTAGTATCACTATGGTAACTGCCTAGCAACCAGATGGGGTTACCCTAGCAACCGAGTAACAAATCACATATCTCTGCACCAGAAAACAGTACAGACTTCGGGTTGACTTATTTCACTCAGGATGGAAAGGAGCCATGTATTGTATTACCTTGGTAACTGCATAGCAACCACATGGGCTTACCCTAGCAACCTAGTAACAAATCACATATTTCTGCACCAGAAAATTATACAGACTTCTGGGTTGATTTATTTATGACCACAATTTCTGTTCTTTTCAAGTACAGCATGCTATTTGGCCGAGTTTTGCCACGGCAAGCACCACTCACATTTTCTTCAGGAAATGTACCTATCTAGTTAGTGGTGCTTGCAAGCATCACTATTGTAATCTCATACTTATTTTATTTTATTTTTTTTTTATTATTATCTCTTAACAAAACTTGGCACCTAACTTCGTCCGCTTACCGTTTGGCGTAGACCCACGAATGAGGTGTCAAATCGAGCGACCTATTGAGGACACGTGTGCTATGACTTTTATAAGCGATCGAGTGCGGTATTTGCCCCAGGGGCAAAAAGCGGCGAAAAATCCCATAGACTTAACATTGAGACAAACTTTGAGCGTCACAGCTCCAGCGAGGATTTCATAGAAGCGTGTGATTTGCCACATTTGAAGAGGCTGGCAGGCTCTGTAGAGCATACCTCAATATGGGGTAAAAGTTGCACCCCTGGGGGCAGGAGCTGCCCAAAAATGCCCCAATTGACTTATAATGGTGTAGGGCGGCCCATGAAATGAAAAGGCATAGGGATTTGTATTGAACATAGCTCTGGATCACAGTGTCATAGAGGCGAGGGGTGGGCTCATTTTACTCAGACGACCAATCAGTCTCTCAGGATCATTGTGAAGCTATCAAGCCACGCCCTAGCAACCATTAAGAGCACCTTAGCAACAAGTCCCATAGACTTCTATTGAAACAGATCAAAGGGATATCTCCGGATAGAAGTGTCATAGAAACACAAGGGTGGTCTCGTTTGACTTCGGGACAGCAAACAGCCAATCATGCATCAAATCAACACTTCCTAGCCCCTCCCTAGCAACCATTGTCGAGCACCTTAACAACCAAAATCCATAGAGGGATATCTTCCATTCTGAATGTCACAGAGGCATGGGAGTTGGTTTATATCATTCATACTGACAAGCAGCCTTTGGAGATTCATGATTGGCAGCTGCCAAGCCACTCCTAGCAACTAAACAGAGTACCCTAGCAACCGTTTAGCAGTAACTATATCTCTGCACCAGAAAATCAGAGAGACTTCTGGGTTGATTTATTTCAATCAGGATGGCAAGGAGACTTGATTAGTATCACTATGGTAACTGCCTAGCAACCAGATGGGGTTACCCTAGCAACCGAGTAACAAATCACATATCTCTGCATCAGAAAAGCGTAGAGACTTCGGGTTGACTTATTTCAATCAGGATGGAAAGGACACTTCATTAGTATCACTATGGTAACTGCCTAGCAACCAGATGGGCTTACCCTAGCAACCGAGTAACAAATCACATATCTCTGCATCACAAAAACATAGAGACTTCGGGTTGACTTATTTCAATCAGGATGGCAAGGACACTTCATTAGTATCACTATGGTAACTGCCTAGCAACCAGATGGGCTTACCCTAGCAACCGAGTAACAAATCACATATCTCTGCATCAGAAAAGCGTAGAGACTTCGGGTTGACTTATTTCAATCAGGATGGCAAGGACACTTGATTAGTATCACTATGGTATCTGCCTAGCAACCAGATGGGGTTACCCTAGCAACCGAGTAACAAATCACATATCTCTGCATCACAAAAACATAGAGACTTCGGGTTGACTTATTTCAATCAGGATGGCAAGGAGACTTGATAAGTATCACTATGTTAACTGCCTAGCAACCAGATGGGGTTACCCTAGCAACCGAGAAACAAATCACATATCTCGGCACCAGAAAAGAGTACAGACTTCGGGTTGATTTATTTCAATCAGGATGGCAAGGACACTTGATTACTATCACTATGGTAACTGCCTAGCAACCAGATGGGGTTACCCTAGCAACCGAGAAACAAATCACATATCTCGGCACCAGAAAAGAGTACAGACTTCGGGTTGATTTATTTCAATCAGGATGGCAAGGAGACTTGATTAGTATCACTATGGTAACTGCCTAGCAACCAGATGGGGTTACCCTAGCAACCGAGTAACAAATCACATATCTCTGCATCAGAAAAGCGTAGAGACTTCGGGTTGACTTATTTCAATCAGGATGGCAAGGAGACTTGATTAGTATCACTATGGTAACTGCCTAGCAACCAGATGGGGTTACCCTAGCAACCGAGTAACAAATCACATATCTCTGCATCAGAAAAGCGTAGAGACTTCGGGTTGACTTATTTCAATCAGGATGGCAAGGAGACTTGATTAGTATCACTATGGTAACTGCCTAGCAACCAGATGGGGTTACCCTAGCAACCGAGTAACAAATCACATATCTCTGCACCAGAAAACAGTACAGACTTCGGGTTGACTTATTTCACTCAGGATGGAAAGGAGCCATGTATTGTATTACCTTGGTAACTGCATAGCAACCACATGGGCTTACCCTAGCAACCTAGTAACAAATCACATATTTCTGCACCAGAAAATCATACAGACTTCTGGGTTGATTTATTTATGACCACAATTTCTGTTCTTTTCAAGTTACAACATGCTGTTTGGCGAGTTTTGCCACGGCAAGCACCACTCACATTTTCTTCAGGAAATGTACCTATCTAGTTTTATTTTTATTTTTATTTTTATATCTCTTAACAAAACTCGGCACCTAACTTGCGTCCGCACCGTTTGGCATAGACCCACGAATGAGGTGTCAAATCGAGCGGCCTATTGAGGACACGTGTGCTATGACTTTTATAAGCGTCGAGTGCGGTATTTGCCCCAGGGGCAAAAAAGCGGCGAAAAATCCCATTGACTTAACATTGAGACAAACTTTGTGGCGTCACAGCTCCGGCGAGGATTTAGCAGAAGCGTGTGATTTGCCACATTTGAAGAGGCTGGCAGGCTCTGTAGAGCATACCTCAATATGGGGTAAAAGTTGCACCCCTGGGGGCAGGAGCTGCCCAAAGTTGCCCCATTGACTTACAATGGTGTAGGGCGGCCCATGAAATAGGGATTTTTAATTAAACATAGCTCTGGATCACAGTGTCATAGAGACAAGGGGCCTGCCTCATTTTACTAAGGCGACCAATCAGTCTCTCAGGATCATTGCAAAGCTATCAAGCCACGCCCTAGCAACCATTTAGAGGACCTTAGCAACAAGTCCCATAGACTTCTAATGAAAGAGATCAAAGGGATATCTCCGGCTAGAAGTGTCATACCAACACAAGGGTGGTCTCGTTTGACTCGGGGCAGCAAACAGCCAATCATGAATCACCTCAACACTTCCTAGCCCCTCCTAGCAACTATTGTCGAGCACCTTAGCAACCAAAATCCATAGAGGGATATCTTCCATTCTGAATGTCACAGAGGCATGGGAGTTGATTTATGTCATTCATACTGACAAGCAGCCTTTGGAATTTCATGATTGGCAGCTGCCAAACCACTCCTAGCAACTACACATAGTACCCTAGCAACCGAGTAACAAATCACATATCTCTACACCAGAAAATAGTACAGACTTCTGGGTTGATTTATTTCACTCAGGATGGCAAGGAAACTTGATTACTATCACTATGGAAACTGCCTAGCAACCAGATGGGGTTACCCTAGCAACCGAGTAACAAATCACATATCTCTGCACCAGAAAATAGTACAGACTTCGGGTTGACTTATTTCAATAAGGATGGCAAGGAGACTTCATTACTATCACTATGGTAACTGCCTAGCAACCAGATGGGTTTACCCTAGCAACCGAGTAACAAATCACATATCTCTGCATCAGAAAAGCGTAGAGACTTCTGGGTTGATTTATTTATGACCATAATTTTTGTTCTTTTCAAGCATGCTATTTGACGAGTTTTGCCACGGCAAGCACCACTCACATTTTCTTCAGGAAATGTACCTATCTAGTTAGTGGTGCTTGCAAAGCATCACTATTGTAATCTCACATACTTATTATACTTTTATTATTTTTATTTTTATTTTTATATCTCTTAACAAAACTTGGCACCTAACTTCGTCCGCACCGTTTGGCGTAGACCCACGAATGAGGTGTCAAATCGAGCGACCTATTGAGGACACATGTGCTATGACTTTTATAAGCGTCGAGTGCGGTATTTGCCCCAGGGGCAAAAAGCGGCGAAAAATCCCATAGACTTAACATTGCGACAAACTTTGGCGTCACAGCTCCAGCGAGGATTTAGTAGAAGCGTGTGATTTGCCACATTTGAAGAGGCTGGCAGGCTCTGTAAGAGCATACCTCAATATGGGGTAAAAGTTGCACCCCTGGGGGCAGGAGCTGCCCAAAAATGCCCCAATTGACTTATAATGGTGTAGGGCGGCCCATGAAATGAAAAGGCATAGGGATTTGTATTGAACATAGCTCTGGATCACAGTGTCATAGAGGCGAGGGGTGGGCTCATTTTACTCAGACAACCAATCAGTCTCTCTGGATCATTGTGAAGCTATCAAGCCACGCCCTAGCAACCATTAAGAGCACCTTAGCAACAAGTCCCATAGACTTCTATTGAAAAAGATCAAAGGGATATCTCGGATAGAAGTGTCATAGAAACACAAGGGTGGTCTCGTTTGACTTCGGGACAGCAAACAGCCAATCATGCATCACTTCAACACTTCCTAGCCCCTCCTAGCAACCATTGTCGAGCACCTTAACAACCAAAATCCATAGAGGGATATCTTCCATTCTGAATGTCACAGAGGCATGGGAGTTGGTTTATATCATTCATACTGACAAGCAGCCTTTGGAGATTCATGATTGGCAGCTGCCAAGCCACTCCTAGCAACTACACAGAGTACCCTAGCAACCGTTTAGCAGTAACTATATCTCTGCACCAGAAAATCAGAGAGACTTCTGGGTTGATTTATTTCAATCAGGATGGCAAGGAGACTTGATAAGTATCACTATGTTAACTGCCTAGCAACCAGATGGGGTTACCCTAGCAACCGAGTAACAAATCACATATCTCTGCATCAGAAAAGCGTAGAGACTTCGGGTTGACTTATTTCAATCAGGATGGCAAGGACACTTCATTAGTATCACTATGGTAACTGCCTAGCAACCAGATGGGCTTACCCTAGCAACCGAGTAACAAATCACATATCTCTGCATCACAAAAACATAGAGACTTCGGGTTGACTTATTTCAATCAGGATGGCAAGGAGACTTCATTAGTATCACTATGGTAACTGCCTAGCAACCAGATGGGGTTACCCTAGCAGCAGTAACAAATCACATATCTCTGCATCAGAAAAGCGTAGAGACTTCGGGTTGACTTATTTCAATCAGGATGGCAAGGAGACTTGATTAGTATCACTATGGTAACTGCCTAGCAACCAGATGGGGTTACCCTAGCAGCCGAGTAACAAATCACATATCTCGGCATCACAAAAGCGTAAAGACTTCGGGTTGACTTATTTCAATCAGGATGGCAAGGAGACTTCATTAGTATCACTATGGTAACTGCCTAGCAACCAGATGGGGTTACCCTAGCAACCGACTAACAAATCACATATCTCTGCATCACAAAAGCGTAGAGACTTCCTGGTTGACTTATTTCAATCAGGATGGCAAGGACACTTCATTAGTATCACTATGGTAACTGCCTAGCAACCAGATGGGGTTACCCTAGCAACCGACTAACAAATCACATATCTCTGCATCACAAAAGCGTAAAGACTTCGGGTTGACTTATTTCAATCAGGATGGCAAGGACACTTCATTAGTATCACTATGGTAACTGCCTAGCAACCAGATGGGGTTACCCTAGCAACCGACTAACAAATCACATATCTCTGCATCACAAAAGCGTAGAGACTTCGGGTTGACTTATTTCAATCAGGATGGCAAGGACACTTCATTAGTATCACTATGGTAACTGCCTAGCAACCACATGGGGTTACCCTAGCAACCGAGTAACAAATCACATATCTCTGCATCAGAAAAGCGTAGCGACTTCTGGGTTGGTTTATTTCAATCAGGATGGCAAGGACACTTCATTAGTATCACTATGGTAACTGCCTAGCAACCAGATGGGGTTACCCTAGCAACCGACTAACAAATCACATATCTCTGCATCACAAAAGCGTAAAGACTTCGGATTGACTTATTTCAATCAGGATGGCAAGGACACTTCATTAGTATCACTATGGTAACTGCCTAGCAACCAGATGGGGTTACCCTAGCAACCGACTAACAAATCACATATCTCTGCATCACAAAAGCGTAGAGACTTCGGGTTGACTTATTTCAATCAGGATGGCAAGGAGACTTCATTAGTATCACTATGGTAACTGCCTAGCAACCACATGGGGTTACCCTAGCAACCGAGTAACAAATCACATATCTCTGCATCAGAAAAGCGTAGCGACTTCTGGGTTGGTTTATTTCAATCAGGATGGCAAGGACACTTCATTAGTATCACTATGGTAACTGCCTAGCAACCAGATGGTGTTACCCTAGCAACCGAGTAACAAATCACATATCTCTAAATCACAAAAGCGTACAGACTTCTGGGTTGACTTATTTCAATCAGGATGGCAAGGACACTTCATTAGTATCACTATGGTCACTGCCTAGCAACCAGATGGGGTTACCCTAGCAACCGACTAACAAATCACATATCTCTGCATCACAAAAGCGTAGAGACTTCGGGTTGACTTATTTCAATCAGGATGGCAAAGAGACTTCATTAGTATCACTATGGTAACTGCCTAGCAACCACATGGGGTTACCCTAGCAACCGAGTAACAAATCACATATCTATGCACCAGAAAATCGAAGAGACTTCTGGGTTGATTTATTTCAATCAGGATGGCAAGAAGACTTCATAAGTATCACTATGGTAACTGCCTAGCAACCAGATGGGGTTACCCTAGCAACCGAGTAACATATCACATATCTCTGGATCAGAACATCGTAGAGACTTCGGGTTGACTGATTTTACTCAGGATAGCAAGGAGACTTCATAAATATCACTATGGTAACTGCCTAGCAACCAGATGGGGTACCCTAGCAACCAGTAAAAAACACATATCTCAGCAGTTATAAAATGCTATTTGGCGAGTTTTGCCACGGCAAGCACCACTCACATTTTCTTCAGGAAATGTACCTATCTAGTTATACTTTTTATTTTTATTTTTTATTATATCTCTTAACAAAACTCGGCACCTAACTCGTCCGCACCGTTTGGCGTAGACCCACGAATGAGGTATCAAATCGAGCGGCCTATTGAGGACACGTGTGCTATGACTTTTATAAGCGATCGAGTGCGGTATTTGCCCCAGGGGCAAAAAGCGGCCGAAAAATCCCATAGACTTAACATTGAGACAAACTTTGTGGCGTCACAGCTCCAAGCGAGGATTTAGGTAGAAGCGTGTGATTTGCCACATTTGAAGAGGCTGGCAGGCTCTGTAAGAGCATACCTCAATATGGGGTAAAAGTTGCACCCCTGGGGGCAGGAGCTGCCCAAAAATGCCCCAATTGACTTATAATGGTGTAGGGCGGCCCATGAAATGAAAAGGCATAGGGATTTGTATTGAACATAGCTCTGGATCACAGTGTCATAGAGGCGAGGGGTGGGCTCATTTTACTCAGACGACCAATCAGTCTCTCAGGATCATTGTGAAGCTATCAAGCCACGCCCTAGCAACCATTAAGAGCACCTTAGCAACAAGTCCCATAGACTTCTATTGAAACAGATCAAAGGGATATCTCCGGATAGAAGTGTCATAGAAACACAAGGGTGGTCTCGTTTGACTCGGGACAGCAAACAGCCAATCATGCATCACTTCAACACTTCCTAGCCCTCCCTAGCAACCATTGTCGAGCACCTTAACAACCAAAATCCATAGAGGGATATCTTCCATTCTGAATGTCACAGAGGCATGGGAGTTGGTTTATATCATTCATACTGACAAGCAGCCTTTGGAGATTCATGATTGGCAGCTGCCAAGCCACTCCTAGCAACTAAACAGAGTACCCTAGCAACCGTTTAGCAGTAACTATATCTCTGCACCAGAAAATCAGAGAGACTTCTGGGTTGATTTATTTCAATCAGGATGGCAAGGACACTTGATTAGTATCACTATGGTAACTGCCTAGCAACCAGATGGGGTTACCCTAGCAACCGAGTAACAAATCACATATCTCTGCATCAGAAAAGCGTAGAGACTTCGGGTTGACTTATTTCAATCAGGATGGCAAGGAGACTTCATTAGTATCACTATGGTAACTGCCTAGCAACCAGATGGGCTTACCCTAGCAACCGAGTAACAAATCACATATCTCTGCATCACAAAAACATAGAGACTTCGGGTTGACTTATTTCAATCAGGATGGCAAGGACACTTGATTACTATCACTATGGTAACTGCCTAGCAACCAGATGGGGTTACCCTAGCAACCGAGTAACAAATCACATATCTCTGCATCAGAAAAGCGTAGAGACTTCTGGGTTGACTTATTTCAATCAGGATGGCAAGGAGACTTCATTAGTATCACTATGGTAACTGCCTAGCAACCAGATGGGCTTACCCTAGCAACCGAGTAACAAATCACATATCTCTGCATCACAAAAACATACAGACTTCCGGTTTGACTTATTTCAATCAGGATGGCAAGGACACTTGATTAGTATCACTATGGTAACTGCCTAGCAACCACATGGGGTTACCCTAGCAACCTACTAACAAATCACATATTTCTGCACCAGAACATTATACAGACTTCTGGGTTGATTTATTTATGACCACAATTTCTGTTCTTTTCAAGCAGGCTATTTGGCGAGTTTTGCCACGGCAAGCACCACTCACATTTTCTTCAGGAAATGTACCTATCTAGTTATTTTATTTTATTTCTTATTTTTTATATCTCTTAACAAAACTTCGACACCTAACTTCGTCCGCACCGTTTGGCGTAGACCCACGAATGAGGTGTCAAATCGAGCGACCTATTGAGGACACGTGTGCTATGACTTTTATAAGCGATCGGAGTGCGGTACTTGCCCCAGGGGCAAAAAAGCAGCCGAAAAATCCCATAGACTTAACATTGAGACAAACTTTGGCGTCACAGCTCCAAGCGAGGATTTAGTAGAAGCGTGTGATTTGCCACATTTGAAGAGGCTGGCAGGCTCTGTAGAGCATACCTCAATATGGGGTAAAAGCTGCACCCCTGGGGGCAGGAGCTGCCCAAAAATGCCCCAATTGACTTATAATGGTGTAGGGCGGCCCATGAAATGAAAAGGCATAGGGATTTGTATTGAACATAGCTCTGGATCACAGTGTCATAGAGGCGAGGGGTGGGCTCATTTTACTCAGACGACCAATCAGTCTCTCAGGATCATTGTGAAGCTATCAAGCCACGCCCTAGCAACCATTAAGAGCACCTTAGCAACAAGTCCCATAGACTTCTATTGAAACAGATCAAAGGGATATCTCCGGATAGAAGTGTCATAGAAACACAAGGGTGGTCTCGTTTTACTCGGGACAGCAAACAGCCAATCATGCATCAAATCAACACTTCCTAGCCCCTCCTAGCAACCATTGTCGAGCACCTTAACAACCAAAATCCATAGAGGATATCTTCCATTCTGAATGTCACAGAGGCATGGGAGTTGGTTTATATCATTCATACTGACAAGCAGCCTTTGGAGATTCATGATTGGCAGCTGCCAAGCCACTCCTAGCAACTAAACAGAGTACCCTAGCAACCGTTTAGCAGTAACTATATCTCTGCACCAGAAAATCAGAGAGACTTCTGGGTTGATTTATTTCAATCAGGATGGCAAGGACACTTGATTAGTATCACTATGGTAACTGCCTAGCAACCAGATGGGGTTACCCTAGCAACCAGTAACAAATCACATATCTCTGCATCAGAAAAGCGTAGAGACTTCGGGTTGACTTATTTCAATCAGGATGGAAAGGAGACTTCATTAGTATCACTATGGTAACTGCCTAGCAACCAGATGGGCTTACCCTAGCAACCGAGTAACAAATCACATATCTCTGCATCACAAAAACATACAGACTTCGGTTTGACTTATTTCAATCAGGATGGCAAGGACACTTGATTAGTATCACTATGGTAACTGCCTAGCAACCACATGGGGTTACCCTAGCAACCTACTAACAAATCACATATTTCTGCACCAGAACATTATACAGACTTCTGGGTTGATTTATTTATGACCACAATTTCTGTTCTTTTCAAGCAGGCTATTTGGCCGAGTTTTGCCACGGCAAGCACCACTCACATTTTCTTCAGGAAATGTACCTATCTAGATTTTTATTTTTATTTTTTATATCTCCGTTACAAAAGTTCGGCACCTAACTACGTCCCGCTACCGTTTGGCGTAGACCCACGAATGAGGTATCAAATCGAGCGGCCTATTGAGGACACGTGTGCTATGACTTTTATAAGCGATCGGAGTGCGGTATTTGCCCCAGGGGCAAAAAGCGGCTGAAAAATCCCATAGACTTAACATTGCGACAAACTTTGGCGCATCACAGCTCCAGCGAGGATTTGCAGAAAGCGTGTGATTTGCTACATTTGAAGAGGCTGGCAGGCTCTGTAAGAGCATGCCTCAATATGGGGTAAAAGTTGCACCCCTGGGGGCAGGAGCAGCCAAAGTTGCCCCAATTGACTTACAATGGTGTAGGGCCGGACCATGAAATAAGGGATTTTGTATTGAACATAGCTCTGGATCACAGTGTCATAGAGACAAGGGGCGGGCTCATTTTACTCAGGCGACCAATCAGTCTCTCGGGATCATTGTGAAGCTATCAAGCCATGCCCTAGCAACAATTTAGAGCACCTTAGCAACAACTCCCATAGACTTCTAATGAAAAAAATCAAAGGGATATCTCCGGATATAAGTGTCATAGAAACACAAGGGTGGTCTCGTTTGACTCGGGGCAGCAAACAGCCAATCATGAATCACCTCAACACTTCCTAGCCCCTCCCTAGCAACCATTGTCGAGCACCTTAGCAACCAAAATCCATAGAGGGATATCTTCCATTCTGAATGTCACAGAGGCATGGGAGTTGGTTTATATCATTCATACTGACAAGCAGCCTTTGGACTTTCACGATTGGCAGCTGCCAAGCTACTCCTAGCAACCAAACAGAGTACCCTGGCAACCGTTTAGCTACAACTATATCTCTGCACCAGAAAATCAGAGAGACTTCTGGGTTGACTTATTTCAATCAGGATGGCAAGGACACTTGATAAGTATCACTACGGTAACTGCCTAGCAACCACATGGTGTTACCCTAGCAACAGAGTAACAAATCACATATCTCTGCATCAGAAAAGCGTACAGACTTCGGGTTGACTTATTTCACTCAGGATGGAAAGGAGCACGTATTAGTATCACCTATGGTAACTGCATAGCAACCACACGGGCTTACCCTAGCAACCGAGTAACAAATCACATATTTCTGCCCCAGAAAATCGTACAGACTTCCGGGTTGATTTATATGCGACCCGCGATTTTTGTTCTTTTCGAGTTACGACACGCTGTTTGCGAGTTTTGCCACGGCAAGCACCACTCACATTTTCTTCAGGAAATGTACCCATCTAGTTTTTATTTTTATTTTTATATCTCCGTTACAAAACTTCGGCACCTAACTCGTCCCGCACCGTTTGGCGTAGACCCACGAATGAGGTGTCAAATCGAGCGACCTATTGAAGACACGTGTGCTATGACTTTTATAAGCGATCGAGTGCGGTATTTGCCCCAGGGGCAAAAAAGCAGCCGAAAAATCCCATAGACTTAACATTGCGTCAAACTTTGACGCATCACAGCTCCGAGCGAGGATTTCGCAGAAACGTGTGAATTGCTACATTTGAAGAGGCTGGCAGGCTCTGTAAGAGCATGCCTCAATATGGGGTAAAAGTTGCATAAAAGTGACTTCATTAGTATCACTATGGTAACTGCCTAGCAACCAGATGGGGTTACCCTAGCAACCCATTAACAAATCACATATCTCTGCATCACAAAAACGTAGAGACTTCCGGGTTGACTTATTTCAATCAGGATGGCAAAGAGACTTGATTAGTATCACTATGGTAACTGCCTAGCAACCAGATGGGGTTACCCTAGCAACCGAGTAACTAATCACATATCTCTGCATCAGAAAAACATAGAGGCTTCCGGGTTGACTTAATTCAATCAGGATGGCAAGGACACTTCATTTGTATCACTATGGTAACTGCCTAGCAACCAGATGGAGTTACCCTAGCATCCGAGTAACAAATCACATATCTCTGCATCACAAAAACATAGAGACTTCGGGTTGACTTATTTCAATCAGCATGGCAAGGAGACTTCATTAGTATCACTATGGTAACTGCCTAGCCACCAGATGGGGTTACCCTAGCAACCAAGTAACAAATCACATATCTCTGCATCAGAAAAGCGTAGAGATTTCTGGGTTGGTTTATTTCACTCAGGATGGCAAGGAGACTTCATAAGTATCACTATGGTAACTGCCTAGCAACCACATGGGGTTACCCTAGCAACCGAGTAACAAATCACATATCTCTGCATCAGAAAAACATAGG
Organism: Xyrauchen texanus; assembly: GCF_025860055.1. Classification (NCBI taxonomy): domain Eukaryota; kingdom Metazoa; phylum Chordata; class Actinopteri; order Cypriniformes; family Catostomidae; genus Xyrauchen; species Xyrauchen texanus. Next base: position 19,677,337 of record NC_068305.1, read on the forward strand.
GATTTCTGGGTTGGTTTATTTCAATCAGGATGGCAAAGACACTTGATTATAATCACTATGGTAACTGCCTAGCAACAAGGAGGGGTTACCCTAGCAACCAAATAACAAATCACATATCTCTGGATCAGAACATCGTAGAGACTTCCTGGTTGACTGATTTTACTCTGGATAGCAAGGACACTTGATAAGTATCACTATGGTAACTGCCTAGCAACCACATGGGGTTACCCTAGCAACCGAGTAACAAATCACATATCTCTGCATCAGAAAAACATAGGGACTTCTGGGTTGGTTTATTTCAATCAGGATGGCAAAGACACTTCATTATAATCACTATGGTAACTGCCTAGCAACAAGGAGGGGTTACCCTAGCAACAGAGTAACATATCACATATCTCTGCATCAGAAAAACGTAGAGACTTCCGGGTTGATTTATTTATGACCATAATTTTTGTTCTTTTCAAGCATGCTATTTTACGAGTTTTGCCACGGCAAGCACCACTCACATTTTCTTCAGGAAATGTACCTATCTAGTTAATTTTACAATTCCATTTGGTGATGCGAGTGGCACAGAATTACAACTTCACATTTGAGGTATTCAAATAGGCTTGTTTAAGGTAAATTAATTGAAATGTTAGCTTTTGCTAGCTACTGTATGTGAGGAACATTTACTGTATCTCGAGATTTGGCTTTTACAGAGGACCCATTTTTAAACCATATCTCCAAAGAGGCCGTAGATGTCACAACAGATGAGCAACACATAACTGACATTTTAGATCATAGAACTAACTGCCGTTCCAATGACCATTAGCTTTACCAATCATCTGAAAAACAACTTCAATTACTTTTATATGGCTTTCTACATGACATTTGTTCCTGCCGAAGAAAACCAGACTTCAGTGAAGCCCAAGAAACTTCTTGAATGCAACCGTGCAGGAGTTCCATTTAAAGCAGCACTTATCAGCTGAAAAGAAAAATTATTTTGTGCTGTTTCCATTTCCTTTCCTTAGAGTGAGCCAGCTTGTTACAGAGTTGAGATTAAAGAAGCTCCTCCACACAACATAACTCGAAGAGTTATGGCCTCAGCTGAAGCCCATGGAAATTTCAGTTGAAGAACCCGTTTTAATTACTTATCAGGAGACATCCCTTTCAGACACAATATTAAACCGCATTCTTTGATTTCTTACCCATAGCAGAGCCCTCAAACCCACACTGGTTTAATAAGAAAATGATGATAAGGTTATTTGGGGATGAAGTAAATAAGTTATTGACTGTATTGTAACAAAACCTCACCTGTCCTCAGCTTGACCACTCTCCAGGATGCATAAATCCTCATTAATCATGGCATCCTGTAGCTGCTGGCCGATCAGCACCTCCACTTTCAGTCTCTGGAAGATTTATTATTAATATATAACTAGGTATGCTCTGTAATAACATTTCAAAAATGAATTTCACAGTACTTTAGGGACAAGTTTAGTTTCTGTTGCTCTTCTCGGCTTTAAAAGAAGCAAAAAAACAAGTGACATCCATTATTGACTGCATTTACAAGCACAATAATATTCCAATATTAATCAGGATTTGGTCATATTCTAATTACAGTGCATTCAGAAAGTATTCACACCCCTTTATTTTTCACATTTAGTTAATTTGCAGTTTTATGCTAAAATGCTTTAAATTAAAAAAAATTCACATTAATCTACACTCCATACCCCATAATGACAAAGCAAAAACCAGATTTTTCACAACTTTGCATATTTATTAAAAAGAAAAATGTTAATAAATATCACAGTGACTTAAGTATTCAGACCCTTTGCTATGACACTTGAAATTTAGCTCAAGTGCATCCCATTTCTATGGATGTTTCTACACTTTGATTGGAGTCCTCCTATGGCAAATTCCATTGATTGTATTGGAGATGATTGAGAAAGGCACACAACCAGTCTATATAAGGTCTTACAGCTGAAAATCCATATCAAAGCAAAAACCAAGCCACAAGGTCAAAGGAACTGCTTCAGAGCTCAGAGACAGGATTGTGTCAAGGCACAGATCTGGGGAAGGCTACAAAAATGTTTTGGCTGCATTGAAGGTTCCAAAGAGCACCGTGGCCTCCATAATTCTTAAATGGAAGTTTGGAACAACCAGGACTCTCCCTAGAGCTGGCTGCATGGCCAAACTGAGCAATCGGGGGAGAAGGATCTTGGTAAGAAAGGTGACCAAGAACCCATTGGTCACACTGGTTGAGTTTCAGAAATCTGTTTTGTGCTTTGTCATTATGGGGTATGGAGTGTAGATTTATGTGAATATGTTTTATTTTATTTAAAGCATTTTAGCATAATGATGCAAAATAACAAAATGTGAGTAAAAATGAAGGGGTCTGAATACATTCTGAATGCACTGTATGTACAAGTCATTTAAATACAGCTACCCAATTGCCATATGCCTATATTAATCAGAAATCTTTGTCATGTAACCACCTTATTCACAATATCCACCGTAATGGAATATTAATTTATATCTACACATGCCCAAATGTAGGTGATTCTGTGTGCTACATGATAAAGAAAATTGTAAAACACCAAGCAATAGAAGAAAAAACATATTGAAATGAGGAGACCTTAAAATAGAGGAGAAATATTTTTCTCTGACAGTATAAGAGATTAACAAACCATTATCCAAACAAACATGGACTATATTTAGCTATTGGAGTTGCTTATCCATGGTAATACATGGCCAGATCACGAATGTCTTCATTTATTCTGTGTGCTGATTGGCATGTAAAGAGTAATATTCCAAATGGTGTTGAGCATGTAAATGTCTTTTTCAGAATCGAGGCTTAACCTGAACATCCTTTTATTTGGGAAAATTATGTGTAAGTAAATATGGTCATTCTGAAGCAACAGGACTATGAACGTTCAAAAAAAAAAAATCTGGATATTACTTTACCTGATGCAGAGTTAGCTGCTCTCTTATGGCAGAACAGTTTCCAAGCACCTGATTCGAAAAGCTAGCCTCGATTTTGTCCAAGAGCTCCTTCCAACACTGGCACTTCTGTTGGAAGTTCTGAGCATGCAGTATCTCTATATGCATCGTCCTGTGGACAGAGGTGCATTTGCATTCACCAGACAAAAGTGGTGACACAGTTAAGGTAAACAATGTACCATATACATATTAGGTATTTCCAAAGAGAAAATCACATATACAGCACTACGCTAAGATTTTTAAGAACAGAATTGCATTAGTTCAGTGAATCTTAACTTGCCTGTGCCTGTCTGTGGCCTCAGAGAAAACCTTCACCCATTGCGTGTTCAGGGTCTGCAGTCTCTCTTCATCTGTGGTACTTAGGGTGAGTCTGAGACATTTCTGATTTAGAGCATCGAGGTTAGGGGTCAGCCCTTTCAGATCTAACAGTACCACCTTAAAGACATGAACGAGAGAGAGAGATTTCCATGAAACCAAACAACATTTTTTTTTTCCAACTTACACAAGGGGAGAATAAAAGGAAAATCATCAAAATAATCCCATTATTTTGGGGGTCACTTATTTACCTTCAGGCTCTCCATGCTTACAACTGAAGAGCTCATAAAGCATTCAAAGCTTTTAAACTGTTGCCCCAATGACTCCAACTCAGGGATGAAACTGCGCCATTCCTCCAGCTCCACCTATGGATCAAATAACAGCACGACACACGTTTATTAACATGTAAGGAAGTGCACGATTGATTCTGTTATTCACAGATTACTTTCACTTTTAAAACAGAGTTCTGGTCCAGGATGGTGATTCGTCAAGAGCTATGTTTTATTCACGATACAGCAAAGCTATTTCCTCTTCAACTAGCTACTATTTGTATCAATGCGCAGCACCCATCGCTGACAATTATTTTGTTGCATAGCAACGTTCTGTTACTGTTTACGGTCACAGATAATATCTTCAAATGGAAGGATGGCATTTAATGATTTGACTTTTAATTTTGTCCTTAATTTTTAACACACAAAATATAGCATGGCCTTTTTGCTATAATACCAACATCTAAACTTCTTCCTCACCTGGACTTCTGCCCCACTATCAGCAAGGGCCTTGCCAAGATGGACTAGGTCACGTGAGAGTAACCTGGTTTCTGATTGGATTAGTTGTGATGATTGGAGCTCCATCTGCCCAATTAGAAGCTTTGCAGCCTCCAGCACTTTTCCCACACTACTTTGTAAGATGTCCATGTCTTTCTCTAGAACCTAAGAAATATATTTTTCAGAAGTCACATTAATATTCAAGAGCTATTTACAAATTAGTTACACATGCAATGACTAACCAATTAAGAGATGGTTATTTAAAAAACACATTTCAATGTTCCCAAACAAAGTAAAACAAATGACTGCATATTTCCAATGGTCACCAGAATAGTAACATACATTTTTTCACTATTTAAACAATTTAAACCATTTTCTTTTGTGTTTCACCTTTTTTTGTGTTGAGAACACAGTACCACAGGTCTCATTGGTATTTTTAGCCCATTGAGAAAAGCTCAAGCTTTCAGAGCTCAATGCTTCCCTTTTCTGAAAGCACTTCTGAATTAAAGTCATGCAGCCTAACTGTGGGCCTTTAACAATTTAACACTTAACATGCTGAAATTGGTGAATTTTTTAGGTCTAGTCCTATTTTTTGAAAAAGCCTTGCGCTGTGCATCAAACAGTACCTTCGATTTATAAACACAGTTTGTTTTCTACCGGAGACCTACTATTCAAATGTATTTTAACATGCAGTGTTTCCCAAAGGATTTTGTGAGACTATTGGGGTGGACCTCCGAACCTTTAGGGGTATCCGGTGGCATTCTCCCCTGTAAGAATTTTTTTTACATTTGAAAGTTAAATATTTCCATCTGGTGCACTTTGAGAACAAAATTAAGAGGCTAGTGTTGTGTCCTTGTAAACAGTTTTGTGCCCTTAAAGCTGCAACTTTAAAATAAATTGAATTGTGAGAAACAGCGCCCCCAATTCCTCCCCATATACATGATGCTCTTCACCCCCAGCCAGGGTTACTTAACAGCAGTTCACAAACAGAGCCAAGGCCTGCCTTTCACTGAGTCTGTGGTGCTAACTAACTTCAGGGCCTCATTTAACTTTGACACCATGTTTATGTATAATTTTTTTTCAATGAATAAATACTACCTACTGTAGCTTTAACAATTTCGTGCTCTAACCATTCTAAAAAGCAGGGTACAAATTAGTTCTGTCAGTTTCAGCTTTTAATCTTTAAACGTTACCTCAGACTGCTAACGAAAGCTAACTAGCGAAGCCATAAGCAGTGTAACATTATGCCAATTAACCTAGTAATACTAACTTTAATTTATGTTAATCATCATGATTGAAACTTTTTTTGTTTGTTTTCTTTTGCTTCTTTTATAACCCAGACAACCTGTATAGATATTATATTACATTATATTGTATTACATGACATTATATTGTATTATATTAATTATATTTTGCAATAGTAAAATATATCTGCCTTAAATTCTTCACTTTCACACATTATTTTAAGCCTCTCTGATTAACTCACAAGCCCTTATTTCTCGTGAAGACTTTGAGATTCTGTTTCTTGGATGATATCATCTCCACAGAAATAGAGCAGGGCATCTCGTTTGTCTCACTGCCTGTTATTAACACTGTGTGAATAAACCCACAATGACCACGGATATTTGACATTACATGGCTGTGAAGTGAAATGTCTAGGTTACTAGTGTAACCCCCGTTCACTGATGGAGGGAACGAGATGTTGTGTCGATTGTAGTGACACAAGGGGCTTCTTTCGGGAGCCTCGGATACCTCCAAATATGAAAAAGGCCAATGCCAAATTGGCGAACAGTGTTTGCATGTCCATTGACACCTACTAGTCGACTAGGAAAATCAAATAAAATAGGAATAAACTTTCCTAACGGAAAGATTTCCGTTTAAGGCATTAAAATTTACGAATGACATGAAAAATAACTTTCTAAATACTTATTATGTCTCTCTTTATGGTCAACTTCAGTTTTTTGTAAATTGTACATTTACACTTGTGTTATTAAATGTAATATCATTTTTATATATTGTATATTTTATTATATTTACTGTGCATTATATTTTTTATTATGCAGTGGTAAAATATTGATTTAGTAATTTCTTCACTTCCACACTTTTAATGCTCTGATCAAACCCACGAGCCCTTATTTGTCATGAAGCAAAACCTTTGAGATTTTGTTTCATCATTTTATCACTCCACAGAAATAGATTAAGTGTGCATCTCCTCCTCTTTATCACTATGTGTCATTAACTCTGTGTGTATGAACCAGGAGCATTTGCCATTACACGATCATTTAAAGAGAAACTGGAGCAATTTGCATTCACCATCAAAGTTTATACTTGTTTGTTTATGTTTTCACTGGAGTTTGGCACGAACCTCTGCTGACAGCGCATGTATCAGAACGCTTCATACGCACTTGAGGACAGGAGCTAGTTGAACTCTGTGATGCGGCTCAGTAACACTCAGGCTCAGAGTTCAACTGAATGACACACAAACGCATCGGGCATGGCATTTATACAGTATATTCGATTAAGAATCCCTCATCTGTCTGAAATATTCGAGGTTAGATCAAATAACCACGATCAGATGGTTATTTAATAACCGCGACAGGCCTATGTGTGATTGTGATTTGCATTCAGTGTGGACAGAGAGAATGCTTATTGCTGGAGTCTTATCATATCGCTTCCGTTTTGGACAACGTGTAATTTTCTCCTCTGCAGTGGTCACTGACCAGGCTAATAGATAGTATAAGTTACTCACACTGATGGTTTGCATCCTGCTGTAGAGCAGCTCTGCAGTGCTCTCTTCTGTAGCTGGAGAACTCCGAAGCTCTTCAAGCCTCTCCCAGTGCTGATTAATAAGAGCACTACACTCTCCGGTGACACTATCATATTCCAGCCAGAGGTGCAGAGCATCCTGGGCCTTTAGCAAATCAGTATGCAAGTCCTCAATCACTGCTAGATGTCTGAAACATAAACTTAGAAACATGAATTTTCAAGTAGGTACAATACAGACATACACAACTTAATATGTCTAATAAAAGTATCTTTCCTATGAGGTGCATAGACTGTAAATCTTGCATATGCACACAAAATAATCTCAAAATGTCCTCAATTATGCACAAAACACTCACAGATATATGCCAAATGCACTCACAATCACAAACTGTTTAAGTAAACAGTGTAATAGATATGTACTAACAGTGCCAATTCAGTAATCAAACTCTGAATGCAATTTCATATTAAACGGCGAGGGGAAAAGAAGTGCACAACAAATAACACTGGTCAGGGTTTGGCTGATTAGTTTCAACAGTTAGCCCCGGCTGGTAGATGTCATAACTACATCATTTTGCTGGCAAAAACCAGCTTTTCCATTGATTGCTATTCAAATACAGCTGTTTTTTTAAGTCCGCTGAATCTCGATCCCTTCATGGACTAGCTGGATAATTGACCAAGTAGTGGTCGACAGATATACCGCAGAGGCCAATAAATCAGCCAATATAAATTTTCCCATTTGGCCAACTTGTTTCACAATCCTTGACAGTGCAGAAAACCGCCTATTTGAATGTGAGGGAGCAGTCTGATACATGTTTGTTGTTACAAATTCTCATTCAAACAGTACCGCAGTTATCGGAGCTGCAGCTCGGCAGACACAAACAAACTCAAGATGTTTAAAATGCTCAAGCATTTAATTCTCCTCTCTCCTTAACAATTCCCTCTAACAATTTTTTTTTTTTTACGTACCGGGTTCTCTCTTTCTCCAGGTGATCAGACAGAAGTTTGGCTGCACAAGGGTTGAGTTTGTCTCTCAAGTCAGAAAACATATGAGTTAAGTGGATCCAAGTCTCTGATCTATCGAGCTCCTTTTCAAGCTCCTGTGAGCAAGAATGTATGACATATACAATGTTAACAACTTAATGGTTTGGAAAAAGTTTTAATATATTACAATCTAATTTTAATTATTGAATATTTCATCAGATTACTCACTTGCAGATGTTTCACATGAGCTCTGCTCTGCTCTGACGAGAACACAGGAACTCTGCAGAGCTCCAGCCTGTATACCACCCTGCTTGTTTGCAGTCCTTCTGCACTCATTTTGGACTCAAAGTGAGCCCACTCATCCCTTATTGGCTGCAGAGTTGACCTGAGAGTGTTTATCTAAGAAATGAGACACAGGAGCTGCAATGAATAAATATTTAATTGCCCAATATAAAAAGCTGACAATAAAATTGTTACAATTGGATTGGATGAGCCACATTCAAAGCCTGATGTATTCTGAAACAAGGCCTAAAAACTCACCTGTTGGCTTAAAGCTTGGCAGTCCTGGATTGCTGAATTCACCTTTGTGGAGAAGAAATCTCCAGGGTGTTGACCATCTCGCTGCCCAAACAACCGGAGAGCTCCCAAACCTAGCAGCTTAGAGGAATTGTCCCTCAGCTGTTCTTCTATCTCCTGGATTGAAGAAGAGTCAGAGGGACAAATTCACTGAACAGTTACATCACATATGAGCATATTAATTCAGTGCAAAAACATGCACTTATTCACTAACCACTCATTATCCAGTTTAACATTAACGGCAAAGGTGCAATCTGCACTGGTATAATGCTGTGCCATGTGTAGTTAACCCTTATTGCTGTGTTGCTGTGTTCCCAGTAAAAATGACCAACAATTGGAAATGAATGGATTAGATTACAAAATACAGGGATATTAAGTGTTCAGGAGCATCCAATACTTTAGATGAGCACATACTCTATGTGGATGTTGGTAGGATCAGCTTTAAAATAAAAAAATAAAAAAGCAGTACAAAACCTGTAGAAAACCGGTCATAATTATAAAAAAAATGCAATATCTTAGATTTATAAATTATCTTAGTGGGCCAGTCATTTTTGAAAATGAACATAAAATGTGTTGGCACAAAACAAACACAGCACAAGGGTTAAATTAAGTCACTGTTAATATTTCCAGCTCAAGCATGCTTTATTTTTAACAAAATTAGGCTTATTATAGACTGCCTAACTTGTGTTTGAAACGTCACTTCCGTCAGCTGGAAAGCAGCAAACGCTACAGTGTAGTGAAAAAAACAATTGTGCTCCATATAAAATGATACTACACTTTGAAAATTCATAAACTAGATGGCAAAGTGCATATTAATTTAAGACATACCTACTATCAGCGTGAGAATATCATTCTTAGTGATTCTTTTCATTTGGAATTTCTCATTTCACTCACTTGTCACGCACAAACAATGATTGCAACACAAAAACGTCAAGCTACTTTCAGTAATTAAGATGTAGATAAGAGATGTACCTCACACTCCTGTAATGTTTGCTCAATCTGCGAGCAACTGTCTGGTCTCTTGCGGTGTCTCACCCATTCCATACATTGAGAGATCCAGCTGTGAATATACTGCAGTCGCCTTTCTCTGTCTGCGCACACCTGCCATTTGTCCTCTGCATCATGTATCTGCAGACAAAAGAACAAATCACAATGGTATGAGTGGAAACATGGATGGATTTGTTAGGTATGCATCAGCGATGTTGCACTTCTGGACTCACCTCGATGTCAATCTTGCCCTGTAGAACAAGACAACTCAGATTGAGAGCTCCCAGTCGCTCAGCAAAGAGGTTAAGCTCATTGCGATTGGCTGGATCATCCACAGAGCCCACCCCCTCCACAGACTGATTCAGAAAGTCGAGGCAGGTTACCTCGGCCTTGATGTCCTGAGAAGATTAAATACAACTGAAGAATACATGTGTGAGTGCTTCCTTCAGAATTCTGTTTCTGCAGCGACGAAAGATTCCATAACCGCAACATATCAGAAGTTTAGCTAGAACAACAAAATATTACCAAACGTATGAAAGTATAGGTGTGATACCTTCAAAATCTGTAGATATCTAGACAGCTCAGTGGATTCCAGGGCACAATGGACCCTAGACCTTTCCTCCTCCAGTCTACTTTCAACATACTCTAGCCAGGTGGTCAGCTCAGCTAAGATCTGACTCCGAGACTGGCTCCCCAAAAGCTAAAAGAAGGGCAAAAGGCTGTTTGTTAAAACAACATGTAATTGCCAGAGCTTTGCTTTTAATGGAGACGATTTTGAAAGAGATGAGGAAGGTATTACAGCTAGAGTTGGGAGTTAGAACATGGTTAGAGTTAGACCAACTTACCTGTTGCTGTGTCTGGTGAAGGGTTGGCAGCATGTTAGTCAAGTTGGTCCAGTCCTGCTCAATTTGAGCCAGTCGTCTGTGCAGACCGGGAGCTTCACTGTCAGTTAGCTGCAATGTGTGTGTGCCTGTACAGATTACTGATACTTTCTGTGCAGACCTCACCTCCAGTTCCCTAAAGAACTCCTGAAACATACAGTACACAAACACAATGACAGCATGTCATATTTCACTTATACACATATTATACAATCAAATGATAAAAAAATATTAATAATCTAAAAGTTCTTGTCACCATGAGCTGGGTAAGGGCGAATCTGTCAGATAAAGTATTCCACTTCTGAATTTTTTCATGAGCTGAACTCATCCACTTCTCTAGTTCAGTTGAGTCACACTGAAACCTACACACACATATTATGTCTTTAGTCCAAATGTAGCACAAAGTAAAGCTTTAAAATGTAATTGTCTTTGCTATTCTGTCATTTATTTTTTATTTATATTTAATCTCGTCAATATAATATTTTTTCTTTGACAAAAGTGTTCATAGCAGTCAGAGCAGGGGTGAGCTGTTGTGAAGTAGTGTTTAAATTAGTGCCTTTAAATTTCAAAAGACTGATAGTATAATTGTATTAACTGCACTTAAATAAAAGGCCTTTACTTCAACCCCATGTTTCTATTGAGCACTATACACAATTTTTACTCTTTTTATCACCCTTGTATCTTTTCCCAGACCTGTCATAATTCTTCATCTTTTTTGTGGATTGTATCTTGTGCTCTAGTTGTTTATTGAGCTCCTGCCAGCGTGTAAACAGGCGTGATCTTGGGACAGTCGGGCCTGGCACCTCAAAGAAGCAACCATTATTTTTGAGGGCCCTGAGGTGGTCCTGGATCTCTCCCACCTGAGGTCTTATGTCTTCCAGGGCCTTGTGCAACCTCTGTACATGAGAGAGAGAGAGAGAGAGAGAGAGACAAAGAAAGAAGAAATATATAGGAGAAAAAGAAGAGAGAAACAGAAAAACAAAAAGAAAATAAAAAGAGTAAAAAAGAGAAAGATAGAAAGAGAAAAAGTAAATTAAATGAAAAAGGAAAGAAAAGAGTGAAAGAAAAAGAAAAGAAACAAATAATAAAAAGAGAGAGAAAAAGAAAAAAGGAACAAAGAATAAAAAAGAAATAGAAAAAGAAAGGAAGAAAGAAAAATACAAAAGAAAAAGAGAGAAAGAAAGAGTAAGAAAGAAAGAGCAAAAGAAAGAAAATAAAAAGGAACAAGAAATAAAGAGTGTAAGAATGAGTAAGACAGAAATAGAAAAATAAAGAAAAACAGAAAGAAAAGAAACAAAGAATAAAAAAGAGAGAAAGAGAAACGAACAAGGAAAGAAAAGAAATAAAGAAAGAATTAAAAGAGAAAGAGTAAAAAGAAAGAGAAAAATAAATAAAAATGAAAGAAAAAGAAAGCAACAACAGAAAAAGAGAAACAGAATAAAAAAAAAGTACACAATATACAATACACAAGTCAACATTTCATAAGTGTCCCAACAGAGGTAGGCAAGAACCCTGAAAATATATATTATATACAATTTTTTAAAATGTATTTCTTTTTGATTCAACACTCAACTTCTTGAGCATAGTACTGATAATGTAAAGATTCAAACACACTCAATTAAAAATGTGTTTGAAACAGACAACAAAATTTGCATACAAGCATTTTGTGAAAGGAACAGGGGTGGCCGGGCTATGAGGATGCACACTCAGCGCTGAATTGTCCTAATCAGCCATGATGGGGATAAATACGAGCCAGAGACACCAGTTCAAGAGAGAGAGACACATGTGTGTCGGTGTGTTTGTTTATTTAAGTTCAGTTATGTCATTAAAATTAGGTTGACTGTTCTCACGGTTCCCGCCTCCTCCTTGCCCGTCCTGTGAATCCCGTTATATTGGTGCTGAAACCCAGGAGGGAGGAGGGATGCGCTGTCGTAGAGTCCTTGCTGCAACAGTCCGCCAAGGAACAGAGGAGTTTGCTGCCGTCCACCAGCAAGTGGAGGAGCTGCTTTTGTCCGTCAGAGGGTGGAGGAGTGGCTTAGGACCAAGTGATGGCATGTCCGGGGACTGGCAAGCCAGTTTTTCTCTCCCCCTCCTCGCTCTCTGTTTCTCTCCCGTGCTCTTTCCCTCTCCCTCTCCCTCCCCTCATATCTTCTAGAGCTCCAGAGATGCGGGGAAGACCTGCCGGCAGAATGACGGCAACAAGTACGATGAAGCTGGAGATTTGCTCGGCCTGAATCGGGCGGTGGAGGAGTGTGACAATGAGGAGGGCGTGGCCAAGCCATAACCTGGCGCTTGATTGTCCTAATCAGCTGGGGGGATAAAGACGAGCCTGAGGCAACAGAGAGAATTAGAAACACAGACACTGTGTGTGTGTGTGTGTGTGTGTGTGTGTGTGTGTGTGTGTGTGTGTGTTTTATGTAATGTTTTAGTTCTTTAGACCATTAAAAGTGTATGTTGACTGTTCTGCCAGTTCCTGCCTCCTCCTTACCCATCCTGAACCCTGTTACATTTGTGCCAAAACCCAGGAAGGAGGAAGGATGTGCTGACGTGGAGTCCTCGCCGCTGCCGTAAACCAGGGAGGAGCCGTGGCTGTCAGCCAGTGGACGGAGTCGCCGCTGCTGGGATTCGGAGGAACTGCTGCCGTCCAGCAGGAAGGGAAGGATCTGTTACCGTCCGCCGGGGGTCGGAGCACTCACAGCATCCGCCAGGGGAGGAGCGGATGTCATCCCCCAGAGGGCAGAGGAGTGGCTGAGGACCAAACAACGGCATGTAAGGGAACGGGGAGAAAGTTTCTCTCACTCTCTGTCTCTCCCCCTCGCTCTTTCCCTCTCCCTTCCCTCGTCTTTCCCAGGGCTTCATAGAGGCGGGGAAGACCTGCCGGCAGAAGGACAGATGGAAGGGCAACAACTTCCCTCCAGGAAGGGAGGGGAGTACCTCAAGCCGGAGGTTTCCCCAGGATGAATCAGGCAGTGGAGGAGTGTGACGAGCAGGAGGGCATAGCCGGGCCGTGAGGACGCACGCCCGCACTGAATCGTACTAATCAGCCAGGAGGGGGAAAAAGACAAGTTGGAGGTGCCAGTTCGAGGGAGAGAGAGACACGTGGCCACTGCGTGTGTATGTGTTTTATGTTATGTTTCAGTTTTTTTATCCCATTAAAAGTTTATGTTGACTGTTCAGCCGGTTCCCGTCTCCTCCTCGCCCGTCCTGTGAACACCGTTGCACATTTATATACAAATATAAATAAAAGCTTCATGAAATAATGTACATTTACCACTTTTTTTTTATGCTTCTCTGATAGGGTCCTTTCATAGATGAGCAAAGAGCCAATCAAAAGACTGATGAGGGTCTTGCAACACCATGATTAATCTTAATATATTTGTGTATGCTGTTCACATTCATTAAGCTTGGATTCAATAAATCATTTCAATTTGCTGAATTACAAACAAAATATTAAGGGAACTTTCTGATCTAAACTATCCCCCTTATCTCTGTCAGCATCTCGGTCCATTCTCAAGTGGAGTGGCTTGTAAGGATGGGTGTGCTTTTGATGTACATCAATTACAGGCAAACAAAAATGGTTGCTTGCTGTTCCTCCCAAATCAATCCAGTTATGAGCTTTGGTAGTCAAAAGAGGGGAAATAACACGCAGGCAACCAACCGTTCGTCACTGACTGTTCCGTGTGAGTCAGTGCAGCAGAGAAATGAGCGTTCATAATTGTGAGGGGGTCAAATAATATAAGAGCAGCCAATGTAGGCAGCAGAACAAGAAGTTCTGCAGATATGGCAACTATCATTCTGAGTAATTTAATTTGGAACAGAGTGTGCTTGACGAAAAAAGATCTCATACAACATATAGTCAATGAAAAGAGAAGACCCTCTCTCCTCACTTCCTCCCATATATCTCAAATACTAATGTTCCTTAAGCCCTGCACACAACCCAATAACAAATATGAACAGGTATCCTCTATATCAGGGGTTTTAAACTGTGGTCTGAGGCCCTCAGAGAACCACAAGGGGGAGTGTAGAAAATTTCAGAGCAAAAAGTGTTAAAATATATTTATAAAAGCTACTGGCAATGTAATAAAAAGTTTAAAAAATAATAAAAGAATTGGTTCAAACTTTTCATTGAAAAGAATCATCGATTCATTGAAAAGAACCAACCCAAAAGAACCATTTGCTCAAAATCGACACTATGGCTTGCAAGAAAGTTTTACTCAACGCAACATCAATGTCTAGCAAATGAAATATTTTAGAGCACAGCGTAACTAGAAAAAAAATTATATTCACAATATACAAATTTCCATGACTTTTCTGTTACTATTACTTTTTACTCATAGAAAATGAATTAACCAATAACAAAAGCCTTAATCGGCCAAAATTAAAGGACAATGCATCTACAAGTATTTCCTCAGCTCATTCGGGATGACTTCAAGGACTTTATCACTAAAACTTACTGTTCATACAAAATTATTTTCTTTAACCATTGACCCACAACACTTACCAAGTTTACTGATTATAACCACTAATAGTTCTAAACATAAATAACTAATATTGGCATTATATGTACACACAGAAAAAGAAAAAAAACACCTGTTGTGAAAAACGCTATTCAAATACATTTGATTTGACTTAACATATCATTCAATTAAGACTTTCCTAGACACGGCACAGCCTTTAACAAGTGCTTTCATGGGGAACACAATGGTGACAGCTCATTGCTTACTTCTTGTGGGGATTGACCCAGGGATCTTCCTGTTACCAGTCCTGAGTACTTTACAACACCACAGTGACCATAATATTGCAGTATGGATGTAACTAACCTCACAGGACTGTAGCTGACCCCGCATGTCCCCCTCCAGCTCTGAATCTAGACTGGGCACGTCTGCCTCCAGCTCATCCAACTGCCTGAATAGTCTTTCTGTGACCTCCTCATACAGAGACCACTCCTATAACACAGTATTTGAAAGAAACGAGAGTGTGTGCCTCACTGAGAATTCATGTAATTTCATACATTTTATTTTGTTGCTCATCTCTCTTACTTTACTTTATACAGACCAAAAGTCTGAGACCATGTCTCCATTTTGCACTTTTCTAATTTAATGCAATTCTTTTCAGTACAAATTGTGTTATGAGTAAAACAATTTGAGTGGACAGTTTCATTTCAAATGTTTTCACAAATTGCAAAGTAAATAGTACTGTACAGTATGCCCACTTTTGCTTGGTGCTGGCATGGACTTCACAAGTATGTGCAAAACCTGATTATCCATGTTATCCCAGCATGATTTGAGGATGGTAACAAATGTTAATAGGTAACATGGTCAATATCACAAATTTGCTTATTAAATTAGAGAAAAAAAAAAAAAAAAAAAAAAAGGTGCAGAATCGTATTTCTTATTCATACGTCATAACTATTTTTAACGTCAGTTCCAGTTTTAAAATAGATTTTTTATCCATTTTCAACGAGGTCTCTGGCTATTGGACCACACTGTATAATTCATAAACTCATTAAATATTCATGAATTAAAATAAACTTTTCCATGACAGTAGTCCTTCATTGTGTTAGCATGACATCTGTTGCAGGGTTCCCTGTTCTTCTATTCTAATCTTTTCTATTTGCAAAAGTAATGTTTGGGAGTCTAACATTTATATTTCCTATTGAGACACTAAAGCTGAAGATATAAACAACCATCTTAAGACAAATGCTTTTGTGAAACATCTTATGTGTCTAAGACTTTTGCACAGTACTGTAGCTACTGGCCAGGTATCTACGCAATATTTAAGCCTTTAAGCCCAAGTGAGGAAGCCTTTTAACCCAGGTGTGGGGTAAAAGGCTCCCTCACCACCATTTTTTATTTTTTTTTTAAACAGAAAAATAATAGGAACAACCTTCCGTTAATATTTACACAAACTGTGATACTCGATAAATATTCAATAAAAAGAAATAAATAATTAGACCTCGATACATTTTCTGAAATAAAAATGTCCTTAAGGGGTGCCTTTAGTCCCGTTGTATCCTATTACTGGAGATGATCTGGAGAGCGCTCAGCAAAGGAGAATGTTTCATAAATGTAAAAGATGTAATTGACATCTATGTAAACCTGAGAAAGACTAACTGCACTGTACCTGCAAATTGTGTTGCATTTGGACCCCATGATTCTGTGCCTGATCCTGTAGTGCTGATATTAGCTGCTCCACCTCTGCCAGGTCCTGCAGCGCCCCCTCAGGCTGCTTTTTGGACAGCAGCTTAACCATTGCAAAGTTCTGCCCCAAACCTCTGAAGAATCTCTGTTACCAGTCAAGTTAAAAGATTAAAAGAGTCACATAGAGGTTAAAAAACTTAGAAAGGACTTAGGAAATTAACCTTTATGATTTATTTTATTTGTATATTTTTTTCTAATGAAAAATAATAATAATGCAGTTGACCACAGAAGTAAATCATTTTTACAGCTGTTTAACTGTTGTACAACACTGTATGGAAATGTTCATGTCACCAGATGTAACCAATCCCCCCTTCAACACACAGTTCAGCTGTGTACCTTGTGTCCTCTGAGCAGGCTGTGCAGCTGGCTGCAGTTGTGTGGGTTTGCATCCTGACAGCGTTGCAGCCGTTCAGAGCCCAGCTCAAGGAGACCCATTAAACCTTTCAGAAGAGCTTCAGAACATCCCTGTTGCTCAAGATTATAGTAATAGTTTAATCATTTAATTAATAGTTTATATGAAATAATATTGCCTCCTAAAGTAGCTTCAAAGAAGTATTTTTTTGTTAGTAGTTTGAAGTGTAGCTAACTACATGTTCAAAACAGTAGCTTGTTTCTAGTTTGAATTTAAATCATGAATAGCTTGTCAAGCTAGTTTCAAAGTGGCTTTCCCAAGGCAAACCGACAGAGAAGACTTTTTTTTAATCAGAAACTGACTAGGGGGAAATTCAGGTGCAAAACAGATGTAATAATAACACAATTAAGAATACAGCATACATACTATTTACCTGTCCATAGTCAAAAAAGACAGTACAATTCTAAACTTTCAGTTCTATATCATGACCTGCAAAGTGAGGCATGTCAATGTGTTTTCCAGTAATGATAATGGGAGAAAATGTACTTGTTTAATAAAAAATGAAAAACATGTGAGCATGCAAGAAGGTTTGCATGCTCACCAAATGAATTAAATACCTTCATGCAGACGAAGTCCTTGATGAGTTTGGTTGAGTCACTCGTCCGAGTTTCCCTGGCTTTTAACACAGACAGAGAAATCTCCAACAGATCCTCTCTAGTCTGAGTAAGCAGGAAGGAAAAGGACTTAGAAAGGCAGAATCATTCTCATAAATTTCTCTGTGAAATATGCAGGGATGTAAAGTAACGAATTATAAATACTCACGTTACTGTAATTAAATACTTTTCCCCAAGAATTGTACTTTAAGTAGTTTAAAAATGTAATAATGCTACTTTTTCTTTAGTACATTTTAAGTGCTGTATCTGTGTTCGCTACTTCCCTGTCCTGATTTCATTTTTATCTATCAACGTGATTGGCTAGGGAGAGTCTCGTGACTCCCATCAAATTAAATCACATGTAAAAAACTTGAACGGCAGCTGCAGATCTGGTGCCAACTGTTATGGATCTGGAAAATGCCTCAAGCACAGTTTACAGCTGAACATCTCATCTGCACCTGGAAGAGCTTTTCACAGTGAAAAAGTCCAATTGCATGATCGTGTCATTTGAGTTTAACTTGCTCAAGCCAGATACCATCATTAATTCTGCCTCTAATTATAAGAAACATATCAAGGGTAAATTTAATATTTCTGTTTGCTAGATACTGTGTGTCTATATCGTAGCCTGTAATTTGACTATCTATCACTGAGATTATTGGGCAAGAGATTAATACAATGTTATCAATAGGGCTGGGCAATAAAATGATCTAGATGTCAAAGAGAGATGTCCTCAAATCAAACTTTTGAGTAGTTTTCTATATTAAGCCTATATTCTACATCTAGAACAGGGGTGTTCATTATATCAGTTGCAATAGCAAGAGCACCACTGGTTGGTTGATCTAGATGAAATATACAAGATCGTCTTTTTATTTCCTGACATCTGTCACTGCGTGCTGTTTGATTGACACGTGATTAATGTTTAAACATGGTTAGAGTTAAGATTACACAATAAAGAAAGACACCTTGATTTCAAACTTTGAACTTTATTTTTCATTTATTTTAACTAAAAGTTCAAATGAAACTGGAAAAAAAATAAGTGCATTTAAAATGTGTAGTTCAACTTTTTGAAAGATGGCTTTACAACTCTCTGACAAAAAAGCTTCATCCGTGCATTCACTACCCGTCGGGTATTTCGTTATCTAGGAAAATATATAGTGTGTGAATAAATTTGTTTTGTTCCCTCCTTCACGATATATATATCCAATTACATCGGAAACTTCGGGCTGAGGGAATAGTGAATATTCTTGCTTTATTGATTTTGCATTGGAAATTAAAAAATGTATTTAAAAAACAAAAAACTTCAATCAAATACATTTCTAAATTCAAATTGCACTCCAAACTAAACGAAAAAGCAAATAAATAAATAATAAAGTGATAAAATAATATACATATATACGTAACCACCTTTCCATTTACCGTCAGCAAGAATCTGTCTTAACATGCAGGCAGAAAATTACTTACACAAAAGAAGACATAAAAACAATTATAAATGTAATAATAATAATAATTATAATATGTATCGAACGTGATACCCAGCCCTAGTGTGGATGAGAAACAGATCAATATTTAAGTACATTTTTGCTAGAAATTCTTCTCTCTGCCCAGTAGGTGGCGATATGCATGAAGAATGTGAATCCCCAAAAACACAAGAAGAACAATGTGAAATTGAAAGTGGAGATTCACTGAGCAGGGAGGAGAATTAATAGTAAAAGAGGAATTAAACAATGATCTGTTCCTTACCACATCTATTATATTGTTTCTGAAGACATGGATTAAACCACTGGAAGCACATGGATTAGACAGCTTTTATGCTGATTTAATGTGATTTGTGGAGCTTCAATATATTAGCACCGATTCATATTCATTGTATGAAATTTTCATTGTGTTCTGCAGAAGAAAGTCATTCTCATCTGAGATGGCATGAGCATGAGTAAATAATGAGAGAATTGTAATTTTTAGGTGAACTATTTCTTTTTCAGAGTATAAAAAAATAATAATAATAATAATTAAAACAACCTTGTATTTTTTATATTTTTTTTTTTTCGAATTAAAACAGTGTGGTAGACACATGATTTAGAGGGCAGGTTAACTGTTTCTTTCTTTCAAAGTTTGTTTTGTGTCACTTAAATATCAGAAACAGTAATTAAATGTTATGAATCAGAAAAGTGAGAGAATCAGACTCTCACTTGGGGCTCCAGTGAATGTTAAAGGTTACAAACATGTCGCAGAATGCACACATACACATTCAATTACATGGTGGGTAGTTGGTTGGTTTAAATAAGTAATTTTGCTAGGCTGAAACTGACCTCTGAAGCATTTATATCCTGACATGCTTCCAGTGCCTCTGGCGATTTCTTTAATTTGGTGAGAATCTGGGTCAAACTCTCCACTTCAGAATGCCCTGGATCACTGACAGTGGCACTGCTGGACCTGCAAAAGACCATTTGAAAGCTTCGTCATGCCAAACCTGATATTGAATGGATGCATCTCTCTCCATTTTGGTTATATAGCATTTAGTAATTGAGAAATGTGGCACTTCATGGATCTAACTCACTTTAAAAGATCTTTAACTATCAGATGCAATTTATGTTTCTTAATATCTTAAACCTTTAACCTAAACACTTATTCTTTTATGCTTAAAATCAGTTTTGTAGACCAATACAAGTTGTGCTTATGTATAATTATCTATACAAAATCTGAATGTTTATTATTTATTTGATCTTATTTTTTAAATGGATGAGTTGAACCAGATAGTGAATTAAATGCATCAAGTGTCCAGCTTAAATAGGAAATCCAACACTGTTTCAACAGCATCCAAAGATGGGCAAGTTATTAATTTGGTTAAAAGCATAACCAAAGTGTGCAGAGGTGTCATCTAGGCAAAGGGTGACTACTTTTCATAACTATATTAAGATTTGTAATTTTTTTTTATTTATTGTAATAGTGTGGGGGCACCTCCTTACCATGTGTTTTCCTGAGACTGGAAATGTTCCAGATCTATGCTGAAGCTTTGTTCTCTCTGTTCCTTCATCTTACACTGCATCTCCTAAAGACGGTAGGGAGAGTATTCGTTAGTTATCCATTACCTGTCTACATTGGGAAATGCAGAACTCATTGTAAGGGAGTTTAATAGACTTTTCTTGGACATAAATATGATAGTTAAACTTTACACAAATATTACCACTGTTGTATCCGGCTCTGGCATAGATTTGGTTATGTCTATGGATATTGTCCCTGGATCAGCTATACTGCCTGCAGGTTGGGATTGGTCATCATCAGTAAATTCAACTTGCTCTCTGTCAGGTGTTTGTGGGGTAGAGTCTTGTTTATAGATTAGGGAGTTTACTTGATCAACTGTATCTGTTTCGATGGTTAAAGGTACTGTGTTCTCATCTACAAAATTGGACTCCATGGTTGTTTCACTGGCATCACTAGTTTTAGAGTTTTTGGTGTCTATTCCATGCTTCATGTGTACTGCTTCAGTCAACTTGGTTACAGGGCACTTGGTCTTTTGCTCATCTTTTAAAACAACATCTTCATTTGCTGTTGCAGATATGAAGCACTTTTCATTTGTAAACTCTTCAGAGTGTTGGTGTGTTGCTGCAGGTAGACAGGTAGTCTCTTCAGTAACTGATTTACCCTCCGTGTTAGATATTTCAGGGAGTTGAGGCTCCGCAAAACAACTTCCTGGATTAGCTTCATTTAATACTGGTGCATACTTGATCGCAGCAACATCCATTTTCTCAACATCTTTGGGGGACAATTCCTAAAGAGACAAATAGAACAATATGAGAAATATAAAAACTGAATGAAAATGATAGGACATACATATGCATAAACTAACAGGACACTTGGTATGTACTGTATGGAAGAAAAAAGAAACTTCTATTGTGGTCAGCATATACCTTGGTGACATGCTCTATTACAGCAGAGGCAGTGTCAGTTTCAACATCCTCCATTATTGTCTCATCTGGGTCCTGGTTAAGAGATATAAAAGAAAATGAATAGAGCTAGTTTTAAGCGAGTGAGAGGTTTGAACTCCCTACAGGAGACTACCTGTTATGGAAGAAAGAAGTGGAGTTATATTTAGCACTCTGCAGTGAATGCAGCCTTAGTTCTCAAAGTCAAAGGATGAGAAAATATGAACTTGAATACCTAAAAGTGACATCTCAGAAACAATGTAAAAGCAAGAGTGTTGAAAGGAAATGGATATTGGACATACATTTGAAGAGGTGTGTGATTGAAAAACAGCTACAAAAAATAAAGAGTGATCAATAAAACATTGATTGTGATTATGTGACTCCAGCACTTAAAAAAAGCATGAGCAGATAGATAAAATAGAACATAGTGAAAGGAAAAAGAAACCACTACAAAGAGTCTCAGAATGTATAGGAAAAGACCCTCATTCAAGGTTTGGCAGAGGAACAAATGAAACCTAGAAGAAATGTTGGTCTGCTTTACCTCTGGAACACTGCATGTGAGAGTTCCTGAGGATGAAGACTGACTGCATTCATCCTCTTCCTCACTGTTAGGGCCGTCCATGGACACCTGTTTAACAGTTCCAAGGACATGTGAGGATATAACATTCTTAAGCTCTAAAGTTTTGACTAGAACAGAACTGATGATGTGAATATATTTGGCTTTCTGAACTAGTGTGGGCATGTTTTGAGGTGCATTTTTACTTGAGCTGATAAAAGTTGAGGCTAGGACATACCATTATATCTCCAGTATAAAGGTCTGGCAAAGTGACTCCCATGGTTTGGCCAGAAGACAAAGTAATCTCAGCTGGCAGACCAATAGATGCCTAGAGAGACATATGACACACTCAGTATCATCAAGTGATAAGCCTGGGAAAAAACAGGAAAGTCAGGGTAACCAGATCATATCTCCAGGACCATGTGGAATCTGTGTGTGCAGATCTCTGTACAAATCTCAGCAGATTTCCAAAGTGCTGGAATGTCTGTAATGTTAAATATGAATGGTGGTTAATTTGATTATGTTTTTAGTTACCAATAAACTCAGTTTAATGAATTCTACCATGATTAAATCCATTCCATGGAATTCCCCAGATTTCCCCTCACAACTGGAACAGAAATAAGTCTGCAGAATCTTTCTAGGCCTGTCGTACGTAAAGATCATGAGAAATGTCACAAGACCACCCTAACTGGATACTACCACCATTGCTAATACAGCCATGGCAGTAATGATTTACTGTCACACCATATTGAGGTTTTAAAGCATTTAATTTTTAAGTACATTAAAAAAAAACAAGGTGCCCACACATCCCCCTCTCAGAGTTGGCTTTCAAGTGTAGAGATGCTATCCTCCTCTCATTCCAACAGACATGAAAGAGAGGAAGAGAGTTCACACACTGGTCATGGACACTTGAAAACACTACAGATTTATTGCATTTTCATAAGAAGGACCAATTATTTTCTAACCAGACAGGGGCAAAGGTCATCCTAATCATTAGTCTATAAATGTATTTTTTTGATATTGGTATTATATATATGTTCTAAGTAGTTTAGAACTGAATTTGTGTTCTTTATAAAAAACTGTTGCATTGTGTTGTTGGTTTCAAAGCTGATTTTACAATTGCTCAATCACATTGATATTTTACTGCTACTGTATACCTTTGTGTGATAAAACAAAACAAAAAAAACACGACCCGACAAGAAACAAAACAAAAAAGAGCATGACAAGAAACATAACAAACACAAAATAAAAAGCTAAACAAAACCAAAAGAAAACAAAGCAAACCAAACCAACAAACGTGTATATCTGAATATAGCTCATACCAAAAATTAATCCACTTTAAATTAATTCAAATTAATTCTAGAAACTGGGAAGTTGCCTGCAATTTCAAACAGTGTCAGCAGTGTTCTTAGGATTGACATGATATAAATCACATGAACTCTACAAGAACACTAGTAAAGTGACTCACCCTCAGCGCTGTGCTCTGCTCAACACTGAGCTGCTGTAGCTCCTGGATGGGCTGCAGGAGCTCTTGAGCCCAATGGAAGGCTGTGAGAGTTTGCTCTGCTTCTGCAGGAAGCCCCAAGCCTGGCCTACAGCTCTCAATCTCATCAACGGTCCTCTTCATGGACTGGATACTGTCTAGGATGACCTGCCATTGAGGACACAGGAAGAAAACATCTGATAAGGCATATTATATATATATATATATATACATACATATATAACTGCTTGCAGTACAATCTGAGAATTTCCAAGATGTAATGTACCTGTCTGTTCTGGAGATATTCCTCAGGAGAGATGTTCTGTGTGTCAGTCGTGGAAAGGATTGTTCTGATCTTCGTCAAATTCTTCTCCATTATCTTCACCTCTGCTTCAATTGCATCCATCTCCTACACAAGAGTTATAAGTGAATTCTGATAAAAATTCTAGAACAAGAGAGAACACCTTGAGGCTTTTCACACTACGCTAATCCCTGAGTTAACATAACATTTAACCCCAGGTCAAGGCCATTTTCAACCCTGGGTTAAGATACATTTAACACCACTTTTACAGTAATCTTGGATTATGGCCTTTTGTGGTGCCAAAAATATGAAGTGTGATACATGTAACAAGATAACCCAGGATTAGCTAAACCCAGGGTTAATAATAATAAAAACAATAATAATAACAAAAATAAAAAAATATTTTGTATTTTTTATATTTTAGAGCATAACTAGACAAGTCTATTCACTGTAGAAGTTTTCATCTCCATTCCATTTCCTTCTCCAGACCTGGAGAAAACCACAATTTAAAAATTTCCTGATATTTGTCCATGACCAATGACCATGTTATGTTATCCTCCAAATTACGTATACACTGTAAATCCCATAACTGTAAAAGGGAATATGTAAATCCAGATGTAAAAACATTCAATATTAATATTTGAGGTTTCTTTAATTTTTTAATTGCTTACATCTGCTAGGTGCTGAAGGTGTGACAGAGGGTCCAGAATGCTTTGGTGCATGTGTGTGATATTTTGGATAGCCAGGTAGAGAAGCTGCTCTTGAGAAGTGGTGTCACACACTGGTGTGATCTCCTTAAGGACAGGCATGAAGGCCTCTAGGGCTGCTCTGTATCCCTCCGATTCATCCAGCATCACCTACACGCACCAACAAATGGGCATACAGAAACATGATGTCAATAAAAACACAATGACAAGTGGCCTCTTAACGGGATCCATTAGCTAAACTAGACAGCATATACTAATCAATAAGGTATTTAAGTATAGTCTTCTTCTATTTAAAAGTTACATATTGTACTTCCCCTTATGAATTGTAAACAGCTTTAGTGTGAGGCATTGACCTTACACCTTACCTTGAGGGAGTTGGCGTGGCCATGGAGGCATTTTGCAGTGGTGTAGGTTATAGGGGCAACCAGCCAGGACTGGGAATCTCTCAGCCAGCAGTTGGAGCTACTGAGTAAGCCCTCATACTCCTCTAGACAGGCGGGGATCTGATGGAAGAACAATGCTTGTTTTATCCTGAAATACTGTATTTCTGAGCTGTACACAATCAAAACAGTGGCTGGTATAAGTTGGTCTCCCAGCCTGGCAAAGCTTGTGTTTTTATTTGTGGAATTTCTCCCAATTTTCTCCCTAATTTGAAATGCCCAATTCCCAATGAGTTCTAAGTCCTCATGGTGCGTAGTGACTCAATCCAGGTGGCGGAGGACGAATCTTAGTTGCCTCCGTGTCTGAGACCGTCAATACGCACATTTTATCACGTGGCTTGTTGAGCGCGTTACGGCCTAAAAACCAGCAAAATAGATCAGCAAGGCCAGACTGAATGACCTCTGGATGGTTTAAGCTTTTTTTTGGTTTTATACGTTTTTTACATTGTGAAACAAGGATTATGCCCAGTATCTCACTGACTTTGCTGATGAGGGCAGTCCTGTGCTCGGCCTGCTTGGATGTGGTCTGGAACAGCTGTAGTGGTTCTGTTAGCAGGTCAATTAGGATGTGTGCTCTCTCCGGCTGTTTCTCAGTTAGCTCCTGCATGTCAGCCTCCAGCTCAGCTATACGAGTGTGCCACTGATCAAGCTCATCCCAGATACGCTGCACACATGTTTAATTTGCAATTTTTCATTTGACATAAATAAAAAAAAATTATAAAAAAGGGGTAGGATTACATTATACAATATGTTGTACTGTCTTAAGGTTCTAGGTCACATCTAATTTTCACTACCAGTGTTTTCCAGAGTTCATTGTCCAATAACATTTTGAATATTTCTTTGCACAATCAAGAATCCAAGAGCATGTACCTTTTGTGTTCGTTCAGCATCAGAGAAATTAGGGCTCTTTTGTAGCAGCAGGGCCTGCACACAATGCAGCCCCACAGTCACCTCTCCCACCTGCTCATTCATTTTATGAAGAAGACCACTCCTCTCCACAACTGTATCAAACTGAAACAAACAGAACTGTATTAATTTTCTTTTATATTTAAAGAGCTCTCAAGCACATTGCTTTCATGTGATTTAAAATACATTGGAATTCTTGGTGGATATTACTGCATAACATGTACTTAATTATAAAAAGTCAGTGTTATTATTGTTAATGAAACCATTTTTGGAAGAAAAAAACTGGAAGAAAAAAAAAGTATTGGAATAAAAAAATAAAAAGTTTCAGGACTCCTAAACTAACTTATGACCTAGAATTCATTTTAGTTTTGATATGCAGTATACTATAACATTTGAAACTTATACAGTCCACCTTCATTAAATATGAACATCCCCACTAGATTAACATCAGTTAACACATTAACATTTTGTAGCCCTAAAATACTAAACATTTTACAAAATCTATGTAAACTGAAATTAAAGATCACTGAATAAATAAACAAAAAACTAAGTCATATATTGAAAGCTATCTCTACTAAATTGAATGGACAAACTGGAAATAAAATAGAACTAATAGAACTCTAAACTACAATAACCATGTAAAGAGTATTGACTAACTGTAGTATTTAATTACAAAGAGTAAATACATTTTCTTTAGCCTCCACGAGGGAGAGAGAGAGCTCATCCTGTAAGGTCTGAATTTCTGAGGGCACACAGCTCCATCTCTTCTGCACTCTGTTCATGAAGTCCTGCAGTCGATCCTTCTGTGAGACCAATTCCGATTTAACCTCCTACAGTGTGATACAACATAATTATAATATCAACATCAAAAACTGAAGAGATGTACAGTCTCCATAGTCAAAAACAGGCTGTAAAAAACCAACCTGTACATTTTCAGCAGCTGACTCTGACTGTAAGATGGTCAAAAGAGAAAGAACACTCTGCTGTATGACACCCAACTCCTCCTGCACACAACCCAACTCCTGGATCTCAAAAAGGGCCTTCCGGTGGATGTTGTTGCTCTCATCTCTGAGACTATGCACAAAGAAAGAAGCCCATTTTAATTCTGATTGTTTTCAACAAAATTTGAAATTCCCAAATTTGCTTGTGGGTAGTTGACGTGCAATAGTTTGGAAAATTGATGACAGACCAATATTTATTTAAAAAAAAAAAACATTATTATGTATGCAGCATTTATGACCTCATATTAATTGGTAGACTTAAGATATTTGTACTTTAAAAAAAGTCACATAAATTAGTCTAAATCCAGTCATCAATAACATGGTAAAAAAAAAAAAAAAAAAAAAACTTGGTGACCTGTAGCAGCACCTAAAATGTTCATTTTCTCTTTTACATTCATTTATATTTTAACTTAAAATCTTGATTAAATGCACTGCAAAAATTATTTTTTATCAGTATTTTTGGCTTGTTTTCCAGTAACAATATATGAACCAGAGATAAATTAACTTAATTACATGAGATAGTTTTACTTAAAACAATAATTTTGCTTAAAACAATACAAAAAACTATTGGGCCAATGGGGTAAGAAAAATGTAACCTCTTTTTCATTTGAATTAATTAGACTTTTTTAGCCCATTGGCAAATAGTTTTTTTCTATTTGTATAAATAATCCGCACACATTTTGTTAGATTTATCTGAAAAAAAGTTAATTTGTTTCTCAAGTAAATATATCTTGTTTTAAGACGTTTCGATTATTTGACTGAAAAACAAGGAAAAATATGTAAGGACATTATTATTATTTTACTACATGGACATGTTATGCTTTAACTAGCCAGGCGTTTATAAGCCATACCTTCTGCAACGTCCCTGCAGACACTGCAAGTCCTGACAGATTTGAGGAGACTCTTTCAGCTGCTGCAGATTTGAGACCCCAAGCAATCGTGCTACATGGTGTTGTAGAGAGGCCAGTGTGTGATGTTCCTGCTCAATCCCATCCTGAAGGTGCTCAGTGTGGGTCAGAACACCCTGAAGCTCTTCCAATGAACCCGTCATCATAGATGAAGGAAGATCATTCTGTAGTCGGTCAAGAGCTTCCTTTGATTTATTAAGCTGCACAGCACATCCCAACATGAACACAAACAAAACATTCAGTTCAAAACAATGTTTTACTTAATTGCAAATTTACAAGGACAAGCGGGGCTACGGAAGTGATAAGATAAAGTAGGCATTGATGTGTAATGGAGGTAGTCAGGTGTGACATCACAATATGGAGGAAGTAGAGAACGAGTCATTTTTGCAGCTTGGTTTCAAAACATGCTCTTTTTGCAGTGAGGAAGTTTTGAGTTGAGTTAGGAAACTTACAGTATTTTTTATTTATAGTACAATGACCTCTTATAGGTCAAAAGATCAAGGGAAATGTTATTCCTCTTGTCATGTACCCTTTTAAGGTGATGTGTTACATTTTTGAACATATTTACTCCTAGATTAATGTATATACAGTAGGTTAACTCATGGTGTCACCTCATGTCCCTACACATCACCTTTAAAAAAAAAAACATGAGAGAAATAAACGTAAAGATCTCGAAACTACTAACACGTGTGATAATGTCCCTCCACTCTACTTCTTTATAAGATGCGCTGGCTTTGTGTGATTCCACTTTGCACTGCAGCACTGCCAAAGACCTCCACATATGTCCGAGCATCAGGTCAGCAGGGACATCGCAACACTGATCCGAGCAGCTTTCTCTCAACTCCTCAAGCCTTTTAGCAAGGTTCTTCAGCTCGGCCTGGAGCACCTGCAAATGAGAAGAGAATTTAACTGAAAGTTGGCTTACTGTGTACTGACTTCATTGCTACACAAGATAAAAATAAAATAAAAAGTTGCATTACAAATCCACTATGTGGCCAAATGTTTCTGGACACCATATTTGCTTGATGAACATTTCATTTCAAAACCATAGCAATCAATTCCCTCTATGATGCAATTACAGCATCCATTTTTTTAGGAAGGCTAAAAACATCTTCCTTTTTGAGCATGCATTTCACTTGCTGAAGACAAAACTGAAGGGAAAATGCCCCAAGAACAAGCAGGAACTGAAGACAGTTGCAGTAGAGGCCTGGCAGAGCATCACCAGGGATTAAACCCAGCGTCTGGTGATGTCTATGCGTTCCAGACTTCAGGATGTAATTGACTGCAAAGGATTTGCAACCAAGTATTAAAAAGTGAAAGTTTGATTTATGATTGTTAATCTGTCCCATTACTTTTGGTCCCTTAATAAGTGGGAGGCACATATACAAACTGTTGTAATTCCTACACCGTTCACCTGATTTGGATGTAAATACCCTCAAATTAAAGCTGAAAGTCTGCAGTTAAATCACATCTGGTTCGTTTCATTTCAAATCCATTGTGGTGGTGTATAGAGCCAAAAAGATTAGAATTGTGTCGATGTCCCAATATTTATGGACCTGACTGTATTTCACATTCGGTCACTCTTTTCACCAACCTGTCTCATGTATATATGTGTTAGATTAGATTTATTTTTAGAATAGGAATACATTTTGTCTGTATTCAAAGATGAATGACTGTGGTATATTTTGATAATCTCATCCCTGTTTCTAAAAGATTTCGCTTCAAAGCTGTACCTAAATACGTGTGATATTAATTTTCAATAAGCCGTGAGAATAATATCACTCCAATAAGTGAATTAATCATAATTCACATATTAAAGCTAATTCCTTACAGTATATATTGTGAGCAGATACAACTAGACATTGCATTACGATTTTAAATGGTGGAGAATAATCTAGTTATTTGTCATTTATCTAATTTATAATGGTTGTCAAATGCGACCAATTCCATTATTTCATTACCTAATAATGTACAATAAGGACAGTTTAATTTAGTTCATAGCTCACATATTTCGAGACCCTAAATTCCCTTCTAAACGTAGCATACCAAATATCCTACACATGGTTGGAGGGATTTGCTCTCAGACAGACACAAGAGCATCAGTGAGGTCAGGCACTGATGTTGAGCAAAGGGACTTCCAATTCAACCCAAAGATGTACAATCAGGTTCAAGTCTAAGCTTTGTGCAGGCCAGTCAAGTTCTTCCACTCCAGATGCAGTAAACCATTTCTTTTTAGACATCGCTTCGAGCACCTGGGCATTGTCATGCTAGAATATTAAAGGGCTCTTCCTTGTTGCCAAAAAGTTGGAAGCACACAATGTGCAAGAATGGCATTGTATAGGGTAGTGGTGGTGATTTTTATTCATTTCAGTAGCTCAATACCTTCGATTCCATTCATACATACTGTTTTGCACTGCAGCACTGCCAAAGACCTCCACATATGTCCCAGCATCAGGTCAGCAGGGGCATACACCCACCAAAAAACTGGTTTTAAAAGTCAGAAGGGTTTTTTATATTCAAGACATTTTCTCTCAAATTTTTGGTTATATTGCATCTCATTTGGCACCAAAACTGTTTTTAAAAAGGTTTTTATTAGAGTTCCAAGGATATGACCACAGTGCATTTAAATTTGAATTAAATAAATCTGAAACAACATGCATGACAAACAAGTAAATTCTTCCACACAATGACTAAAAATGAAGTTAAATATCAACACACCTGTACTTTCAGCTGCTGGTCTTGGCAGGCTTCTAAATGAGTCAGTTTTTGACTGAAGCATTTGGAGATTTGAGAATCAATGTTTTTGAGAAGTAGACAAATTTCTTCATGGTGGCTCTTGTGCACACTCTGGTCTTGCATGCACCTAAATTGAGGCAGGAAAAAAATTAACCATTACAATCACTTAAATATAACTGGTATATTTCATTTAACCAAATAGATGTATTCCATTCAGAAGAATTGTTCGTTCTTGTGTATGTTTTCTGAGGATAAATGTTTCTGTGCCATATGGCAGGCTTTTGAAAAGCTTTTTGAGAAATATGCTTTATTGCTTAAATGCTTAATTATTTTCTCCTTTGGTCCAACAATCTAGAGAGTTTACATGCAAAAACGATTATATATGTTTTTTTTATTATTATTATTTTAATTTATTTTATGAAAATATCAAACTAAAAGGTAACAGTAATTAGAGAGCATTCTGAAAGCATCACTCTAAATCATAGCTAGAGGTTACTTAAGTTTGATAGAACAACAATCTATCATTAGCTTTACAAAGTAGGCTTGGAATAAGACCTACCTATGTAAGGCCTCCATTCTGAGCTGAGCCTGAGCTTCTAATTTGGCATCTAGTACTAAAAGGTGACTCAAAACCTGGATATGAATATGCTCAGTTTGAGGAATAGAAAGGCAAGTATGCCTGGGTATGCGAGTCCCAACTTCAGCCAAGTGGGCCTGGAAACCCTCAACCAGACTGGTGGAAGTTTGTTGAATATATTGCTGTTCCTCTTTGCAGTCTTTGAAGCAGACAGAGGGCATTGTCAGATTGGAATCAATCTGCTGAAAGAAACTCATTGCTTCCCGAATGGTCCAGCGGTAATGCGTCAGCATTTCCTGAGCCTGGATCAGCTTGTCCTGGACAACAAACTCAAATGATTAGAAATGGCAAAAAAAAACAACAACATTTATTTAAAGGAAAATTAAAAGGAAAAAATTTGTATAAGCTTGTTCACAGTGGCTCACGGGTTCAAGTGAGAAATTGTGTTTTTGCTGAAAAATGACTTCAATCCTGGGTTGTTTTTTTAACCAAAAATCAGATGCCATCAAAAGACTTGGAATACAATAAACAAACTTTACTGATTTCCTTTTTAAGCTTTAAAGTGATCTGAAATGAAGCACCTCCTATTGCGTCCCATATAAGACAGAACGTCATACATGTTTGCAACAAGATGAGGGTGAGTAAATCATGACAGAATTTAAATTTATAGGTGAAATTTAGCTTTAAAGAAATCCATGTATTCCAAAATGTAGTCACAGTATATTAAACATCTTTGTTTACTAGTGTTTCTACACTGCAAGCAAGTGGTGCAACACAGCAAAACTGTTCACTGTTGATTATAACAGAAGTGTTCACATTTTTTCATATTACACCAAGTGTTTGCAGGGTAGGCACAGTGTTGGTGAATTTGACCTGTGCCATGGATATCAAGGAGCTTACCATGTGCATATGGCAATCATTAAGGGTTCTCTGGCCAAGATCAATGGTTTTCTTGCAGGCTTCTGCCTCAGCTCTTTTCCTGCAGCTTGCTAACATTCGTAGCACAGACTCAACATTCCTGATCAGTGTCCAGTGCTTCCGCAGCTCTGCATCCACAGCCTGATTCACCGGCTCCAAGTAGATGGTCTCTTTCAGTTCTTGTCTGATACTGTTGAAGAGGTTTGCAAGCACACTGCGATCTGTGGGACTGCTGAGATCCTTGACCAGAGTGGACTCCAGGGCTTTAGCCTCATTACTGACTGTGAGCTCCCAAGAGGCTAACTGCTCAAAGGTCCAGTGGATCTTTTGCCGTTCTGCTGTCAGCTGGGATGGATAGAGATCTTCTGAAATGGCCTCCAGGTGGTCAGTGGCCTGTTGACATGCCATTTTCATCAATGGAAGCTCCACCAGGAGAGCCTGACAGAAGCTTAGCCTTGTGTCAGCACCTACATTTGAGTCTATGATCTGCGGCAAGATCTTCTTAACTGCCTCTCTGTAGTTCTTCATACGCTGCCTTATATTGAGGTGCACTTCCTGCTTTTTGGCTTGCTGGTCAAGTAGATGTACTCTTCTCTGTAAGTCTAGTATAGCATGAAGAATCTCGTTCCTCTGAGGTTCTGGAAAGTGTGGCATTTCCTTCACTTTACACAGGTGCTCCATCAGCATTTGTTTATGAGGTTCAATAGCAAATCGAGATGCCCTTGTTACAGGATAATTTTGTTTTATGATGTCAGCACTCATCTGTCGTAAGCTCTTCAGAATAACATTCAGTTCCTCAGCAGAAGACTGTTGTGCACGAAGAAGTTCTTCCAGCACCCAGCGTGAGGCCCACTTACGGTTCACGACCCTAGACACTTCTTCTTGTAAAGCTGTAAGCCTGTCAACAAGCTGAAAGCTTTCAGGTACACTCAGACCATAGTTCATGTTCTTAGTTTCATCTATCAAAGTCTGTAGGTTATTTGCTTGCCTCTCAGCTTCCTTTAAAGACTCTGTGCATATCTGAAGTTGTACCATCAATTCTGGGATGGTAGTAGCAAGTTCAGAAGCCATAGATTTACTAGACTCTTTCTTCAATACTGAGGTCAACCAAGAGCTGCTCTCAGTGATCTGTTTCCAAAAATGTTCTCTAATATGCAACATTCGGTTCATATCTTCAACAGCACAGTCAGTGTTCACTTTAATCAAACTGTACAAATTTTCTAAGGAATTGAGAGTGGGTGACATGGCTATGGATTCTCCCTCACTGAGTCCTGCAGCTTCCTGCCTTAGCTCTTTCAAAACAGAGGCCAACTGAGACCTCTTTTGAGATATTTCCAATTGCAGTTTCTTCATGAGGTTTACCTGGTGACTTGCCTCTTCGGGATACAGAGACAACCTCCTTCTCCTACTAACTTTGCTCTCGGTTTGTTTAGCCCATGTGAAGTAGTTCCTTACAATCCTTATGATCAGTGAACAATCATTGTCATTTGAAGTGCAAGAATTGAGCTTCTCCTGAACCACAGCAAGTTGAGAATTAAGACCCTTGATGGTGTCCTCCACATCTGTGAGCTCCTTCTTCCCAAGTGGACTTGAGGAAAGAGCCTGACAGAGCTCAAGAAGGTACAGGTAACGCTCCCTTAACACTATCAGGTCTGCAGTTTCAACAGCTTGCTGTAACACATTTTGACAGTTGATCTGACATTGAGACTTCTCCAGAAGCTCCAGTTCACTCTGCAACTTACTGGCCTCTTGCAGCAGTGCAGAACCTTCTGTTGTGCAAATGCAAGTGTGCCACAGACTCCTTGAAGCAGCACCTTCAAGAGTATGCCATTTCTCCTGCAAGGACCTTATAGGTTTGAGGCAGACCACAGGTCCCTCTGCTGCACTCAGATGGGCAGAGATCTGGCAGCATGTCTGTAGGAGCTCCTCAAGCATGCCTCTTTTCTTCTGCATGGTTTTCAAGAACGCACTCAGTTTTTCTGCTTGCAGGGTGCTGCTTTCAATACAATGTCTTC
This sequence comes from Xyrauchen texanus, assembly GCF_025860055.1. Taxonomy (NCBI): domain Eukaryota; kingdom Metazoa; phylum Chordata; class Actinopteri; order Cypriniformes; family Catostomidae; genus Xyrauchen; species Xyrauchen texanus. Next base: position 19,711,262 of record NC_068305.1, read on the forward strand.
AAAATGAAGAGAAAATTGTGGTTACTTTTCAGAGTTGTTCAATATATACACTACAAGTCAAAGGTTTGGACACTCATTTTTTATTATTACTATTTTTCACACTTTAGAATAAGAGTCAACAAAAAGTCATCAAAACTATAAAAGAGGGAAAAAGTACATGATTATGTAACAATCAATAAAATAAAAAATATATTTTATTTTATTTTCTTGACAGTAGCTCCTTGGAGTGTTTTCTTTAACCAGTATTGAAAGAGTTCCCATGTATACTGGTTACTTGTTGGCTGCTTTTCCTTCACTACGTGCTCAGACTGAGCCTACCATTTAATTAACATTTTAGTTTTGGTCAGGAATTCAATCTGTACGTCAGTACAATTTACATTTGCCTACAATATGAATTTAAAGAATTTCAGAATAAGCCTTTATTTTAAAGGGCACCAATTATGCCCCATTTCACAAGATGTAATTTTAAATTTTGATTTCCCAGAATGTGTCTGAAGTTTCAGCTCAAAATACCTTACATATCATTTATTATATCATGTTGAAAAAGCCTATTTCTGCTTGGGAATAAAAACTAGCTGTTGTTGTGTGCATGTCTTTCAATGCAAATGAGATGGTGCTCCCCGCCCCATATCCAGAATAGGGCAGAGAGTTTTGACATCTCTGCTTCGGATAACTAGACATCATAAGCAATATGACTGACAGCAAAAATAGTGGTGTTCAGCCCTATATGTTTGAACCGGAGTCAGACACCGATGAGGGAGAGACTGTGACAGAAGTAACAACTTTGAGAATGAACCAGGAGGTTTTCGATTGATTATTTGATAAATGTATTTATATGTTGTAGAGTTTTTTCAGCAGTTTTTCAACGATGGATGAGCAACACACACACAAATACTGTAACAGCATTCACTATGCTTTATAATGAAACACACACACACACAAACAAACTTGTTGAACATGTTGCGTAATGTTCACTTATTAATTGGTGTACTGTGCGGCATTGTCCATCAACAGTCGTGGGCGGGGCCTGTACAAAGTGACGTCACTTTGTCCAGAATCTACGAACGGCTTGTTCTGAGACAGTGCTTGTGATTAATGGGGATTAAAAAAAGGACTGGGTGGATTTGGATCATTATAGGGTGGTTGTGTACACACACTGCCAACACACTTTTATGTTCAAATACCATGTAAAAGTGAATTTTGTATAATAGTTTATAATTTTTCTTCTGATTTACATCAGGATATTCATTCTATAACACATTATTATATTCCCATTTGATTAGTAAAGTACATAACGAACAGAATTCAAGTTTTAAATATGAAATCTTTTAAGTTGAAGATAAATTCACATGCAATGTACTGTCAATGATACTCACAATCTCAATGTAGTGAGCTCTGCCTCCAGGGTGTGGAGTGTATCTGTGAGGGCCTGTTTTTGCTGGTGGTATTGTGTGACCTGCTGGAGCTGTGCTTTTTTAAACTGTGCCATGGTAGAGGTATCCATCAGTAGTGCGTTCAATCTCCCCTCCATCCTCTGCTCGGGCTCTGTAGAGTGCCCCCCACCAGCTCCATGCTGAGGCAGCCTGGCTATATGCTCCAATACACACTGCCTGCATATCTGCGACACCCAGAGTGGTATTACATCTCAGTAATACTTTCATTACAAATTCTTCATTAATAGCATGCATTAAATATCTGACTGCATTATATAATGTTATAAGGTTGTTAATCTAAATTGAAATGGTTGTAGTTGGTTGTGAAAATTTAATCTGCAACCCGGAATCAACCTCAAATCACTTGCATGAGTGCCATGGCTCAAGATGTCCGAGAATGTGTGTTAAACCACCAGGCCACAGCACAGACTGTTTCATACGCTGATTAATAACAATAGTGAAAGATCAAGTTTACGATTGTTTTTAGAAAGAATTGATTGCAATGTATTAACAACTGTCAGTCGTGTACTCAAGAAAGAGATGTCTTTAGAGGTTTCTTGATGACTTATCTTATCTTATCTTTCAGTGTACATTGATGTTTAGAGGTTTTGGAGAAGCCAAAGTAATGAGGAAATCTACTGTACCTCTGCTTCTTCCAGCTGATGAGTCATGTGTGTAATGCTCAGCTGGGCTGGCTGGAACCTGCATCTGAATACACGCAGGACAGTCCATGCCAAACTAGCCTCTGACTCTGAGATGAGACACCAGGCATCCTCCCATGACCTAGTTTCCTATAAGAACACAAGTATAAAAATTTGAATGCAAGTTTAACTCCAATGAGAATTTTAAACACAGACAGACAGAAAAAATATACAACAACTACAGTAAAACACAGCACATAGCACAGGAAATCCCAATGACAATTTCCCCACAAAGCTCAAGAGGGATACACAACCATCAAGTCAAAGATAGATCAAAGACTGGCTGCATTATCTGATGAGTTCATAAGTTTTCTTCAATATGAGGGCAAAAATAAGTTTTGGTTTAAACTGCTAACAAACTCTTAATGCAAAAAGTAATGATACTGAATGTTTCCATATTGCTATTTTTGTATTTATTGCCCAAATGTTAATTCTACTGCAGTTGCTCCAGTTGTTTTAGTTGTACCTTGAGCAATTTCAAAACAAAATCCACACAATATGTTCACATCCTTTACGTACCTCAGAAACATGACTGGTTTCCAGGATTGGCTGAACTATAGTGACAGCGTCCACTAAATTGGCCCACACATGTGTCTCAGTAGACCGCTCCGCATGCTTCATTTTATCCTCACCGTCTGCTGTTGATTGTCTCTTTTGGGATGATTTGTATCTGTCGGATCGATCTGAATTGGCTTTGTTCATTTCTTCAGACTACAAAAAAGGCAAAAGTTCTGATTGATATTTCAGCAAAAAGCTCACCATGTCACAGCTTCCACCTGCTCTTTTAAAAGAGAAAACGCAGCTCTGCTCTCGACACCGTTAGTCACAGTTTCAGGAAAAAAAAACAATGGAATGCTGCCCCGTTAGGAACCAAGACTTCACTCTAGAAGGCGTGGTGTTCCCTAAGGCACACCTCAACAAAAGCAGCGCTGAGGAACTACTGCCAACATAGTGTAGCTGGCACCAGGAAGCAAACATTCTACTCATTGAAACAACACTGCATAATTTTTATATGAAAAAAAAAATCTAAACTTAGAAATTGTTTGAATGCTGCTGTACAATAAGTTCAACATATTATATACAATGTTATGGGTGTTCTCGTAGTGCTTGATGGTAGTGTCTTTGTCCAACATCGTGCTAAACAAATTTCTGAGATTAGAAAATAAAGTTTCATTATGATATGATTGCTTATTTTAAGTGCTACAAAACAGCACTGAATATAGTTTAGGGATAGTTTTTAGTTTAGGGGATATCAAGTAGTATGCCTGAAAATGCTAATAGTAGTGAATCTGATAAATCAGAGGAATCAGTAATATTCAAATTAAAACAATATGAAAAATCGAACTGCTAAAATCATGCTATTATCATGAAGCATATTTCATGGTTAATAATTTAACATAAAATGCATCACTAAGTCAAAGAGGCAGGTTAGTATTAAAAGAATAGTTCTAAAGGGAGAGGAAATGTAATAATAAAGAAATTAAAATTCTCAAATAATTTACTCACCCTCACGCTATCCCAGATGTGTATGACTTTCTTTCTTCTACAGAACACAAACAACGATTTTTAGAAGAATATCTGAGCTATTTCGATCCATTCAATGCAAGTGAATGGTGACCAAAACTTTGGAGCTACAAAATGCACAAAAGACAGCATAACAGTATTCCAGTGGTTTAATCCATGTCTTCTGAAGCGTATGGATCGGTTTTGGGTGAGAAAAGACCAAAATGTAACTTATTTTTCAATGTGCATCTTGCCATTGCAGTCACGATCATGATTTTTAAGCTTGATTACACTTTCTAGTGCTTGATGCATGCCAGAGCGCTAGATGGCACTGGGAAGTGTAATCGAGCTTGAAATCAAAAGCAGACTGTTGATGCCAAGATTTATAGTAAAGTAAAAATTTGGTCTGTTCACAGCCAAAATCGATAAGATCACTTCAGAAGACATGGATTTAACCACTGGAGTCTGATGGAGTACTTTTATGATGCCTTTATGTGCTTTTTGGAGCTTCAGAGTTTTGGTCACCATTCACTTATTCACTTACGGACCTTCCGAGATGAAATATTCTTCTAAAAATCTTTGCTTGTGTTCAGCAGAAGAAAGTCATCCACATCTGGGATACCATGATGGTGAGTAAATGATGAGAACATTTTAATTTTTTGGTGAACTATTCCTTTATTGAACAACACTTTGCCTTATATGCCTTACATGCCCACAGTTTTAGGTGGAATTTTTCAACCAACAGCTAAGATTTTCACTGGTGCACATTATGGTTTGAACATTGAATTTCAGTCTTTTGTACAGGTGGGAATAATTAAAGCATACTCGGATGTGGAGAGTTATTTCAGAGGGTTATTTTTGGATTATTTTTGCAAGCACTTTGCACATTCTAATGGGAGAAATTGACCCTCTTTTCAATACAGCTATTAAAGGGATTTCAGATTTTAAAACATCACACAGAGCATATTAAAAATGGCTTCTTCCTGAATCCTGTTAAGTTAAACAAAAGCAGAGTTTGAATGAATTCTCTTAATGTTTGAAAACAAAACTTGAAAAGCAGCTTGAAGCTTTGAGTGGAAATATAGCCTCTGGGTCAAATGTGACCACCTGACTGTGCTCTTCAAGTGCTTAGAAAGTAATGTCATGTCATACATTAAGTACATTTGTGCATTCATTTCAGTTATTTATTATAAATTATAAAATAAATTGTACCTGTAAATTAAAACTGCTCATTAAATCTTCTGTCCTCTGTGATTCAGTGTAGCTTCTGAATTGTGTCTCTGATGGGACAGTGATAGGATTTTGTGTTGTACACTCAGCATTCACTAAAGATGAAGCATCTGTTGACACCGTTGACACTGATTCAGAGGTCTCTGCATGTTTTGACTTCACAGATTTCTCTGCTGTTAAGACCACATCGTGTGGAGTACTGTCAGTGAGAGACTGAGAGATGGTGATTGCGTCAGAATGTCTATTCTCAGTCTCTGTTTGTAGGAGATACAAATGAGGATTCTGCATTGTGCTCATAGCTTCCAATGGTGTGCATTCTGTATTCAGTTCACACTCAGCTCTCACAAAAGTTGAAGCATCTGTTGGCATTGATTTTGAGGTCTCTGTATGTATGGATTGCACAGACTCTACTGCTTTTAAGACTCCATCTCCACCTGTGGCATTGGTATGGGCAGCTACCATGTGAGGGATTCCAAGTATCTCTGAATGTTCATCCTTAATCTCTATTTGAAGGAGATTTGTGGTATCTTTGTTAATGGTGCCCATAGCTCCTGGTAGTTTGCATTCTGCATCCAATGACAATGCAGTGTCTGAAGACACAGTCAGTGACGTATCTGTGATGTCCACCAGGCTTGTCTCAGACGTTTGAGGGCACTCTGATTCAGTTGTGTTTGTATGTTTGGAACTTGGAGTCTTTAACTTTCTACAACTACCATTGTTTGTTGCTTCTATGCCAATTAGCTTCTTAATCTTTTTCTTATTTTTAATAACATTTGGAAGGGTTTGTGTGTTGTCTTCCACGTTTGAGAGCTCTTTGTCTGTTGCATTTGTGTTTTTGTCACTGGTGACCCCATCCTCAAGACTCTTCACCATTGTAACATCATATTGGAGAACCAAAGACAACCAATCAACGTCTTTTCCAGTGTCGACATCCATTTGGTTCGATAAGTCTGCAGATATAAATGTATGTTGTTCTTCTACAAGCTGATGCGGCTCCAATTTTTCACCTTTTATTATGTCAATCTCCACGACCTCAGAGGTTTTCAGTGGTTGCAAAAGTGTAGCTTCCCTCTGTCCTGGCTGTACCAACCCGACATGTGGAATTTCACATAGGTTTTTCTGAGATTCAATATTATCCTCATCTGATTCAGAGATTCTTGTTTTCACAATATCTCCTTCTAAATGGCCTCTTTCAAAGTCTCGGCCTTCAGTTTTACCAGTGCCAGAAGAGCTTCTCTGTTGATACTTGCATTCTGAATAAGAGAATTCACCTGTGTGGGCAGAACCATCAGGGGGGCATTGTGTCATCTGCAATGGCCAGAACTTGTCTGACTGTAATGTAGGTGAATCAACATCCAAAGTTATGGTAAATACTTTCTTTGCAGTTCCACGACATCCATCATCATTCCCTGGGTGTGAAACCATAGGATCAAAGCAAGCTGAGTCTAATGTTGGAGATGATGAGTCCTTCTCTGATTTAGGTCTAAAATCAAGCTCAAGAGCAAAGTCTCTCTGAGTAGGATCAACACTGTCAGTGTGGTTGTTCTTATCAAACTGTGTATCCGATATGGAAAGATGAGAGTCGAAAATAATAGTGGTGATCTTCTTTGGAGGCGGTTCATCAGAAGAACTTTTTTCATCTACATCTGCAACAACATAGTGCTTGGCTTCCAAAAGTTCCAATCCTGATCTCTCTGTGGTCTCACCATGAACAACTGAAACTGAAATGCCTTGTGCCAGTGGTCTCTGGTTGAGTTTAGTTATATCAGAGTCCAGTACTATGGTTACGACATGCTTTGGTCTGTGGTCTTCTCTTATTGCAGGTCCAGTTTCATCCATTTCTACAGATTCATACATAGACTGCTGCTTATCTGTGTCTTGGGATGGTGGGAGATTCTCAACATCTGTTGGTGCTTTTTGTGTTGAGCCAGATGAACATGATACATCGGGTGTTCCTATTTTTTTCTCACTGGCTATGATTTTTACAATCTTATGATCCATGTCATTCACTGTTCTGTCAGTGGCCACCTGCAAAACAAGTAAACATGTCCACTATGGCCCAATATTAACAATAATAAAATTGAATTATTATCATTTTTAAAGTGTCTGAATCAACATAGCACCACACAAATAAAAAAATTAAAAAATATATCTTATTTATGGACTTTTCTACTTTTCATTTATAAAAAAAAAGTTGAACATGACACAGGAAGGTCTCAAACCTGCATCTCTGAAAGCAAATGCCAATTATGTTGTGGGCACAAGCAATGCCCACTGTGCCAGGGTTATTATAGTTTAAAATAGCTTACATTTGTAGTTTTTGTTTTCTATTTTATTTTCAATTCGTCCAATTCTAATTCGTTTATTATAGTTTTCATTCTTTGACTTAGTTTTTTTTTTTTTTCTTCCTTATGAGTATTTTATGGTTGTCTAGATGAATCCACCCAAAAGAAAGACCAAGACAATAGGGATGTAACTACTGATATCATTTAAATATGTTTAACTCTGCTACATTTCTCAGGGTCATCTAGTGTCATTGCCATATAATGACATTTTTATGTTCAATATACTTTATTCACAGCAGCGCTATCTTTGATTTTTAATGGGAATGACAACGAGGCTGTGAGGGATAGACGTACAGTCTCATCAATGGGCTGTATTGTAGTTTAAAATGTTTATGGATAGTTCAGCAGACAAAATATTGAAATAATATCTTTCTGAGAAGTAGACAAAAAAAAAAAAACTCCATACAACATGAGTTGTGGAAAATCAGATGTGATCTAGTTTTTTACAGGTTTGTACCATGCATGCCACTGAAGAGATGGTAAGTCTATCCCTCAAAGCCTCGTTGTCATTCCCATTAAAAATCACAGATGGCCCTAGCGTGAATAAAGTCTATGAAGGTGGATTATAAGAGTTTCAAATTAAAAATATATGGTGTGATTAAAACTATAATTAATATGTGGTCGTTTTTATTTTATTTTAGTTCAGTTTTTCCAATTCAGTGTTTGTTTTAAGTATAGATAGTAACATTACTATGGGCCAAACCTTCCAAAAAGGCTCTTATGAAAACTCAGTTTTCTGTTCCAAGACGCCATCAACCAGAACAGAGCAGAATAAAGCAAATAATGCAGTTCTGACATCAGAAAATTGCCTAGGTAAAGTGGTGTGCTACACAGCAAAATTTGTAAAAAACAAGCACTTAAAACAGTGAGGTGGCAATCTACACGAATGGCCTTGTACATGCAGCATAGAATGGGTACTCCGTTTAGAAGCAGAGCAGGCTTTAGTGATTCTATGCTCATTCCATGGTGGTAAACGATGTGGACTGAAGTGTACTCAGTGACTTCACCCCGCAAATCTCAGAACCAGACCCAGAAAGAGAAAACCAAGTGTATGTCTGTCAAGGAATATAGACATTGTTTCCTCTTCACATTGAATAAAGCTTCATTAAGCCTATAGCGGAGCATTAATGGGTGCCATACATAATTATATAATGGAACAAAACTAATTTCAGCAAAATAAGTAAATATGTCATGAGCTATTTCTGACTAGGCTCCACAGATTCCCTCTTTGCAGCTGTTTGACATAGGCTTCAATTTCTAGAACGTTCTATCCCCATCTTTCTTCTCACTTGGACCTACATAACAAAAAGATAAGCTCCACCCATGAAATTATAAAAAAAACATAATTATATGTTTTTATAAAATGTTAATAAAATACACTAAATTTTATATATATATAAAAAATGAATAATTTACAGTAATCCCACAGTAGGTAGCTCTGTGTTTCAAAAGGTGTGACTTTTGTTCAAAACAATAGAAATATAATGTTTACCAAGCCCTGAATTGTAATGCATACACTAAAGAACACACCCTTATAATCTAGCAAGTTAATATTGTTTAGGCTTTGCACACACTTGCTCTTCCATTCTTACAAAGATAGTCATAATTATTATAATATTTATTACATTGCAATTAACTTAATTATTTAACATTATACATCTAAACTGAAAATGTGTGTTGGCAAAGTTGAAGATTAACCTGCTAAACTTGTTAGTTTTTAAACATCACTAACATGAACTGAAGTGAGATCCTCTGGGGATAGAGTTCAGTACCTCATTCCACTCTACAATACATTTAAGTGGCTCAGAGTTCCCTCCCCAAGTCGCCTCATCTTCCAGGGTCTTCTTCAGGGCTGATGTCTTTCCAAACAGAGTCTGAATGTCCTGGGAAAGAGAAGTCTGACCTTCTGGAGTGCAGGATTTCAGTAGGCCATCAGTTAGTTTCTCAACCTCCAGCAGGTCTCTGCCCTCTTGTTCTACAGCTTGAATCAAGGCCTACGGAGAACCCATCAAGGCAGTTCATGTAACCAATACTTAAAAATGAAATTTTTCATTACTTACTCATCCTTGTATAGTTCCAAACCCGTATGGGACTAAATTTCCTCTGTGGAACACAGAAAGTAAGTCTCAGCCGCCATTTACTTGTTTGCATCTTTTATTTATTTCCATACAAAGAAAGTAAAAGGTGACTGAGGCTATCAGCTCCAACCATTTTGCCACAAATCTTCTTTTGTGTTCCATGGAAGAAAAAGTAAAATATGATGTGTCAAATTAAATTGAAAATTGCAAGGTGACAATAATGGTAATGATCTGATATGAAGAAAGACAGGACACATGGTGGTGTTGCATTGAGACACTGAATTTAACATTGTTAAATTCAAATCGTGTGTGTGTGTGTGTGTGTGTGTACCTTTAGAGCACTTGGGGCTTGACAATCACCCTCTATCTGCTTCTGCAGAAAGTCCAGACTCTCATGACTATGTTGCATTAATAGTGCACACCTCTGCTCCTTGTTTGCATCCTCACTAAGACTTGCACACACACCCTTAACAAACACAATGATACATAAATATATTAAAAACATTCTGAACTCTTACAGACCAGAAGATAAAAATGTTTGAGAAATTATCCAAAATCATTCAACTGCACAACGTTCAACTACACATTGACCTTTGAAACAAAGTATTGAAAAACATTTTACACTTAAAGACCCTTTGGTTCTCAAGTTACTAACATTAAGATCTTTGACAAGACAGGAAGCATTGTGTTCTAAGGTGCTCCAGGATGGATCAGTCCAGCTGGGGTTGTATGTGGCCAGATCCTTGTATTGGGCTCTCTGTGCAGAGAGGGCAGGGCCCAGTTCATGTGCTTTCAACAGAAGGTCTCGGGTCTGCTCGAGGGCCTTTTGCCTCTTAGCCAGGCCAGGCCATGGGAACAGCATAGGCAGTTCTGCCGCCAGCACCTGCAAATCGCTCATGGCCTGCTGCATCTGGCACTGACAGGAGTAGAGCTCCTTATCATTCTGCAAGGATCTAAAACAACGAACATAACAAATCAAAAAGGATGAAAACATATGGAATAGAACATCAGCGCTAGCTTGTGATATCTAGAGATAATATTGTTTAATGACATAGTTTGTTATACAACTCTTAAAGAGATAGCTCACCCAAAATTAATTTTCGACGACAGTGTTTAAACCCATGTTTGTCAGAAGCACTATGATAGGTGTGGGTGAGAAACAGATCAATATGCAAGTCCTTTTTAAGTCCTCTTTTACTATAAATTCTCCTCTTTGCCCTGTAGGTGGCAATATGTAAGAAGAATTTGAATCACCAAAAATAAAAGAAGAATATCATATCATACCTATCATTTTGATTTTAAAGATATGGATTTAAACACTGGAGTCGCATGTATTATTTTCATGCTGCCTTTAAGCACTTTTAGAGCTTCGAAATTTTGGTAACCATTCACTTGCATTGAATGGACCAACAGAGCTGAGATATTCTTCTAAAAATCTTAGTTTGTTTGTGTGTGTTCGGCAGAAGAAAGTCAGTCACGCACACCTTGGATGATTCTGGGTGAACTATTCCTTTAAAATACATTGCATTTAAATGCTTATAGCAAATCTAATGCCAATAATGGAAGTGAATGCATTTTGAAAATGGCCTCTTTAAACTTTTCAACCAGGGATCCAATGAAAGTTGAAGTGTTACAGAGAATTACAAAGAAAATTGCTTTTTAATATTGGATTGGATGAGTATCCTAGTGGGGTAGTCCCTGGGTCTTCAAAGATTGAAAACCCCTGGTCTATGTCATTACATTTAAAGAGCAACAAAGACTTTCTGAATATGTACAATTTTTTGGTTTACTGTATATTTCACATTTGCTAGTCATAAAATGTAAATAAATATCTAATTTTAAAGATTGTTTCACCCAAAATGTTCAATTCTATCATTTACCCTCATGTTACTCAACCCTGTTTGACCTTTCTTCCATGGGACACAAAAGGAAACATTAGGCATGTTAGCCTCAGTCACCATTTACTTTTTTTTTTTCTTCTTTCATATGAATGGTGACTGAAGCTCAAATTCTGCCTAAAGAACTGTGCAAGATGTGTAGACATGTACCTGTGCTGTCTGCCTGCAGATTTCAAAAGAGTTTCCCACTGTTTCTCTAAACTCCCATGGGAGTCTGTGACTTCCTGTCTGTCTCTGTCCTCTAGAGCTTGTGCTTGGAGGAGTCTCTGACCTTTCACCTTTAGGTTCTGTAGCCTGCTGTCTGCTTCAGGCTTTAGATTTATTACAGTCAAAAACAAACAACATGCTAGATTACAGGACTTCAACAAATTATTATTGCATCAGATTACAAGGGTTTACAATTATGGTAAATCTACATAAGAATGCAAAGTATAACATTCAATATACTGAAACATCACCACAAAAGGAAGAAAACTGTATTTTCAGAGTAATCAGGCTACCTGCTGTTGCTGTCATTTACAGATACATAAAAGCATAAAGAGATTTCTAACCTCACCAGAACAATGTTTTAGTTCCTTTTACATGGCCTCACAAACAAAAGCAAAACAAATTCTCCTCTTATTCAGTGCCGTTTATACTTTAATTTACTTCAGTGCATCAGATGTTTTTTTTTTAATACATGATGGACTGAAGTGGAATTTTGGATTGCTGTTATGTCATTTAAGAATGCATAAAACATATAACTAGTTACAAAGAAACAAATTCATTCTAGTCCTCAAAACTAAAAAAAGATTTCCGAAAACTCCACTTCATATTTCAGTTCAAGGCAATTCAAGGACACTGGTCCTTAAATAACAAACAGGACAAAGACAATAATTTTACCTGTACTGTTCCAAGTCTCTCCTCGAGTGTAGCCAGGGTGCTCTTTTCTACAGAAACCTGTAGATTACCCATATGATGTAGTTCTCTTGTCCAGGGGTAGGCCTGCTGCTTGAGGTCCCTAAAATCAGCTAAAAGAGCATTTTGTGTCTTGTCTCTGTGGGACTGTTCCTCTTTTTTGCCATTAGACTGAGATTGTGTTTGAGAACACAGAGTAGCCGCAAACCGAGTGTCTTTTGGTTGATGATCTTGTGTTTTATTAATCCAGGGCTTGAGGTGATTTGGGTCTTGGACCACCTGGGAACTTTCAGGGTTGCTGTGGTTCAATGCCTGCTCTCTCTTTTCTATGATCAGCTCTCTGGCTGTGCGGATGCTTTCTTGAAGTCGAGCTCCATCTTCAGCCAGCACATGTAGGTTTTCTGGACCAGCAATGCTGGCTAGAAGACATATCTGCTGCAGCAAAGCCTCAATCTGTTCTGCCTCTGCTTGCAGCTGCTCTGATAGGAACTGGCAGTCAAAAAGTTTACATGATGGTTTGAATGACTTAAAAGTACCAAATGAGCACCATGTTTGTTGTGAGATAGATGACTACTGAACAGCTGTGTAAGATGCATGTAGAGTAAAATGGGTCAACAATTTAATTTCACCACAATAACATTTTAAAGACCCCATGAAATCTTTAAACAAGTGCTTTTCCTTTCACGTGTGTACACATTTCCTAATGAAATTTTGGCCAGGACATATCAGAGGGCCTCCCCTTTTGTTAAATGGGTGGCTGTGGCTCAGGTGGTAGAGCAGGTCGGCCACCAATCGCAGGGTTTGCGGTTGGGCAAGACACTGAACCCGAAGTTGCTCCCAATGGCAGGCTAGCGCCTTGCATGGCAACTCTGCCGTCATTGGTGTATGAGTGCGAGTGTCTGTGTGAATGGGACATTGTAGGTTAAGGTTAAAGCCACTAAGGTTAAAAAAGGCGTTATATAAAAGTGCAGAACATTTACACTTTACCATTTAAATAGCAAATAGTATTTTGTTTATGTCACAGCAATGAATCATTATATGCTACTCATTAATAATAGTCAGACATAGATGGTGTAGGGGGAGCAGGGATTCTAATTCTAGAGAGCATATTCATTTTAAAGATGAAAAACTGTACAATTTAAATGTTTAAATATGCTAAAATGTAATTTTGTCAACTTTTAGAAGTTCACTAGCATACAGATAGTCTCAAAGTTTAAGGACACGGACTAAAAGTCACAAAACCTCTGAACTTGTCTTAATGGCAAGATGTTCACCTGGATTCTGTTGAGGACATGTGGGCTTTCAGATGCAGTCAGTGTGCTAAGAGCATCTGTGATGGTGTGGATGGAGATTTGATGCTCTGCTATTTTAGACGCCACCTGCGCTTTGGCAGCCAACAGCTGTGTGAAGACATCTGTGGTCTCTGAAAAGAGATCCTTCAGCTCTACCATTCTCTTCCTTAGCTGGCTTTCAATAACCTTTATAAATGAACAGAAATTAATTTATTGGAATATGAAGAGTGGCATATGTGTCTGAATCAGAGGCATTAGAGTCATTTGAGAGAATGAATTTTCATAAGACAGCATTAATATAATGATGTAATTAAATCTGCATGTGAAAAAATTTAATATATTACACTCACGGAGCACTTAATTAGGAACACCTCTACACCTACTTATTTGTGTGATTATCTAATCATTAAATTGTTTGACAGCAGTGCAGTACATAAAATAATGCATATACGGCTCAGTTAATATTCACATGAATCATTAGAATGGGAAAAAATGTGATAGACAATGGCATGATTGTTGGTGCCAGAAGTTTGGTTTGAGTATTTCTGTAACTGCTGATCTCCTGGGATATTCACGGCCAACAGTCTCTTGAGTTCACTTAGAATGGTGCCAAAAACAGAAAACATCAGGTGAGTGGCAGTTCTGTGGACGTAAATGCCTTGTTGATGAGAAAGGTAAATGCAGAATGGACAGATTGGTTCGAGCTGACAGAAAGGCTACGGTAACTCAGATAACCCCTCTGTACAATTGTAGTGAGCAGAATAGCATCTCAGAAGGAACAACACATTGAATGTTGAGGCGGATGGGCTACAACAGGAGAAGACCATGTTGGGCACTTTATTAGGACCATAGTGCTCCTAATAAAGTGCTCAGTGAATGTAAGTTTACTGAAGTCTTGGAGCATCACCTGCAGCTCCAGTGGGAACTCTCGACACTGCAGCAGCACCTGGATCTCTGAAGATCTGCGATGGAAATGTTCAATGTTCTCTTCTTGAGCCCCCAGCTCATCCTGCTCAAAAACATTACATTTCACACAGATGCTGTCATCTTTGACTTGAGAATTTTTTCCAACATTACTTATTTCCCAGGATCTACAATAACCAAAACAAGTTTTTATCAAATACTTCACAATTTTTGTGGAGATCATCAATGATGATGTCATATATAGTCACTTAAATCATAGCAAATTCATGTATATGCAAAATGTCCATAAGTGTTTGCTTATTGACATGCTAGAAGTAAACATGATACTTATTGTGTTTTAGTTATGATGGAGTCGACTCAAAACCTAGATATCATCTATAAATTTCACATTGGTCTCTAAATCTAAAATGTAAGTTTATTTGACAACTGTATCTAAAATTGTTTGCCAGCTGACACAGTTTTTACCTGCATGACAGACACGTCCTGCTCAGTCTGAAATGGTTGTGTCTGAGCAAGTGTCATCAGCTTTTGGGCGGTCCATCCCTCCACCTCTCCAGCCAATAGGAGGAGAATTTCCCAAAGAGAAAAAACAGCTTGAAGATTGTCTAAATGACAGTCAGTCTTCTCAGTGACCTGGAAGAAAATGGCAATAACATAAAACCTGTGCGAAGTCAAATATGCGGATCATGGATGGTCCGCTGTGGCGACCCCTATCGGGAGCAGCTGAAAGAAGAATGCCAAAAAAAATAATACAAAAGAAGTTTGTGACCAATCAATCATTTGAAAGAGTCCTTTGATACTTTAGCAGAACACACATGAATGTGGTTTGATAGTTTTAAAATTATTAATCGAATCAGGTGATTACAAATACAATGGCGCTACTGAGGGTATACATACATCAAGCCAGCGATCCATGAGACTGTCAGCCTCACTCTCAAATGGTACATCTGCACAGTCTGGGATCCTTCTCATGAGAGACTGGAGCTGTCTGCACACGGCTCTGAATTCCTCCACCCCATCCCAAAGACCATTAAGCTCTGACTTTATACTGGTCACCTGGGCACATGCACAAAATGTACAGTAAATAGTCATACATTTATTCACTACCAATCACTACAACTTTGTTTAAATCATCTGTGTTTATTTTATTATACCCCACATTATGCAGTATATACTGCCATCTAGAGCGCATCAGTGGAAGTCCTGAAGATGATAGAATTTTCTGCACTTGAAGAATAACTACGTACCTTACTGATCAGTAGATGTAGGTTATCTTTGCCCATGTAGGATGCCTGATCAGCGGTGGTCTGCTCAGCTCTGTGCAAAGTACTGCCCAAGCGATTTCGACAGCTTTGGAACTTCTTCAGCAATTCAGTCAAAGAGGCACACTGCTCACGACTGTAATAGAGACATGGATTAAACATCTCTATTTGCCATATATAGTATATGCTGTCAGAAGACAAGTTCTGCATGTTTCCAGTGAAATAGCATTTCATGTGCCCCTTTTCCACAGACAGAGTGATGGTGCCAGAAAACGCTTCGACACTAGCCCCTAAAACTGCTGGTCTCAAACCAGGAACTGCTAACAGAGGCCGGTGATAATGTGGAATAGAAGGATAATGTTGGCACCAAGTTAAAAAAATTATAACAAAGGAAGCTAGCTAATGCTCAATTCAGCTTCCAACCCATCCAGTTCACTTACCTCTCCATAATAGCTGTATGGGCATCTTCCCACTGTGTCTGCAGCTCACTGAGGCCAGTGTTTGAGGCATTTGTATCTCGTAGATCCCTAATTTCGGAGCGTAGTGCAACCAGTTTAATTTCCATGTCTGTTAGGAAATGAAACCTAGTGCCAAAGAGTAAAAAAGAAAGACATTCAACCATCGGTACTAATGTAAAACTGATCAAATACAATTTTGATCTTTATTCAATTCTGTTAAACAAATAAGAAAAGTCCTACTAAAGGTCATTCCAGTGTCATTTACCTGTGTTGTAGTGCCGGAAGTGTGGGCTCCTTCAGCCCGTATCTTTCCAGTGCCACCAGCACCTCTTTTAGTGTGACCTGCAATGTCATCTTTCTAACAAATGCTCTCTCCTTCTGTTCTCCCTGATCTCTTCCTTTACCACCTCTTTCAGCTCGCCTCAGCCCTGGAGCCAGTCTGGCCTCAACCTCTTTAGCAAGCAGAGCCATAGCTGATACAATCTCATGACAGTTGCCTAGTTTGTCATCCAGAGCTATCCTCATGCCGGCATCATCCATTGCTTGATCCAGCCGAACTGATTCTTCTCTGGCCTGTTGAAAATTTTGCTGAAAGGCAGGCAATCTGGAACTGCATTCTTGTGCAGAGGCTGAGGTGCTCTGAGCTGCAGTGAGGTCTTCATTTGCCAGCTGGAGATGGGATAGGAGCTTCCCAAGGGCCACAAGGGATGACTCAGTCTTTCCCAGACGTTGCCTTAGCTCCTCCAAGCATTTTGTGTGGCTGTGGAGAGTTTGCTGCAGAGGGAAAGCTTGGAGCTCAATGTGACTCAGATCAGCAGGGTCACTAATTAAACTTTCACTCTGATCGAAGAGAAACAGCTCTTTCTCGATACTTTCATGTAGATGCTGGACAAAGAACAGAAAGGTAGGATTGTAAAATCTGTAAAGCATGCAAAGTGCATCAGTTATGCAAAGTGTATCATACTTATGTAATACAGATCTGAATGCATGTTTTCCTGGCCTACGAGGAAGCAAAAATCACAACATTAAAAAGTAGGGTTGACTAGTGTCCTACTTTTCCCAGGAAAGTTTTAGAACGAGAGCTCCCACAATTTTTGACCAATGAATTTCCAAGACTTTTCCATTAAATTTCCAGTTATTCATGATTATTGGATTTAAAACAATCAGAAATAGCCATTTATACTGTCTTGCCCTGGAACCATTAGCAGCAGTAATAAGAAAGGAGGATGATTTTCCAGGGGTGACAGCGGTGTGATGAATAAGCTTTTACTTAACCCGGATGATATTTTATTATTCATCTCCGACCCCACTAGATCTATGCCTTGCCTCCACAGAATTATCAATTCCTTTTCAGAATTTTGGGGATACAGAGTTAATTGGTCTAAATCTGAAGCGTTGGCTCTGACTGCGTACTGCCTAGTAACAGCTTTTCAGCCGTTTGCCTTTCAATGGCCCAAACAGGGCATTAAGTATTTGGGCATTTTATTCCCAGCAAATTAGGATTGGAGTTAATTTTGTCCCCTTAATAAAAAGGTTTTCAAGTGATGTGGGCAGGTGGGCTTCATTACATTTATCAATGAGTGGAAAGGTTAATGTTATTAAAATGAATTGTATTCCAAAATTCAACAACCTACTTCAATCTCTCCATGTAGGTGTCTCTTATTTCTAGCAATTTGATATTATAGCAAAGTCATTTATTTGGAATGGAAAGCGTCCCATGTTACATTTCAATAAGTTACATAGGCCAGTTGACAAAGCTGGGCTAGGCCTACCCAAGATTTTGTTTTATTATTATGCATTCGGTCTCAGACATTTGGCTCATTGGTCACATCCACCTGAGAGAGCCCCTCCCTGGTTTGAAATTGAACAAAGTTCTTGCCCCATTTTACTATTACAAAGCCTTTCTATTAACCTGTTGATATGCATTTCCCCACATGCAGTGGTGACGTCACTCTGCTTACATTTAATATATAATTTACCGTCTATATATGTAATGAATTAACAAATTATACATCTTTTCAAAGGTCTGAGGTTTCAACATTGATATCCGATCTCTGTTTCATGATAGCAATTATCCAGAAACAGCAATTTAGTTATTTGTGCCAGGAGTTCAAATGAAAATATGCAATATCAAAACGGGACTTCATACCTTTTTTATGAAAACACGATCGCTGAATGAATCCAGTTCGCCACACTTGGGTCAATTGTCCATGGCAAGCGTTCATTGAAAAACATTCAATAGCACTTTTTGTCCATAAAAGTGATAAATCTGAGAAATATTGATATATTCTCCATTGTTTACATACGATCTCGCCTGAAAGAATTAGCCTTCGTAGTCATTCTTCAACAAACTTTGCAATCTGAGCAGCATTCATGTTGTAAAACTGTATATTATCTTATACATTAGAGTCCCATAAACAAAATGGACATGTCTCCAAAGTCTATTATTTTTTTTTAAATGCAGCATAGTTTTATTCATAATAGCCAAGCAGTGCAGTCAGATTTTGTGTCGTCTTGAAAGGCGGAGCCTTAATTTTACTCTGTACAATATTAGAAATGTCCATTACTTTTCCAGACCTGGAATTCACATCATATTAAAATGTCCTGATATTTCCAGGTTTTCCATGACAATGGGAACCCTCAAATTATTCACATTACAATTTTTACTTATTTGGAAATCGTCCTGCATTTTAAAATGACACAATCAAAATGTTACAGTACTAGATTTTCTAAAACACAGGATTTCAATTAATTCTGGGCATTTGAAAGGGTGTAAAATACAGTATTGTCCCAGGAAAACCATGAAATCCAGACCAGATTTACATGCATGTAGATGAATTTGGATGTTGTACCTTTAGGTCTTCATGTAGAGTTTTGGCATCAGCAAAAGTAAAGTTTCTAATATTCACAGGATTTTGATTGATTTGTTTCAGCTGATCTGAGATCAGTCTAATCCGAATATCAGCTGACTCCAGCAGCACTACTGCAGTTTCAAGGGACTTCATTCTGAGCAATGTAAAAAAAATAACATTGGTGTTATTGGAGAGCACTGGTTCAGTTCCAACCATGATATATGCAATCACTTCAAAGCAGGTGGGCCCTGGCCCACACAGTTGTTACTCATACCCACCCAGTTACAAAGAAAAATATTGTGTAGCCTAATATCACTCTCATTTTAAATCTGCCTTTAAGGCCCACTCATTTTAAATTGACACCCCCAAATCTGCATAAGCCCTGATTCAAAGAGAGGGTTAGTACATTCTATGCTAAACATTTAATTTGTTACAGAGTGCAGAATTAACATGAATTTCAGAATTGCTTAATATTGGAATGCCTCCCCTTTGCTTTAATGAACTCGAGATGGCATGATTCTCACAAGTTGTTTCAAAAGCAGATTGGAGAATCTTTCAAAGAGCATCTTTTATACTTCAATGGAAGCAAGGAAATAAGACCTAAAAATAGTGCACAATCTTAAATATTTATTTTTCATTTTACATCATAGCATCTCTTTTACTGGTTTTAATTGGATTTAGAATCCCATATTTTCAGTGTGATCTCAGAATTTGGACCACACTGTATAAAGGCCTTAATATTTATTTTAGGTGTTCCATTTAACTTGATAAAATCAACTAACTTCCTCAGATAATATTGCCAAAGTAGGAAAATATATCAATTTATAATCTAAAGGCAGTGACTCGCACATGAGTGGCAAAATACAGTTTACCTGCTCTGAGGTTCCTGTAGAGTAACTTTTAATTCCTGAGTGGAGCAGGGGTTGATGATGGTCCTCTCGGGTATCTGTTTCATCTCCACAGTTTTGGTATGGACAATGGCCTATGAGTGAGTGAGTGAGTGAGTGTGAGAGAGAGAGACCGAGACCAAAGCTGCAGTTATTACAAATGAGGTGAAGGACCACAGAACATCCGAACACGCTCCTCAGCAGCCCTAGCCAATATTAGCAGATTAACTATTTTGAGCTGTCCATGTGCTTAAGGTCAACAACAGCCAATGAGAGCTAATGAGATTAAGGTTAATCTCTGTGTTTGACTACAAGCACAACAATTGACCACATCACCAAAACATGCCATGTTAACATCAGGCAAATTGAAAGCCCACAGACACAAGTTCCTGTCAGGATAAAGTCATGCAGGATATATGTTAGTGTGAGCAACTGGTAAAAAAATACTGCACAGGTAATATACTGTATAGATAAAGAAACACAGTGTCACACATGTAACACATGAGCGCATGTACCTGTGAGTGGTTAGGGTCATCTAGTTGTCCAGTCTCTCTCAGCAGGATGCGACCCTCGACTGCTCCACCCCTGCGGAGAACACACACACGTGCACACAAACACACAAATACATAAGGGACCACCTGGCTGAGTTTTAGCCAAGCATATACCAGAAAATATTTCACAGATACAAACACAGATATCTTCAGTAACACTTTGTAATGAGTTTATCATGAAGAAGGAAAAAAAAAAAACAATATTGATACAGTCGTATGCAAAAGTTTAGGCACCACTGTCGCTCTGATGGTCAGTTTAAATGAACCGGTTCAAAAAGTCGAATCGTTTGAAAGCGTCCAAGAAGTGGCCGCGCGGTATTTTATGTCTTCTTTTTGCAATAAAATACGTGTTTACTTCCTGATTTTTTTTTTTTTTATTTTTTTTACTGTTAGTTAGCGTTTTATTGCCAGTGACAGATAAACGCTATTTGAATAAGAATTAATCATTAAAAGACTCGATTCAAAAGGATTCATTCATTCGCATGATCGAAATCAAGAAACGAGTCTTAAATACTGTTAATGCTGATGGCGATAATCATCAAATCAGACCTCTTTTTACTGTTTTATATAAACTTTTAGAATACTGGCCTAATACCTAAAACAAAAATAAACTTTTAAATAGAGACACAAAAAATCAAATTACTAACAGGCGGAATCGAGGTACATTTGGGCTCTTTTTGACAGTCATCTGTTAACGCTTTTCAGAAATAGTAGTAATCGGTGGATTGCAAGCTAAAGCAAAGTGATTTTGTTTGTTTGTTTGGGGGAAACCATCACTACGCTTACTGTCATATGTGGTAACAAATGCTGTTATATTGTCATTGCTCATCATATTTTACTAATGTTTATTGCCTTACAAATAGCAAAGACAACTATGCTGTACTGTCACAGTCTGGTATGAAATTCATGAACCAATAAATATTGTCATACTGTATGCCAATAATTATAGGTAGCCTATTTGAATTTGTTTATGACTCCTACAACACCCCCTACCTCAGGAAGACTATAGAAGTTTGTTGTTGTTTTTATATTCTGTATGGAGGATTCAACTTTCATTCCTTTTTTTACACTTCATACTTTTTTATTTACCATTACATACACTTTGTCTGCGTTTTACTTGCACAATTTTCTGCAGTGTCAGTGTTCTGCCGTAAGCTTCGTCTTCAGCATTTCAATGCCTCGTATACCCTATGCAAGCTTTGCAAATTACATATAAACGACTTGTCTTGACACAAGTTCATCAGGGGCCCTAAAATTGCATCCTCATGCAGGCCACATGGAGGCAGCATTGAGCTTCTGTACGACTTTCCAACATGAATTTAAACAGAACTCCAAAAAAGTTATTTTTCACAATTCTTATCTATTTAACTGAACAGTCACATTCATAGAAATGTAATCTATCTTGATTAATATTAATTTATCAAAATACTATTGATCATTTACTGTATGTTAGTTCATATTGCATTAATTAATATGAACATATCCAACTTTTAATATAAAACGTGCATTAGTACATTATGGAACATATATTATTAGTATAGTATGTTATTGAATACAATCCCATTGTAAAGTGTCACCATTGAGGATTTATTTTTTTCTGTAGTGATCGATGGAGTTTCCAAAGCTTACCCCTCATGACAGGCCAGTGTTGTCTACAGTGGACAAGCACACAGGTGGAGAACCACTGCGCATTATCCTGAGCAGGTTTTCAGAGGTCAAGGGTGTCACCAATCTCACCAGGAGCATCTTGATCCTCTTTGCAGGGTTTTAATGTTTGAGCCATGTGGTCACTACAACATGAATGGGGCCCTGATGGTCAGAAGTGAGTTGCCAGAGGCTGATCTTGGGGTCAAGATCAGCCACTGTTCATGAACAATGAAGGGTACAGCACCATGTGTGGACATGCTGTCATTGCACTCAGATGGTTTGCAGTGGATTATGGCTTGATTAAAGCATCCACTTCCCCAGAGACACACATAAACATGCACTGCCCCTGTGGCTTAGTGAAGGCTTTGGCTCAGTATTTTGATGGGGAAACTGGGCCTGTCATATTCCACATTGTCCCAGCCTTTGCTTTTGCTGCATATGAGCAATATGATCTGATCAAGACAATATTATCATGATAGTTTGAAGGTTTTACAGGCCCTTTAGTCTGACAGACAGATAGTTTGAAAGACTGATAGATAGTATGTAGCTAGGCATTGCTAGCATGTTTTAGTATGCAGCTAGGGGTGCTTCTCCATTCTGAAATTGTGCATTCTCGTTTCCTCACTCCCCTGTCCTCGAGCCCATGACCCGGAAACCGGTCAAATTCTGCCATCATTAAGGACGTATCAATTCTTTAAATGCACCACGATGAGGCAAAGACAAACTATGAAGGAAAGGAAGCTTACTTACTCTATATCGACGAAGCACAAGAGCATCCTATGCGGAAGACTGTTTGGTCCATGCACCTGGCGCAGGTAAATTCTACTCCCACTTCACATCTGACACAAGTTTTAATTGGTGTTTCAGATTTGCAGTTTAAATAAACCATAATTGTCACATACTTCAACAGTGCATCTTAAATTATTTGGATTTATTATGAATATAATAATAAGTTCAATAACATAATGGCAAGTGAACCGAGGTATTGCAGCTGTGCAAAAATCACTCTGAAGTGACACTTGAATGAGAACATATTCCATTCAACAAATTCCACCATCGATTTTCAAAAATCACAAGCACCCAATGTGTTGCTAGCATGTCCCTAGGCAATACTATCATGTTTCTAGGCATTTCTAGCACTTTCAAGCATTTCTATCTAACAAGTTGCGTCATTGCACGTATGTGTTAGCATGTAGCTAGCCATTGCTATCATGTAGCTATGTGTTGCTAACATGTTTTAGAAAATTGGGGCCTCAGAATAATATTATTATTATTATTATTAAGCTTAAATAGGAGATCAGTGAAAATGGCAAATGAAAATTCCACACGTCTTTGAAGGAACTGTTTAATTCTTTGTTGTCCTTTTTTTTTTCCTCAATGTAAATGTCTCTGTTGCAGGTTATGGGTCCATCGTTGTGGGTATAAGCAATGGTGAAGCTCTTTATGCTTTTGTGAGTGCTTATGAGTTCAGATTGGATGTCAGCAAGTCCCAAACCAGAGATTTAGTGGATGCAGCCGCTGCTGTGACTAATGCTGTGAAATCCCAGGTATTGAGCTGTGGTCAAATAAATCCATACCAGGATTTCATGCATTTTAAAATGTTTTTCTATTCACAAAGTTGAAATACTTGAATGAAAAGTTTGGCTGTAGTAATAGATTGTCCGTTGTCTCTGCAAGTTTGCCTTTACTGATTGCAAGCAGCAAATATTTGCAATAGAATTGTATACCTGTAGTGACAAAATGTTTTATTTGCACACATTAACTGCAAGTTTGCGTTGCTTAAAAGAAAGAAACATAAACCTACCATATTTCGCATTATCTTCTCTTTTGCCTGTTATTATTATTTTATTTCGTATTTACTCTGGATTGACTTTTGTAATGATCCTGTGATAGGTGACACTTGCACAATACTGTTAGTGAGGATATGGCCTTCCTCTATGGCACAAATCCTTACTGATGGCAAAGATGCATTCTCTGAAGAGCCCACTGCCAATGTGTGTGTTTGCTGACTCACAGGTAATGTACTGTGCCTTTGTTGTCCGAACTGACAATGCACAAATTCTCTGTACACAAGAAGTTTTGCACTTCAAGACTAAACACAATATGGAACAAACATTGGTTGATTATTACATTTCCATGATAGAACCTTTTCTGTGTTGTCAGGTGAATAGAAGCCCAACTGGGTCAGGGGTCACTGCTCGCATTGCTCTTCAGTTCAATAAAGGACTGATGGGGGGGCCTGGGTATCTCAGCAAGTACTGACGCTGACTACCACCCCTGGAGTCACGAGTTCATAAATTCAGCTTGTCTAATGTTAAAGGAGGCCATGTGTGAAGACTTCAACGCTGTGATCATGGACGTCACAGGTCATGCTCACTACAGCAGAGTGGCCAGTTTCACTCAGGAGTGAGATGACCCCCTGAGTGGAGGCTCCCTCCTGCGTAGAGTCAGTTAAGAGGTTACAACATATATTTCTGCTTGAATGCAGGTACAGTGTTAGACTACAGTCTCTTTTGTGAGTTCAGGTATATTTACAAACTGTTACATGAGAACAAGTAACTCTTCCAATGTAGATTCTTTGTAAATGACAACACATTCAAACAGTGAAATAAATGCTGTCTGTGACTGTAGCTTGTCACAGTACTAGTAAACCAGCAAGTCTGTTCGATTTGATGTTCTAAAGAATTCTTCTTTCTTAAATGGCAGTTTCATAACAATTTAGAATACATTATTTTGTATTTTATGTCAGTTTAAGAAAAAAAGTCATGAAATTGACCCTCTATTCATGTTGGTGTGATCTTTTAATTGTTAATTATGATCATCAAACAAACGCCATTATTTTATGCTTTTGTTTGCCATTCATTATAGAGAAGCAAGTTAAACTGATCAGAATGAGCATTATTGCAAAGTCTCTACAGAGTGAGGGGGAGGTGTCTTGTACTTGAGGATGCTTTTTAGGCCTATCCACACAGATGCAGGATCGTTGGCTGAAAACTTTTTTTTTTTTTTTTTTCAGCTTTTAAGAGTAGCTTCTTTCAGTCACTCTGATTTCCTTAGTAAGTGTGTTCTTGGCATGGTTGTACAATGTTTTATCCCCACTTCTGTAAGCATCCTCTTTGGCATGACGAAGCTGTCTGAGTTTTCCTGTAAACCTTGGTTTATAGTAATTGAATGATAAAAATGTCTTGGTAGGGATGCACATATCCTCACAGAAAATGATATGTTGTATTTTGACAGTTCACAGGTGAGGCTAGATTTATTTAAATCTCCCAGAATAATGATAAGAGAGTCTAGAAGTTGTTGCTCCATGTCTGTGAAATTATCAGCCAGCTGTTGCAATGCTGCATTAGAAACACTCACCAGAATAAACCAGGAAAACTCCCACAGCGAGTAGAAAGGCTTACAGTTAATGAAGAGCTCCACTAAATTAGGACAGCACATCATCTTCAATGCAGTTACATCTGTACACCAACTTTCGTTGATGTAAAAGCATGTTTCACCTTAGTAAGTGTGTTCCTGGACTGGTTGTACAATGTTTTATCCCCACTTCTGTAAGCATCCTCTTTGGCATGACGAAGCTGTCTGAGTTTTCCTGTAAACCTTGGTTTATCATTATTGAATGATAAAACTGTCTTAGTAGGGATGCACATATCCTCACCGAAATTGATATATGATGTCACAATATCTATGAGCTTGTCCAGGTCTGTGACAGCAACCTCAAATACACTCCATTCAGAGCAGTCAAAGCAGGCTTGTAGTTCCAGCTCTGCTTCATTGGTCCCTCTCTTTACGGTCCTTACAACAGGCTTTGCTGATTTTACTTTCTGCTTAGGAGAAAATGAACCAGACAGTGGTCAGAGAGTCCTAAAGCTGCAAGAGGGACAGAGAGATTGACATTCTTTACAGTGGTGTAGCAGTGGTCCAATTTGGTCATATTTCTGGTGGGGTCGTGATGTGTTGTTTTTGTATTTTGACAGTTCACAGGCGAGGCTAGATTTATTTAAATCTCCCAGAATAATGATAAGAGAGTCTAGAAGTTGTTGCTCCATGTCTGTGAAATTATCAGCCAGCTGTTGCAATGCTGCATTCCAAACACTCACCAGAATAAACCAGGAAAACTCCCACAGCGAGTAGAAAGGCTTACAGTTAATGAAGAGCTCCTCTAAAATAGGACAGCACATCTTCAACGCTGTTACATCTGTACACCAACTTTCGTGGATGTAAAAGCATGTTTCACCGCCTCTCGTTCTCCCTGATAACTCTCTGAACAGCTGAAAGCCAGGCAGATGTAATGTCCAGGCAGATGTCCGGGATGGCTTCACTCAGCCAGGTTTCCGTGAAACAGAGCAAAATGATGGTGTAACAAACAAAAAAAAAACTAATAGAACGTTTAATTTTCTTCCATTTATTCTTATAAGAGTCATCTTACAATCTTACAATGGAAGGCTGTATTTTCATTAAATTATAAAAGTCCAATGGAGGTATCTTACATTGCAAAAAGGAAACTTTGTCACACCATACAACTAGGCTACTGATAAAAAAAAAAAAGTAGAGACTCCAGTCAGTAAGGAAGAACAGAATGGAGGAGTATTGCCATGATTCATTTTAAATACTACATTTCACATAAAGAAGTCCTCAAACAGAGAGACCAACACTTGACATCAGGAACTGCATAGAATCTGTACAATGACCGTCCACAGTGTTTAAGACAACATGGGCACCAGCGGCACACCTTTAAAAGGTCATTTTGAATAAGATTGTACCGGATATCACAATGCAATCATCTTCTAAAATGCCTTTTCTGAGATAAGCAATCCATAGCACTGGTTGTTTATGTCAGAAATATACCTTAAAAACACTCCTTATGTAACAATAAAAAGGGGCAACCCACCCCCACCCCAAAGTTGCAGTTGCTGTACAGGATTTTACAGACATATAATAACGTTGAACTATTTTCACTTGTCATTAAGCCTCTTTTAAATAACTATCCATTCTAACCTTTAATGAATCAGAAAAAAAGCAATTGGAATAGTTTGGAAATGGTTTACACTTCAGCATGTCAAGTGTCAAAGTAATGATGAAGTCAGTCTGCTGATTAATTATTACTGTAAGAGGAAAAAAAGGGGTTGACAACATTTGCTGTTTGCTATATATTGACAGGAAAGTGAGCTCTTGACTCATATCCTGTCAATAGCTGGCCTACCTGCAAGATTTGTCCGTTTATCATCCCAGTCTTTGTCCAGCACCAAGGCAACAAGCTCAGAGGAATTTATAGTGAAATTAGTTTCATTTGGCAACCACATTCTCTCATTTTTGAGAGTCCCTTCTCTCTGAATTTAGAAAGGTTCCATATTACAGTCACACAAGGTTTATGACAAATGAACTGTCTTTGGGTAAACATGCTTGCTCTCTCTCTCACCCCAGAGAGTGTAGTGTTTAATCTGAGGTGAGGTGCTAATGAGTATTCTGCAGACATTCACCACCAAAAGGCGGTTGTTTGGTTGTAATGAAGTGGATCCCAATAATATGCATCTCAGTACTTAAGCTTAATAGTTGTTCTGGTTGACTGCTGTTCAAAAGTTAAGCTTGGTAATTGGACGCTCCCGGCCAGTATCTGATGTCTGGCTGTTGATGCGTTTGCGATTGCGTTTCATCTTGGACAGATCTTTATCGAAAACCTCTCCAGAACGCAAAGCAGACACCAGGTCATCAAACTCGCCACCGTCGTCCTCTCCATTCTCTTTGGCCTTGCGAGCCTTCCTCTCTTTTTCCCGCTGTTCCTTGAGCTGAAAGACAAAAGAGAAGATTTGACAGTGAAAGAGGTTTTAGCACAGGGGAGAAGTATGAAGAGATTCATTATGAAGATAATAAATGTTACATTGTATATTACTCTTAAACAGTTTCAGAGGACTTGGGGTTTCCTTCCCAAATTCAAAGGCTTTTGTTAAAGGTTCATAGACAGACCTGAGCCTCCATCCGTACCCTGCGCTCTTCCTCCTCTTTGCGTCGACGCACATTCTCATTCTCCTGACGGGCCTCTGCAAAGGACTGCAAGAACTGGTCGAATATCCCAAAGAACTCATCAGGCTGCATCATATTAGAGTCCTCACCAAAGTGCTTCACTGCTTTTAAGAACTGGAGAACATAAAACATTGGTCAAATGAAAGGTATTCCCTGCTTTAACATTCATAGTAATGGCATGAGCCACAGACATAAGACGCAGTATAGGTATGAGGAGACAAACTTAATGGATGCAATTGTAATGCTTGATAAGGCAGCTGAAACAATCTTGACAAGGAGATTTTGAGATTTCTGTCTTTCCTCATTCAAGTAGAGAGCAGATGTACTTGAAAGACTGTTACCTACATTTGAAATCAGAAGTTTACATACACCTTAGCCAAATACATTTAAACTCAGCTTTTCACAATTCTTGACATTTAATCATAGAAAACATTCCCTGTCTTAGGTCAGTTAGGATCACTACTTTATGAATGTGAAATGTCAGAATAATAGTAGAGAGAATTATATATTTCAGCTTTTATAATTCTGTCGGATTGAGGTCAGGGCTTTGTGATGGCCACTCCAATATCTTGACATTGTCCTTTTTGCCATTTTGCCACAGCTTTGGAGGTATGCTTGGGGTCTTTGTCCATTTGGAAGACCCATTTGCAACAGAGCTTTAACTTCTTGGCTGATGTCTTGAGATGTTGCTTCAATATATCCACATAATCTTCCATTGTCATGATGCCATCTATTTTGTGAAGTGCACCAGTCTCTCCTGCAGCAAAGCACCCCCACAACATGATGCTGCCACCCCCATGCTTCACTGTTAGGTATGGTGTTCTTCAACTTGCAAGCTTCACCCTATTTCCTCTAAACATAACAATGGTCATTAAGGCCATACAGTTAAATTTCTGTTTCATTATACCAGAGGACATTTCTCCAAAAAGTAAAATCTTTGTCCCCATGTGCACTTGCAAACTGTAGTCTGGCTTTTTATGGTGGCTTTGGAGCAGTGGCTTCTTCCTTGCTGAGCAGCCTTTCAGTTTATTTTGATATAGGACTTGTTTTACTGTGGATATAGATACTTGTCTACCTGTTACCTCCAGCATATTCACAAGGTCCTTTGCTGTTGTTCTTTGATTGAATTGCACTTTTGCGCCAAACTATGTTCATCTCTAAGAGACAGAATTTGTCTCCTTCTTGAGCATTTGGAAATTGCTCCCAAGAATGAACCAGATTTGTGGAGGTCCACATTATTGTTTCTGAGTTCTTGGATGATTTCTTTTGATTTTCAAACAATATCAAGCAAAGAGGCACTGAGTTTGAAGGTAAGCCTTAAAATAACATCCACAGGTACACCTCCAATTCAGTACACCTCCTATCAGAAGCTAATTGTCTAAAGGCTTGACATCATTTTCTGGAATTTTCCAAGCTGATTAAAGGCACAGTTAGCTTGGTGTATGTAAACTTCTGACCCACATAAATTGTGATATAGTCAATTAAAAGTGAAACAATCTGTGTGTAAACAATTGTTGAAAAAATTACTCGTGTCATCCTCAAAGTAGATGTCCTAAACGACTTGCCAAATCTATAGCTTTATAACATTAAATCTGTGGAGTGGTTAAAAAAAGAAATAGTTGTAATGACTTCAACCTTTAACTGTACATAGAAAATAGCTGCTCAGGTGGACAATTTACAAAATGTAGAATGGTAGGGGAAGTTTGTTTGTATTCATGAAGAAAAGTGATACCTGATTGGACGATTTGATAATATTCATCAGGAATGTTTGGAGAACTTATAACCAAACTAGGGCTGGACAAATTAATGTGTTAAAAATGAATGGTTAATGCAGCATCCGTTTTTCTTTTACTTCCTGAAATTTCACGCATTAGGAAAAAGTTGCCCTGAGTTGTTCCTGCACTTTTGTACAGTTGGCAAAACTTTCTCTGTTTCATCCACTGTCTGTGGCTAACATTGGCATATTTACATTTTCAGGTGGTACACATTCAACTCAATCTGCCCATTTGATCCTATAATTTAAAAATAAATGCACTATATCTGCAAAAAAACAAACATGCACCTGGGCAGGCTGGGCAGCTATTTTCAATGTAAATAAGCAGCATTAAAGTACAGCTCCTGCCTACTTGAATGGGGAAAGACAGAAATCTCCACATTGGTTGGAAAATCTTATGATCAAAGAACATATTTCAAATTAGCAGTGATATCTGACAACAATAGCTATGTTTCCATTATCGTTTATTTAACCACATTTTGGGATATCACATTAAAAACTGCTGGATGGAAACATCATGATGCAAAAACAAATCTCCAAAATGCACATAAAAAATGTATCCGCTCACTTGATGTGGATACGTTTTTTATTTGATTATTTATAATGCAAATATGAACTATGAATTTATAAACTATGATGAAAACACATTTACCGAATAAACACCTGTTGAATTTAGTAGGAATACAAGATACGCATCAAAAAATTAATGTGACTGAATAATTAGTTCGTAACTGGACTAACCAGCGGACAAGGTTCAGGGTGCTTTGGTCACCCTGAAATAACGGTGTCTAGAAAATCCAAAGCCTGCAAAGAGATCGCAGAGCAAATAAGTCTAAAACAAACTTGAACTGTGCCAAAGAGTAGGTTTATTGACTCTTTTGAAAAATAACTTTTAGATTCACACGGTAAAGTCATAAAGATGGATGAATGCACACACATTGTGCTCCCAGAACTGTGTGACATGCTGTCATGGCCAGACATGAGACAAAGTTCTTTACAGTGTTTTATTTGTGTGCTCTAAACCACGAGTATTTTATTAATAAAAGAGATGGGAATGGAAATATGGGATGGAAACGTGGATTTATTCGCACATTATTTTTGCGTTATGGTTTTTTGCATTAATCAAATTCGCAACTTGGATGGAAACATAGCTAATGGTATCGCAAATTGTGCTTCCGTAGCTTCGATCATAATAAAGCCCACTATTTTTCAGTTTGGATCAGCTGATGCATATGCACTTTCTCGAGTTGACTGTTAGGTGATGTCTGATGTCTCTTTTACCTGTAAGACAGGACTTCCTTAAATATGTTGGGTGTTCCAATTTCTCCCATTTATGTTAATATCAGTGGTCCACATGGGCTAAATAGTCCCTGGCCTTATTATTATAAACAATTATGAATGTCTCTTCACCATAATGAATGTCTCTTCACCTGCCATCCTATGTTTCGCTAATTTTCACTCAAGAACATTACCAAGATGGTCGCCAAGTGAACTTGCTTGCATTAAAGGGACTTTTCATGATTGATTTGAGAAAATACTGTGTGATCCTAAGATCTCAAAGATCTCGCTCTAAACATTTATTCAACATACAAAATCACAAACAATGTGACAACCTTCACCTTTAAATTTTAGGCCACATCCTCATTAATGCGTTTTCAGTTGTAAACGGTTTGATTTTGCTATGTTTACACCTCTCATTCACACTGGAACAGCATTTTTCTCCACCGAAGACTTGCTATCTAGTACTGTGTACTTTGGAAAATTATGACGTTAGGAATACAGAGTTTTTAAACGAAAATGTATTAGTGTGGACGTGGCCTTACATGCAAAGCAAGAGTTGTTCTTTACTTGTTATGCAGACAGCCCCATAACAAACTATGGGAGTCTAACAAGTGGTGGTGGCGTAGTGGGCTAAAGCACATAACTGTTAAATCAGAAGGTCGCTGGTTTGATCCCCACAGCCACCACAATTGTTTCTTTGAGCAAGGCACTTAACTCCAGGTTGCTCTGGGGGGATTGTCCCTGTAATAAGTGCACTGTAAGTTGCTTAGGATAAAAGCATCTGCCAAATGCATAAATGTAACAAACTTCTAGTAAATGAACTGTATGACGCACTGCTAATTATACGAGAACCGGTAGCCAAGCTTAGTTGTCTTTGATGACCCAGATCTCTCCACTGACTGATTACAGCCTAAACACAGAGGATTGGAGTCTTGCCATGGCACTTCTGCTGCCTCGTGCCGTCTCACCACAGGGGAGGAGGCCTAACCTCTCCGCAATACCTTTGAAGTGCCTTTATCATTGCCATATGGAACAGCTCCTCCATGGGGCTATATGTGCCTGAGCCAAGGGGCATATTTTTATTTCTCTTTTTCCCTGCTTTTCTTATCTGTCATTGACATCAGACTGGAGACCAACGAAGGTTAGCCGTCTCAGAAGAATTTTTGTGTCAGGATAGGTCAAAAGGTCAGTGATCAGTGATTAACTGGACATCCAACAAATGACTAGTTGGTAATTGAGGTCCATTAGAAGTATTTATAGAACATGTGTGATGTTTATTTTAGTTTCTGTATTTTTAGCGATGTCTTTGCAATGCCACTGCACCACAACTCCTGTTTTTTGTTTTGTTTTTGGTGTGTTGCACCATGGCCATAGTGTTTTTAAGATTCAGTATCAAGTAAAAATAATTCCACTTTTAAAAACAGTAAACTTTTAGTTTTTAGTTTTATATTTTTTGTGAGTCCAAAAATGTTTTTTCTCTGGTTTGGCACTGTTTTTGAGCATCTTGCATCAAGGCCATTGCAACTCCTTTTTCACTATAAATCTTGAAATCTGCAGTCAAGATTTGTCCCCTTGACATATGCAGTCCTTGGCGTGATCATGAGAGATGCTCGATTACACAAGTGGTTTAATGGTCTTCTGAAGCGATTCGATTGGTTTTGGGTGCGAAACGTATGCATCACATATCACTTCAGAAGACATTAATTAAACCACTCAAGTCATATGGATTACATTTATAATGTCTTTTTGTCCTTTTTGGAGCTTAAAAGTATGGACAAACTAACACATTATACTGTATATCCTTCAAAAATCTTTGTTTGTGTTCTGCATAAGAAAGAACATCATAAGAGATTGAAATTGCATAAATGGGGTCGCACACTGGACGTGTCTGGTGGATGACGTGGCGTGTTCTAAAATTCAAAACCGTTTTCAATGAAGGTACGCACACTGCCACCGCCACTTGGCATCTGTTGGCAGTGCCCAGCTACGACTCAAGGGGCTGCTCAAATTTCTGCCACACCACGGAGAGCAACTCGCATATTTTACATTAATTTCAAACCAAATCATTATAAAATTTTTAATTATAATAAAAATGATTAATCTTTATTCTTGAAGGAAAAATGTTGGTAACTTTTGCGTGTACTGTCTGCAACCTGAACCGCATCGACGTGCCCCATGTTTGATACCTGTGCCGTGTCCAAGCCGCGACGTGGCACTTCTCATCTGGTGTGCGACTGCCTTAAGGGTGAGTAAATGATAAAAGAATTATAATTTTTGGGTGAACTATTCATTTAAAACCAATTAGTCGACTAGTGGTTCCTGATAAAACCTTTTCAAAATGTCTAATTTTGCACATTCAATAAGTCTATTAGTGTGTATGTATGGATTTCTGAGAGTAAACTTTGAGGTTTTTACATCTGAAACAACTAAAATTATCACATACCTGTCATAAAAGTACACTATCATAGATTAACTGCATGTTACCACTCAAAAACAATGAAAAAACAAAGCCATAAAAATGTATATACTCATTTCCCCTCAAAAGTTGTAAGCTATCCGTCTCTCTTGGCACAGCTGGAACACTTAAAAGCAATAAGGCTTGTATGTCCTGTTCTACATCAATCTCCTGTGGGACCCCCGGGGGCCAGTGAAAGTGCCAGGGTCACTACATAGGAAGCATTCACAGTGAGAGGTTGAAGGTCAGCTCCTGCGTGGAGCAGGAGATAGAGGGTGACTGCAGCCTGTTTCTACAGCTGGCCTTTGAAGGAAGCTCAGTGAGCACTAGGATGTGCACCTTAAAACACACACACACACACACACACAAACAAACAAATGCAACCCTGCACATACACTCACTCACCAGTTCTTTGGCCTCATTGAGGGAGTCCTCTACATCAGAGAAGCTAAAACTGGCCACTGTAACGAACTGGCTGACCACAGACACAAACTTATCTCCATACTCCTGAGGACGATTCTTCTGGTATTCTAACTCCTGCATGAGAGAGAGAGAGAGAGAGAGAGAGAGAGAGAGAGAGAGAGAGAGAGAGAGAGAGAGAGAGAGAGTTTTATAGAAGACACTTTCAATCTCGTGTACAAACGTTTGCAAAGAGGAATTGAGGTGCACTTACGTTCTCTACATTCTTCAAGCCACTACGAAGATTATTGATCTCCTTCTCCAATTCAGTCATGCTGGAAAGACAAGAGAAAGATCACATTAATTTTGTGTTAACATATTATAGACATTTATTAAAGTTCCAGTCTCTAAATTTCCCTCCCATCAAAGGTCCTAACAATCACAACTTGGCACTGTTTTAAGACCCCCCACACACACCCACACAATGAATTGTTGGGCATGAAAGTGAATGGTGACTGAGGCTAACATTCAATTTAACATTTCCTTTTGTGTTCTGTGGAACAACAAATGCCATACGGGTTTAGTTTATTTAACAATTAATTTAGATCATT
The DNA here is from genome assembly GCF_025860055.1 of Xyrauchen texanus. NCBI lineage: Eukaryota > Metazoa > Chordata > Actinopteri > Cypriniformes > Catostomidae > Xyrauchen > Xyrauchen texanus. The sequence continues at coordinate 19,745,761 of NC_068305.1, forward strand.
TTGAGTGAACTATCCCTTTAATTGTATATATTTTATGTGCATTTTAGGAATATTTATCCTAAATGTTCAGTTTGGCAGCCAAAATAGCCTACCTTAAAATAATAAATCAAAAGTAGTCTAAATAGTCTCTCCAAGATTGCTGATTTGTCCAGTAAGACTACGGAATATAATTGCATGTAATCTGTGCTGCATTAAAAAGTATGTGTAAGCACACCTTATTATGTATGCCGCTTAAGATGGAGAAATAATTGCTTATAATTATATACATTTATAAGAAATTATTTGTAGTCTGGGTGGACCAATTCTAAGTCTAAATAAATGAATGTGCCATACATGATTTCTCATTCTTTAACATTTCATCCAACAAGGTCACAGTTTGGTAAGAAACATAGATGTGTATTATAGCAGCTCATTCGATATTTAACCCCTGCGATAGGGCTGAAGTCACTCCATTAGTGATCCTGCATAAAATGTGTGTGAATGGCTCTATTTAGAGCTGTGCTTTTCTTAGCTGGAGAAATGACCTCAGTGTGACTGATCATCAAACTGTGTCTCTTTATTGTGCCATTGAAACAAACAGGACATTTTAACAGACTGCACCATCAAAGTAAACAGAGGCACACTTACTGTATGGTGATGGAAACGCTTAAATGTTCTGTACACACATTTATATCAACACTTTCAGTCACGCATCTGCTCCTTTTGATTGACTACCATTACCCATCATAGCTTGTGACCCGTATATTTAATATTTGTTATTTTTGGAATGAATGAGACTGATGCAAAGACATGGTATGATAGCCTGAAGCAGACAGACAAGAGTCGTTTTTCATTCTTTCTACCCCCTCAAATGAAATTAAGAATGAGATCACAGGGTCAAAACTTGTCTTGTGACTTCACTCGTGGAGCAAGCACTATCACATTAGTCTTGCTGGTGGGACTAAAAAGAATTCAGCCTTTAAATAGGCTCATGCAGTTTTATAGCCATTGTACTGTAAAGTATGGTCAGTAAGCTTAAGGCATGTGCCCAAAGTTATGAGGAATGACTTAAAACTGAAAATTCTGTCATTATTTACTCATCCACAAGAACTCATGAAGAAACCCCCCCCCCCGAGATGTTTGGCACAATGTCCACATTCACTATTATTATATGGCCAGTGTCCAAGTTCTTCAAAAATGTTCCTTTTGTGTTTCACAGCAGAAAGTAAAGTTATACAGGTTTGGAACAGTATGTGGGTGAATAAATTAGGTTTCATAACTATTTTCCAAGTGTAAAGTGTATCGCTTTGGACAATGTTTGTGGGCACACACTTCAGAGAAACACGTAGAACTTGAGAAGTCACCAAGTGGAAATGCATTCACACTCTCTCTGCTATGGTGGCCATGCATCCGTTTCACTTATATATTTCAGCACCTAGTGCCAGGAGAGCCAAGGGCCCCATTTCCTCCTAGTATAATTTAGGGCTTTACTCTGCATATGTTAGTAACCAAAGCTTGTATGACCCATAGGGTGGATTTGAGCCCAGTGGTGGGAGGGAGTACGACCGCAAAAACTATTTCCAAAATCCATTTAGCGCAAATAGACCCTAAAGTCCCATAAATTTTACAGCTGACGAAAGAAGTGCACGCTAACCACTCTGCAGCTATACCTACTTGACTTTTGCAGCTTCCGGCACATTGTGCAGTTCATCTTGGAAGACCATGACTTTAGAGTACTTCTTTTCCAGAATGGTGATCAGATAGTGTAAGAGAGTGATATTCCTGCAGTTGGACAAAAGCAGTATTAATATCAAATACTTCAGCATAAGTCCACATATTCGCCAAAGCTATAAATCAGGAAGTGTTCTGTATGTTCTAGGTTGACACCTTAAAAACTATAATATATCTTCTCACTTGTCAATGCTGGACTTGGTGTCTGCAATCTTGTTGAGTGAGGAGATTTTGAAACCATACGCGTTGCCTCTCTGACCTTTGTTCATGTAGTTGCCAAACGCCAGCACCACCTCCAGCAACTGCTTGAGATTCTTGCTGTGTAACACCTCTTTTGATGCCTTTGTCAGTGCTGAAACAATTAATATCTAATAACTAGTACATTATTTAAAATGATCAGTACATAACGCTTGTAGACACCAGGGCTGGGCGGTAACTGCTGTAAGTGTACATTTACTTTTAAAATGTACTAATATATTTTGCTCGCTGGCCTTTCCTGCATATTGCGCCGGCTTTTGTGGTCTGTTTTGCATAACGTTGTGGCTCATTTTAGCTTATCACGGCCGATTCTGCCCATTTCATCGGTTCTCCCGATGGCCAGTCCGCCCCTGATCGGCCCCAAACTGTGTCGGCCCACCGGGAAAATGCCCGTTATGCCAGATTACCAGTCCAGCCCTGAATGCAATACAAATGTATAAAATACTGCATATATTTAATCAAATTTAACTTAATTATCAACTACAAATGAATGAAAACCTTAATCTGAAGTTATCAGAAAACAATCAAGTTAACTATAAAAAATATAAATTAAAAGTTATATGAAGTTATCATAAAACAACATGCTTTTTGGTGCTGTATGGCAAAAATTGTATTATTTATTTTCGCAAAACACAAATTCAACACAATTATTATGTAAATAACTTCATGTCATTACAATTCAAATTACAATTTAACATTCTTTGAGGTGTGGCCAATATAATTAAATTCAAATTCCTGAATTAAAAAAAGCATTAAATTAAGAATTTGCCAAAAGCTGATAGATTTGAAACGCAAGTGTATATAAATACAACTGCACACACACAGACCTTCAATCTTAGGTTTGATCTCTGCAATCCTCTCAGCAAACTTCTTCTTGAAGTACAATGACTGTAACCTTTGCTGGTAATGGTTTATTCTGTGAGAAAGACAAATAAAGAAGAATGGGAAATGGAAAGAGAGAGAGAGAGTTCATTAAATATTAAAGCAAAAACCACTAAAAAGACTGCTCACAATATTAAGCATAATAGATTTTAATTGAGCTGTAGAATTGTATTGCTCCACATATGACATGATACAAATATGACCAGCATGTGATCTGTGTGCACTGTATACACAGCCTTAATGGTTCTACTGAATAAATAACAAACAAACCCTGAACCAGTAAACTAAACCTAACACTTCTGTGTTACGTTCAGCACCCTTGTGCCAGGGAGCATCACCTTGGATACTGCACTTACAGAGGGCACAAACACTGCCTTGGGATTAAATTCGGACAACTTAGTCGATTCCTGGAAAGATTTTTCTCCCATCCTCTATACTCTAAATACATTAGCCACAGCAGAGTAAAAACTCACTAGGGCCTCATGTTATAGAGGAAGAAAAAGCAAGCATGCCAAGGCACCTGTGCTTTGTTTGGTTTAGCTTCCTCTGCCAGAAAGCGCAAGGCTGCTGCGTAGCTATGATGAGATGCTTATTTAGTTACAGCAAATATTGACGCTGAATGAAATCCTCAGTCTGATCA